>NC_092712.1:112486623-112794230 GCF_047496885.1 Scyliorhinus torazame | reverse complement strand
ACTACTCATGCATAAAACTCTACTTCTAAGGCTATCTCTATTACTAACAGGCCTATACTTAGCTTGGAACTGGCCCACCAGGTCAGGGGAACAAATGGCCTTTCGTTCAGGTTCTGAGTCTGCAGGCTTCAAAGCTGGCATGGACTGGTAGCTAGGAGCGCCTATCTCGTAGCGAGCGTTGACTGGAGACTTACTTGGTTGATGCGGCAGCTTAGGCAGTTCACTGTCAAGGGTTGGTTCGCTGCTGAGTGACCCTGCCAAGAAGGACGAATTGAACTTGGGGACTCTATTTTATAGTCCCCAGAGGCTTCCCGCCCCTTTGGGCGGAACCCGTATCTGGTTCCAAGTGATTGGACTGCGTTCCGATCACTTGGATCGATTTCTCCAATACTGGAGCCGTTCCCTGATTGCTGGGCGGTCCCTAGGTGTCCGCTGGCCTTCCTTTGTCTTGGCTCCTGCTGGCACCGAGGAGTCTGGCTTGGCCTTATTCGCCTTAAATGTTTCAATTGTTCCCGGGGATCGCTCATTAGTATGCAGATGGCTGCTGGTTTCAGTGCTGTCTGGGTTTCTGCAAAGTCTAATACACAGGAGACTTTGCACCTGCTAGTTTTTGCCTGTGTTGGCTGAATTTCCCTGTACAAAGAACAAAGAAATGTACAGCACAGGAACAGGCCCTTCGGCCCTCCAAGCCCGTGCCGACCATACTGCCCGACTAAACTACAATCTTCTACACTTCCTGGGTCCGTATCCTTCTATTCCCATCCTATTCATATATTTGTCAAGATGCCCCTTAAATGTCCCTATCGTCCCTGCTTCCACTACCTCCTCCGGTAGTGAGTTCCAGGCACCCACTACCCTCTGCGTAAAAAACTTGCCTCGTACATCTACTCTAAACCTTGCCCCTCTCACGTTAAACCTATGCCCCCTAGTAATTGACCCCTCTACCCTGGGGAAAAGCCTCTGACTATCCACTCTGTCTATGCCCCTCAGAATTTTGTATACCTCTATCAGGTCGCCCCTCAACCTCCTTCGTTCCAGTGAGAACAAACCGAGTTTATTCAATCGCTCCTCATAGCTTATGCCCTCCATACCAGGCAAAATTCTGGTAAATCTCTTCTGCACCCTCTCTAAAGCCTCCACATCCTTCTGGTAGTGTGGCGACCAGAATTGAACACTATACTCCAAGTGTGGCCTAACTAAGGTTCTATACAGCTGCAACATGACTTGCCAATTCTTATACTCAATGCCCCGGCCAATGAAGGCAAGCATGCCATATGCCTTCTTGACTACCTTCTCCACCTGTGTTGCCCCTTTCAATGACCTGTGGACCTGTACTCCTAGATCTCTTTGACTTTCAATACTCTTGAGGGGTCTACCATTCACTGTATATTCCCTACCTGCATTAGCCCTTCCAAAATGCATTACCTCACATTTGTCCGGATTAAACTCCATCTGCCATCTCTCCGCCCAAGTCTCCAGACAATCTAAATCCTGCTGTATCCTCAGACAGTCCTCATCGCTATCCGCAATTCCACCAACCTTTGTGTCGTCTGCAAACTTACTAATCAGACCAGTTACATTTTCCTCCAAATCATTTATATATACTACAAAGAGCAAAGGTCCCAGCACTGATCCGTGTGGAACACCACTGGTCACAGCCCTCCAATTAGAAAAGCATCCCTCCATTGCTACCCTCTGCCTTCTATGGCCTAGCCAGTTCTGTATCCACCTTGCCAGTTCACCCCTGATCCCGTGTGACTTCGCCTTTTGTACTAGTCTACCATGAGGGACCTTGTCAAAGGCCTTACTGAAGTCCATATAGACAACATCTACTGCCCTACCTGCATCAATCATCTTAGTGACCTCCTCAAAAAACTCTATCAAGTTAGTGAGACACGACCTCCCCTTCACAAAACCGTGCTGCCTCTCACTAATACGTCCATTTGCTTCCAAATGGGAGTAGATCCTGTCTCGAAGAATTCTCTCCAGTAATTTCCCTACCACTGAAGTAAGGCTCACCGGCCTGTAGTTCCCGGTGTAGTATTTGCGGATCTCCGTTTTAAGTCGGGAAGTGGCCAACCCAGGTGGCTACAGTAATACATGTGTGTTTGGAGCCAGCGCCCCTACAAACCATTTTCGGGGTATCGGACAGGCCTGGGCTGCAGGCGGGTGCGGAGGCAGATGTTTTAACCTTCGCCTCGCTGATTGCTCAGAGGTGGGTACAGCTGGGCTGGAGGTCAACTTCTCCGCCCTGTGCCTTGGCTTGGCGGGGTGGGCGGGGGGACCTGCTGGAATTTTTGACGCTCGAGACGTGAAGTTTGAGCTGAGGGGGAGGATGGAAGAGTTTTACAATTCATGGGCATTGTTTATCTTGCACTTTCAAGAATTGGAATCCATCGAACAGTGTGTGTGGGGGGAGGGGGTGATTGGTGGGATTGAGCCCATTGCTTATGGGATAACTGTTAATTTCCTTTTGGTCTTTTTGTTTTGTTTTATTTGGAATGTACCGGTGATGTTTGGGTTTATATATTGAAATGAAATGAAAGGAAAATGAAAATCGCTTATTGTCACGAGTAGGCTTCAATGAAGTTACTGTGAAAAGCCCCAAGTCGCCACATTCCGGCGCCTGTTCAGGGAGGCTGGTATGAGAATATTCAAGGGGATGGTGTTTGGGGTGTTAGCGGGAGAGGATCTCAAAGAAATCACTCAACGCGTAGGGCTGCTGGTCCTTGCATCAAACTGTTTATTTTGCCAGCGGGGAGGTGGCAACTGTGAAAGTCCCAGATCGAATAAAGGAAAACATTAATTCTTATACATTTTTCAAAACAGCTACACAGCCCATTTCGGCTGGACCTTGTCCAATAATATTGGTTATACATTACAAACATTAGTTATGTATCCAATTAAATTTGACGTTACGTAAAGTGGGTTGATATCTTAACAGCCCCTAACTTCATGAAGAAGTCACTCATACTAGCTGCTAAAATTATCTTTCCTGCCTGCACCTGACCTTGAGCTGGCGAGGATTCATATTGCTCCTTGTCCTGTGGAGCTGTTATCACTCGCTGGTGAAGTACTCCTGAGAATCTCCCATGTCTGATTCCATTCAATGCCTTGATATCTATCATTCTTGTCTCCCTGACTAAATCTGCTGTCTGAACGAAATGTTATTTATACCAGTTTGCAACGTAACCCAGCCTAATGATTGTTCAGGAATGTGGCTAATTCAGCTAAAAACCATTTTGTGTCTTTTGTATTGCTAGCTCAGCTAACAGCCATTTTGTGTAACTTCCTTTTAATTGTATGTCTGTCCTTTCTGATATTAGTAATTCTTAGTGCATAAACAATGCATGTGATTTTATAACCTATCTATTCCTACAAATTGCCTCTATGCAGGCATCTAAGCCAATGGGTACCTTTTGTCTAAAAACCTTCTTTCTAAATCTGTCTTCAACAGGGGATCGATACTGTATTGGTTATTGTTGGTGGTCTTTTGTTGTGTATTTGATGAAAATGTGGAAAATGAGAATTAAAAAATGATTTTTTAAAAAAGCATATGAAAGCCATAAGGCCATTCGTTCATTTAGTGCACATGTATGAAGATGGAAACTATTATTCACCTAATGTAACCTTTGTTTCACAACCACCCCCCCCCCCCCCCCCACTTCAGTTTTTTTCTCTTCCAGAAATACTGGCATACAATTATCCAACCCATATGTGTTGAGACAGTCAGTTTTCCCCTTTCCTGGACAAAATACCATTTATAAGTGACTGTGGTGAGATCACGTGATTTAATAAAGTCTAAGGGTCGTCCTGGCCTTTGTTGCTTAGTACCATACTAGGTAGGGTGTTTACACAACGGGCTACCAATTCAGTCACTTGCATACTCTCAGAAATACATCAGACTCCTATTCAAAACATATCCTTAATGCAGCATTTTCTTAAAAGTATTTTGCTCATTTAATTTTACTTGGTTATGCTGAAATGAAAGGACAATGTGGAACTGCAATTATCGCAATAAGTCATGAACTATTAAATGTTAACACTACTTGTAATTTGATGCTAGTTCTACCCATTAGCATGTCTAAAATATGAATATTTTAAAAATTATATTGGCACTTGCTCAAAATAATTAGGCAGTAATTGATTCTCACTCATTTAACAGGTGCAATATATTTTATTTTCATGTAACAAGAAACCAACAGTCACAGAAGGACATACGATTAATACATTTGTAATAGTTCATTACATATAACTTGTAACACCCAATGCAACATTTATACTGTTATTACATTCTAGGTTTTTTAATGTTGGTAATTTATTTGCATTTCATGTATATTTTTGTTTCTGTACCAAATGACAATATGTCAAGGAGATGGATTTGAATAGATGCATTGTACAAAAAAACAACATAATTGAAGGATAGTTGTGTACTTTCTTTGAACAACACATTACAGTCGCATGTTTAGGATACTTGCCTTCACCTCAAGTGCTCAAGAAATTTACAAGGCAGTACAGTGTAAACATACAATAATCTTCATGTCTCTTTGGGGAGACATTCAAAACCCAATATGCAAGGTTATTGCAATCACTGAACTATTGTTTGATTTAAGAGAGGAACTGCTTATTTATTTTAACTCCTCTTTTGTAAAGACTTAGCAGGGAAGATACATTATATATTTCCTTTAAAAAAGGTTACAAAAAATAAATATTCACAGGAAATTTTAGAAGGAAAATCTATGAGGCTGTACCTTCCATGTTGCAGACACATGAAGTGAACAGATTAACTCTGATTATCACACTAACTGCACAGTGATTGCTTATGGTTTTTCTGCATTCTTGCTATGTACCAAAGTTGTCAACCAAGAACTATTTATCTGTTTAAAAATATTCAAATAAAGTTAATTAACATCTGCTGATTTGCCACACAAAAACTCAAAGAATAATAAAATATTGTATGCCCGACATAGTGGGCAGGATTTACCGGCTGTTCACGCCGGCGGATGGGTTTCCCGTTGACAATGGTGGGGTCGGTACATCCTGCTGGCGGGCTGCCTCCACCGCCAAAAAATACGCGGTGGAGTGGTCGGTAAATCCCACCCAGTATCACCGTGAAAGCACATAAAAGATGAATATTTACAAAGAGAGATAATAAATGTGTTCACTTCATAGTATATTTCCAAAGTTTCTAACTCCTAGAGTTTGTTTTCTTGTGCAAAGTACTGACATAATTGAAGTACTCAATGCACCATTAAATTCCTTTAAAATTCTAAACTGTATATTTCAGTGATTGTAAAGTCAGCATAACACAGTGCAACCTATTTTATAGAAAGATCAGATTGATAAATAAAAAGAGCACATTATAATCAAATGTAACAACCACACTTATCAAGTAACTATGCTATAGTACAAGTCATTTTGCATTTTTTCAGTTAGTTTTACTATTTTTAAAAATATCATGACTCAATTTTCTATTGACATGATATCTCATACACATTGTAGGTAGGTGGTCATATTACACACAAGTACTGTAAACGGGCACTTCACCATTGCTAGAAGAAACAAATCCAATATTAACAGGCTTGATAAAAAATTAAGATATTTTTCTTAAACTATCCTCCTTAATTTGTTTTTTAACATATTATTTTGAAAGCATTTTTATGCTACTTTTCCAAGACTATGTGACTAATGGTATGGTTGCATCAGTAGAATGTGCTTGAGATTTGTTTATTCAAATAACATCGTTTTAAAAATTGATGCAACCAAAATAAAGGTTTATTCAAAGGGACAGTCAGAGTGAAAGTTATACATATGAAACATCTGAAATCGAGGAACATTTGGGAGGTGACATTTAATCATACAAATTGACATCAACGTACACAGTGTAAAAACGGCAATTTTTTATTTAACTTCCATGATAATTTTTGTGCCAGTAAGTCAGACAGGCTTTAATAACCTAAATCTAAATTTCTGTGACTTTGTATATTTAATTACTCCCAAATATACAGAACAAATTGCCTTGACAGTTGTTCTTTAATGTAAATAAGTTCTCAATGACATTTACAATTTTGAGAGTTATCATTTTTAATATTCAACATTAATATGTATTTTATTTATGTTCGGGTATATACTAAAAACCATGGACTGTTAGAAGGAATGTGAATATTTTGCTGAACAGCTCATAGTATACATTATGAAGCAATCAGAAACTATAAATAAAACTTCTTTGGTGAGGATCTAGACATTAATTGGAAAAATGGGAATGTTCTATAATATTGTTTGTTGAATTAAAAAAAAAAAAGAAAAATGGCAATAAGTCAGGCTGTCTCTTCATTCTCAATCTTTATCTGTCTCGTTTACTATGAGACACTTTCTGGATGAATTGATCAAAAGCATTTTTTGTAAAACAATTTGGAACAGGTCACAAACCTATCTGTATTTTTTCGCTTTCTTTCTGATAAGCAATGAACCACTCGTACAATTTATATCATGCTTATATCACATGCTTCCATCTTGTTGTTGCAATGAGTCACCTTCAGAATATCAGGGTTTTGTTCTTTTTTGGATTTGGACACAACAGAAAAAAATAGGGTTCTGTCAGATGGTTTATATCGAAAAATTGTAACTGATATTATGTTGCAAAATTAAGTATATTTAACCTTTACTGAATATAATCCCAGAAAGTAATTTGAGAGAAAATATGATTTAATTGAAAGAACATTGTCACCAATACTCTGAATGATGAAAGACAAGCCGTTTAAATGAGTAGGCAACAGAAAGAAATATTGTGAATAATAATTAGGACATTAAAAATACTCATTAAATACATGACTGCTTACTATAACTGAAAATAACTTGTTTTAGGTGAAGCACTTTGCATGTGCAAAGATTATGTTCACAACTTCACTATAAACAGAAAGGAGCAGAAATTTTACTGCTGTATTTAGTCTGCAGATAAAACCAAGCGCAAAATCTTTTTTTTTTTAAAAACCACATTAGTCTTTATGTTAGAATTACGTCAGTGCTCTTGCTGGTACTGGACAAAATGAATAGTTCCAGGCCACAAGGTTAAAAGGACAACAACAGAATTTGAAGAATTCAGTGGCTCTCGTTCAGTGCATTGTGCAACCCCATAGGTTTTAACTCTACTATTTGAATGAGTCCCCACTATTATGTTGTCTTTAGCACAAACAGACATGCAGTAATAATGCTTTTTCAGGTTCTGAACTAATGAAAAATTGGGCATAAATCTAACACCAAAAATCTAACCCCAGACTTCATAGGAACTAAAGAGATACCATTATGTACACGTTTTTTGTATTCTTCCAAAAAAAACTAAGCAGGCGATCCTCATGATAGTACAAACCGTTTTAAACACTGCAGTTCACCCCATCAGCTGTGGATTTATCTATGTTCCTTGCAAGATCCCAGCTGGAGCACTGTCAGAAATGTTCACAGTGGTTCACTAGCTATTTCAGTTCAATTGTATACAAAGGTATGCTGATTTTTGTAAAACATATGCAATGTCTTTCATGCCACTGTTGATTGCTTTGTAATCCTGGCATCAGAGGATTTCCTGGCATGCCCATGATAGTTTCAAAAATATCTTCAGAATTTCAATGTTGCCAGTGAAATCTGAATGAGCTTTACAAAAATGCTACTCTACTACAGAAAATCAAAAGACTGACAGACAAGAGTCTGTAAAGCAGCACAGATCATTTATCAGAAAAGTGGATCTCTGAACAAACTTATAAAAAAAACCAAGGTGGTTCTTGCATGCCAAGGTTTAGCATTCAATATGTCAAATTTAGAGCACAAGCACAAATAAACTCACACAATGCTAAATGGCAAGATTGTAGTGAAGACAGCAACCATTCACTAACATGACTGTAACAAGAGAATAGGTTCTTGAATTCCTTTGCTTTTCTGTTTCTTTAGCTGCTCTTTGGAACTGACGATGGAGTTAACCTTCAACAAAAAGAAAAAAACAATCACAGTACTGTTATTAGAATGAATGTCTCAGTTTTTTAAAAAAACAATTTCAAATCAATATGCTGTTGGGTATCTTGAAATTCTCTGACATGTAGGAATTACAGAGAACTGACTAAATCTTCTAAAATGGTGCCCCAGTCCGATCCAGTAAAGAACTGTTGTACATCTCAACAAATTATATCTGAAGCTAGAACTATATTTTTACCAATGTATTTTAGGGCTAGCATGGATCTGTTGACTTGAAGGAGTAGGACTGTTTTACAGAAACATAGTCAAATAATGACCAACATACTACTTGAAAGTATTGTGTTTTTATAATTCATCTTGTATGGAAATCTACCTTCAGTGGAAGAAACATTTTGACCTTAATTGACTTCCTAACAGGTTCAGTTTGAAATATTTTCAGACCAGCATTTTATATGGAATCTTTAACAAATATGCAACAATCACATCACTGTATATATAACAGACACAGCACACTTATACATTCAAAACAACAGACGTGATGAATGTAGGAAATCAGTATGTATATTATATAAGTATTTGTTACAGTAATATTTCAAAAGCCTGGTTTAGGGTGTGTATGCATGTATTTTTAAAAAATCATCTTGGTTCAAAAGATAGACTTAGGGGCTACAAAACGTGCAATAAAGATGTGGTAAAAGGTCATAGTTCTTTCAAGTCATGTTAATGCGAGAGGTCTCTTGGCATTTTGTTATGATTTCTGGGAATTCTCTGGGGAGTAGATCATTAGTGACATTGGGCACTATTCATCTACTACAGTGTGCTTGGCAAAGAGCGGGGCACAACGGGTGAATCCCAGGACAGCCCCAAATCAGGCTCTGCACTGGGCCAATTGCAAGTCATCTGACTCGTTCCACCCAGTGCGATCTGGTGATCTAGATAATGACATTTAAATGAGCCATTAGGTACATTTGCATTCACCCGGCTTCTGGGAATCAATGGCCACGTCAGCAAGGCTTTAACAGGGCGTCGTTTAGCACTGGTTTCCACAAACGTGGACCAGGCATGATGCCACATTGGGGCCTCTCGCAGGCCAGGTTGCCTGGAGCACTGCCAGTTTGCCAGACTTGCAGTGCTAAGGTGCCTGGGTGCCAGGGATCAGGTCCTGGTGGGTTTTGCCCATGAGAGGTGAGGGGGTGTTTGAGGGGTCCAAAAAGCTTTCTTTTTGGGGTGGTGGGGAGAGGGGGTGGGGTGTAGACATTGTGTAGCCATTCAAAATGGCGTACCAATCTGCTAGGCACCTGTCGGCTAAGTGTGGCCTCAATGGGGAGAAACTCCCCGAGTCCCAAAAAAACCTGAGCGATAATTACGAGAATTCTTTTGTCACTGTAGCTGTAAATCCACTCAAAGAAGTTAAATTACACAGATCACAAAACGATTCAGCCTCAAATTAGTTACCGTAAATGTTAGCATATAAGTCAACTCCCATTTTTACAATGCTTTTTGGTGGCTTCAAAGATTGACTTATAAAGTCACATATTTGGAGACAAGTGAGCATATAATCGTATGAAGGCTCGCCTGGGAGAACTTACCCAAAGTAGAAGATCAGACGTACAACAAGTAATGGGTATCCAATAACCTCAGCAGGGAGGGCACATCTGTCAAATCTTGAACCCAGGGGGGCCAGATATGCTATATCATTCTAATTGGCATTAATCAGGGTAGTTTTATATATAGTTTGTAAAAACGTTTTCGGTCTAATTCGTGGTGGTGGGTGCATGTCAGATTTGTATTATGTTAACTTCACTCGGCTTTTTCCTGAGTTAATGTTAATATTTAATTAAAGATGGCAACACAGTCAGATGATGCACCGAAGGGTCGGTGCTCAGACCACTATGCAGCTGTTTGGGTGACATTGCACGCTTCATCATCATTGAGTTAGATATCTTAATTTCCGACTCCAATAATATCAAGGTTCCATCCCTCAGTTGTGGTCAATCTTGAATTAAGTAACAACATGGAAATACTCAGCTTGGGCGGCTCATATTTGTGCATAATATAACAGCCAAGTATAAAATGTAAACCACCTGTGTGGACTGTTGTCATTGTACAATGTAAAAAAGACAGAACTGCATTCCTCATCCATCCAAACATTGTCGTGGACATGCATAGAAATTACTGCAGGGAACTTGATTTTTGGCATGGTTTTATATTTGAAAACTACTGTAGGCTTTAATTTCATTCTGTCAGCTAAGCTGGCTAGTACCATCATGAATCTCGTCTTGTCACGTGCTGTGGTTTTCACTAGAACCTTTTTTGAATGTTTCCACACCACAGATCTGTTGCTGGGCATGTCAAAATTCATGGGCATTTCATCCATGTTGTTGAAGTGGCATAATGTGTGTTTTTTCTGTTGTCTGATGATGAATAGCTGCCAAAACTACCAGTTTCCATCGAAGGTATTTTAGTAGTCTCCAAGTGATTTGGGTCCTCTGCCACAACATGAGACATGTTGAAACACCAAGGGGCAAAAAAACATTCGTGGGGGTGGTGTACAGACCATCAAACTGTAGTGATAATCTTGGGAATAGCATTAGACAGGAAATCAGAGATGTATATGATAAAGGAACATCTGCAATTATGGGTGACTATAATCTGTATATAGATTAGGTGAGTCAAATTAATCTCACTACAATAGAGGAGAAATGTCTGGAGTGTGTACGGGATGGTTTTCTGGACCAGTATGTTGAGGAACCAACAAGGGAACAGGCCATCTTGGACTGGGTGATGTGCAATGAGAAAGGATTAGTTGGCAATCTAGTTGTGAGAGAACCCTTGGGAATGAGTGATCTTAATATGATAGAGTTCTTTATCAAGGTGGATAGTGAGATAGTTCATTCTGAGACCAGCGCCTGAATCTCAATAAAGGTAACTATGATGGGACGAGGCACGAGTTGGCTATGATGGACTGGGAAACATTACTGAAAGGAAAGATAGTGTACAGGCAATGGCAGGCATTCAAGAAATGAATAGATGAACTCCAAAAGTTGTTTACTCCTATTTATCACAAGAGTAGAAAGGGAACTGTGGCCAAACCATGGCTTACAAAGGAAATTAGAGATAGTATTTGATTCAAAGAAGAAGCATACAAATTGGTAAGAAAAAGCAATACATCTGAGGATTGGGAGCAGTTTAAAATTCAGCAAAGGTGGACCGAGAGAATGATTAAGAAGGTGAAAATAGAGAATGAAAGTAAGCTAGCGTGGAACATAAAAAACTGACTGTAAAAGTTTCTATAAGTATGTAAAGAGAAAAAGATTGATAAAAATGAATGTAGGCTCCTTACAGTCAGAAACGGGGGAATTCATAACGGGGAACAAAGAAATGGCTGAGGAAATAAATTTATACTTTGCTTCTGACTTCACAAAGGAAGACATAAATAATGTATCGGAAGTTCTAAGTACACAAGTTTCTGTGAGGAGCTGACTGAAATCAGTATTAGTAGAAAACAGTTTTGAAGAAATGAATAGGCTTGAAGGTGGATAAATCTCCAAGGCCTGATAATCTTCATCCCAGAGTACTTAAATGGCCCTCGAAATACTAGGTCCATTGGTGATCGTTTTCAAAAATTCTTTGGACTGGAAAAGTTCCTACAGATTGGAAGTTAGCTAATGTGAGCCCGCTATTCAGAAAGGGAAGTAGAGAGAAAACAGTGAACTATAGACCAGTGAGCCTACCGTTAGTAGTAGGGAAGTTGCTAGAGTCCATTATCAAGGATTTCATAGCACGGCATTTGGAAAGCAGGGTCAGACAAAATCAGCATGGATTTGCAAAAGGGAAATCTTGCTTGACAAATCTACTGGAAATCTTTCAAGATGTAATTGGAGAGTTGACCAGGGAGAACCGGTGGATGTGGTTTATTTAGACTTAAAGAAGGTCTTTTGACAAGGTCGCACACAGCAGATTACTATGTAAAGTTAAAGTGCATGGGATTCAAGTGCAGAATCAGTAAGAATAAACAACACCTCCTCCACAAAAGTCCTCAATACCGGGGCCCCGCAAGGCTGCGTACTTAGCCCCCTACTATACTCCCTACACACACACAACTGTGTGGCAAAATTTGGTTCCAACTCTATCTACAGGTTTGCTGACAATACGACCATAGTGGGCCGGATCTCGAATAACGACGAGTCAGAATACAGGAGGGAGATAGAGAACCTAGTGGAGTGGTGCAGCGACATCAATCTATCCCTCAATGCCAGCAAAACTAAAGAGTTGGTCATTGACTTCAGAAAGCAAAGTACTGTACACATCCCTGTCAGCATCAACGTGGCCGAGGTGGAGATGGTTAGCAGTTTCAAATTCCTAGGGGTACACATCTCCAAAGATCTGTCCTGGTCCACCCACGTCGATGCTACCACCAAGAAAGCACAACAGTGCCTTTACTTCATCAGGAAACTAAGGAAATTTGGCATGTCCACATTATCTCTTACCAATCTTTACAGATGCACCATAGAAAGCATCCTATCTGGCAGTATCACAGCCTGGTACGGCAACTGCTCGGCCCAAGACCGCAAGAAACTTCAGAGAGTCGTGAACACAGCCCAGTCCATCACACGAACCTGCCTCCCATCCATTGACTCCATCTACACCTCCCGCTGCCTGGGGAAAGCGGGCAGCATAATCAAAGACCCCCTCCCACCCGGCTTAATCACTCTTCCAATTTCTTCCGTGGGGCAGGAGATACAAAAGTCTGAGAACACTCACAAACAGACTCAAAAACAGCTTCTTCCCCGCCGTTACCAGACTCCTAAACAACCCTCTTACGGACTGACCTCATTAACACTACACCCCTGTATGCTTCACCTGATGCCGGTGTTATGTAGTTACATTGTGTACCTTGTATTGCCCTATGATGTATTTTCTTTTCTTTTCATGTACTTAATGATCTGTTGAGTTACTTTTCACTGTACCTTGGTACACGTGATAATAAACAAAATTCAATCCAAACAAAATCCAATCCAATTACGGGTCGTGTCTTGAGACGGATAGAATTCTGATTAGCAGCCAGGAAGCAGAAAGTTGGAATAAATGGGTCTTTTTCTGATTGGTAGTCAATGACTAGTGGGGTACCACAGGGATCTGTGCTATGACCCCAACTGCTCACATTATATATTAATGGTTTGAACGAGGGAACTAAATGTATTATCTCCAAATTTGCACATGATACAAAGTTGGGTGGGCGGGTGAGCCATGAGGAGGATGCAGAGATGCTTCAGCGGATTTGGACAGGCTGAGTGAGTGGGTACATGCAAGGCAGATGCAGTATAATATGGATAAATGTGAGGTTATCCACTTAGGTAGCAAAAATAGGAAGGCAGATTATTATTTGAATGAGGGTAAATTGAGAGAGGTGGATACTCTGAAACCTTGGTGTCCTCGTGCATCAGTCGTTGAAAGTAAGCGTGGAGATACGGCAGGCAGTAAAGAAATGGTATGATGGCCTTCATAGCAAAGGGATTTGAGTATAGGAATAGAGATGTTTTACTGCAATTGAATAGGCGTGGCGAGGCCACACCTTGAGTAGTGTGTGCAGTTTTTGTGTCCTTATCTGAGGAAGGATGTTCTCGCTCTGGAGGGAGTGCAGCCAAAGTTTATCAGGCTGATTTCTGGGATGGTGGTTAGGTCATATGAGGAGAAACAAAGTCAGTTGGGATTATATTCCTTGCAGTTTAGAAGAGTGAGATGGGATATTATAGCAACATATTGCGTACAGTTCTGGTCACCGCATTATAGGAAGGATGTGGAGGCTTTGGAGCGGGTGCAGAGGAGATTTACCAGGATGTTGCCTGGTATGGAGGGAAAATCTTATGAGGGAAAGGCTGGTGGACTTGAGGTTGTTTTCGTTGGAGAGAAGAAGGTTAAGAGGAGACTTAATAGAGGCATACAAAATGATCAAGGGGTTAGATAGGGTGGACAGTGAGAGCCTTCTCCCGCGGATGGGAATGGCTGGCACGAGGGGACATAGCTTTAAACTGAGGGGTAATAGATATAGGACAGAGGTCAGAGGTAGGTTCTTTACGCAAAGAGTAGTGAGGCCGTGGAATGCCCTATCGGCAACAGTAGTGAACTCGCCAACATTGAGGGCATTTAAAAGTTTATTGGATAAGCATATGGATGATAATGGCATAGTGTAGGTTAGATGGCTTTTGTTTCGGTGCAACATCGTGGGCCGAAGGGCCTGTACTGCGCTGTATCGTTCTATGTTCTATATATAATTCTAACAAGATTAGACAGGGTAGATTGAGAAAGAATGTTGCTGATTGGGGGGGGGAAAGAGTCCAGAACTGGGGGTCATAGTTGAGGATAAGGGGTAAACCTTTTAGGACTGAGGTATTTCTTCAGCAAGAGAGTGGTGAACCTGTGGAATTCACTACCACAGAAAGTAGTTGAGGCCAAAACGTTATGTGATTTCAATAACATAATTATGAAATTATTATTTCATAATAATAATAATGAAATAGCTCTTGGGGCTAAAGGGATCTAGGGTTATTGGGGGGGGGGGAAAGAGAGGGTTTCAGGGTATTAAATTTGATGATCAGAATGAATGGTGGAGCAGACTCGAAAGACCGAATGGCCTCCTCCTGCTTTCTATATATGTTTGTTCCACCAACTAGCTGTTGCTCTTAAATATTTCGAGACTCGAGATTTGATTTGGCCCACTTAACTGCCGATATGCACATTTCATTTCTGATAATTTTCAAGAACACGTTCCAATAATTGCTACTCAAGATTAGACCATTGGCTGGTCCCTGTTCTCAAGGAGCATTTGGTTTTAGGCATCTTATTTCAGTATTGGATTGCTTCTTCTTCCATTCTCACACCAGTCCTTCACTAACATCGAATTCCCTCATGGCAGCACAATTATTTGATGAGTTAGCAAATGTTACAAGTTAGCTTGAAAACAGCTTACTTCATTTGTTTTGTTGGAAGACTCATTTCTCTTCTTTGTTGCTTGCCACGCAGGGTCTGCCTGTGTGGGCACATCTAAAGCTCCCACACATCTTTGCAACGCAGCCCTTCTCACCTGCTCGAACACTTGTGCCCGATTATAAGGCGGAAAATTCAGGCTGACTACTAATGTGAGGATAGCGTGCGGTGGCTGGAAAAGTGGGAGGGGTCGACTTAAACACCGTAAATGCAAAAACACGAATTTTGGGGGCAGGTAAAATGGAATCATCCTATACGCCAGGACAGCTTATATGCCACAATTTACATGTAATCATAAAAACAGCTTCAAACTACAGTCATGCATCTATATAGCCTGAAACTACAGTCTATTAATTACAAATCTAGTCTGTCTAAATCTGCTGCTGTTGTTACCTATACTTTATAACATTTGTATTCATCTGTTATCCTATTGCAGCTCGACAAGCACCAAGTGCTAAATAATTAATTGGCCCATCAGTACCCATAATGCATTCCCATCCTGACCTACATGCACTTTGAACTAAATATTTTTTTGTCTCCTTTTTTCTTAGAGCCAGCTGACAGCACCACACGATGGAAAAGATGAAAAATTAAAACGAGCGCTCCTGTAGGGTAGGTGAGTGACCTGTGGGAGAAAACTCAGCCGGAGAAGATTTTCGCACCTAGCATCAGACAGCTACAAATTGATTAGTTAGTCTGAGGAACTGCCACCAACCAGGCTCGAGAGACTAATTAAAGAGAGTACTGCCTGCACAGGCACCCCATTGACACTAAATTTGCTCAGCTGGGGCCATAAGGGAGCCTGCATTATCTCTACAGCTGTGGTTTCTCTTGTCTGACTTACATTACAGATAGGAGATGAGCGCTGCTCTTTTCCTTCCCCCCCCTAAAAAAATGTATTAAATTATAAATATCCTCGTCAGTGCTTTTGCACAAGTGATCCAGGTTAGCTAAATATGTAAGTTGTTAATCGGATGACAGGTGTCAAAGTCAACACGTATGAGTCACTAGAACAGATTAGCATGTTGAACAAAATGATATGGTCCAAATTTTAAATTCAATTCTAATGTGAGATGCCTAAACATGGACAAAATATGCAGCCATTCGCAATTATGGAGGGAGGCTCTGGAAACACTTTGGATTATGAATGTTGGAGAGTTGAATCAATAGACGGGCAAGCATGAATCAACTGAATTCCAACAAGTTAATTATATCGTCCCATGTTTGTGGAATATTTGACATCATGTATTTACATATTATTGCGCATAGTGTCTTTGATGATAACAGAATAAAATAAAGATTCATGTTTTTGATCAAGAGCTTCCAGAGTAAATCTCTATATTCAAACTTATAATGCCCATCTGCTCTATTTCTAGGGAAAGTCAGCCCAATGATCGACAAGAAGAAAAAATATAAACACCAATGCACCAACAATCACCAGTGATGCCAAAACACCCTCAAGTGTGTACATATCTAAGTGAGGTTGAGGAGGAGGACAAGGCAAAGAGCACCAGTGAGGAAACAGTGGAGGTTAATAAATGATTAGCAAGCAATGGATGCACTTTAAAATTGCTCCGATACTGACCGATACTGGAATGCTTACCTTCGTGGACAAAGTGAGAAAATATGGCCTATGTTGAACTGTAATTTGTCATGCGCAATAATGAAATGTATACCGAGATGAATAAACTGCAATCTGTCATTAAGCATGTGGAAACACCAATGGAAAACTCAAGTTATGCAGGTCACAGATACACAAATATCTCAAAAGTGCTCCCATTGTTGCTCTGAAGGCTTTGAAATCCATACTCCAAAAAGCAATCATGGCCGGTTTCAACTCAGAAAACAGCTGCAACCCATAGATATACAATGTTCTGTGCTTGTATAAATTTGTAAATGCTGGAAGAAATTTTGCAATGACAGAGTAGCACTGGACCAGTTATTTGGCTTTTATATCCTCGACAGTTTTGTGCCATCAGCTAACTTGGCACAAATAACAGTAGATGCACATTTTAAAAATGAAGAACATGTGACATTGATGCGGGTTAATTAGTGTATTCTCTGCAACTGGTTAATTAGTTGCACACTCCTCAAACTACTGCTCCTTCAACTTGAGGACAGCGAGAGATGGAGGAGGCCACAGCACAAGAGAGTAAATGCATCAGCAAAACACACCAAACTCAGCAGCAAGCTGAGAAATTGAACCTGATATGCCTGGCAAGTTGTGGGTTCGTGCAAAAAAAGGATAAAAGTTGCCAAATTGGCATAAAACTGATTCATTAATGTCCTCGGAGGGAAATCTGCTTCTTCTACATGTAACTGTAGTCCAGCACAAAGTAATTGACTCTTACTGCCCTGGCAGCAACAAGGCCAACAAATACCGTCAGTGTTGCCCACATCCCAAGAACAAATTTACTAATGTATAAACTAAAATATTTTCATTTAACATATCTTGGAAGCTGTTAATTCTTTCATTCAGCAAAACAGCAACATGCATTTCCATAACACTGTTAACAGACTTTAACCTGGTGTTGTAAGACTTCGTACTGTTAACAGAGGCAGTGGTCCAAAGAATATTTAACAGTTAGCAGTGGGGAACAGGAATACAAATGTAATACCAAACCTTGGACAGAAAGATTAGGAGGAATGATTGAAAGCTTGATCACAAAGTTGGTTCTTTCAGATGGTTCTGAAATGGCAAAGAGAGCAAGGAACGGAAGAAAGGTTTAGTGAGGGAGTTTCAGGAATAAGATGCAGCAGTCACCGAGTTGTTACAGTGCAGGAGGCTGTCATTTGGCCCATCATGTCAGCACTGGCTCTTAAATGGGCATCATGGTTTAGTGCCATTTTCCTGCCTTTTCCCTGTTTACCTTGTTATGGGCGAGGCATTTTCAGAACCCCGAAATGTATCATGGAGTTCAACCAACCTCTCCCTTTAATGTATTTGTTGCTTTTCCTAGCACACGGCTTGGTCCCTAGGTGGGATTACAATTATGGACACATGGGTTTTTAAACACAAAACACTGTTTATTCCATGAACTCAACTTAACATCTTAAATAAACATAGGATCTCTTAACACCCCTTACTTCAAAGATAACTCAGAAAATATTGCAACAGTAAATAATTCCTAAAAATGTTCCTTCAAACTTCCAAGAGACTCAACACCTTTAAACAGAATCACATCAGGTTAAAGGCTTTACTATTATGAGTTTAAATCACCCAAAGGATCCAGAGATAGTCTTTCATGGCAGAGATCCAGCTCACTGCAAACACAGACACTCCCAAGCTCTTTTCAAACTGCAAAACTAAACTGAAAAATGGCTGACCTGACCTCAGCTCCACCCACTCTCTGACATCACTGTTTTCTTACAGGTACATTGCTTAAACATCCATGTCTTAAAGGTACTCTCATATGACACCCTGCACATTGCCTCTATTCAAGTAATCATCGACTGCCCTCTTCAATGCCTTGAATGAATCTGCCCCACCATGCTTTCAGGCTGTGCATTGTAGACCCAAACCTCTCGTTGTGTGAAATGTTTTTTCTCACATCGCAGTTGCTTCTTTTGAAAATCACTTTAAAACCATGCGCTCTTGTTTTTGTTCCTTTTATGAGCGGGGCAGTTTCTTCCTATCTACTTTACCCACCCTTCTAATGAGTTTGAGCATCTTTATCAAATCTCCTCAGGCTTCTTCTCTCCAAGGAGAACAGTCCCAACGTCTCCAATCTATCCTCATAACTGAAGTTTCCCATCCCTGGAACCATCCTTCTCAACTTCTTCTGCATTCTTTCCAATGCCTTCATATTCTTTCTATAGTGTGACACTCAGAACTGTACACAATATTCCAGCTGAGGTCTCACTATGACGAATGTGATATAAAATAGTTACTTTAGAGATATTAGTTAATGTAATGTAGAGGTAGGCCAGTCTAATTCTGGTGAGTTCACAGACAAAGGATTTCAGACCGCATGGCAAAACAAGGAAGAGGTGTGTCCACCAAAGGAGGAGAAAAGGATGCTGGGTAATAGGGGCCAGAGAAAGGGATTGGAAGTGAGCCAATCAGAATATATCCACAGGTCAGGAGGGATATAGGATGACCTATGGGAATCGTGTATGTGAAACTTGATGCCATTTGAATGTATCAGTACAGACTCCTTTGTTCTACAGCCTCACTTGATTCCAGAAGTCTACGAAGCATTATGTGCTTTGTGCTCCTGAGAATTGAGGAAAGCTTGCAAGCTAAATAAAATAACTAATGCTGTACCTGCAAATCCATCTCGACTTTTATTGAGGCCAGACTGACGGGTAAAGAAACTTGGGATTTCACAACTAGTGTCTTGTATATGTTCAGCATAACCTCTTTGCTCTTGTACTCTCTACCCCTATTAATAAAGCCTAGGATACTATATGCTTTATTAACTGCTCCCTCCACCTTCAATAATCAAAACACATGTACACCAGGTCCCTTAGTTCCTGCTCCTTTAAGAACTGTGCATCTTATTTTATGTTGTCTTATTTTGTATAGAGACTCTAGATTCTGACACCAAGTGTGGCAAAGCAAGGAGCTGGACAAATGGTCAAAGAGGACCAAAGGGTGCATCAAATTTACAAATTGCATAATTTACACTTACTGACACTGAATTCCATATGTCATTTCTTTGCCCATTTTCATGACTTGCCTTTAGCAATACATTTAAAGAGCTGGGTAAAGCTTTTTTCTCTTGCCTTTCATTAATTTACATTCACCTATTTTTGGACAGCAGCAATTATAAGAGCAATGCACTGTTTAAGTAAATCTACATTTTTAATAGATATTTATAAACTACGAGATAAATCTAAACAGTTGGAACAATATTTTGTTGCTCCAGGTCAGAATTCTCAGTCCACTCTCTCCCAGCATTCCAAGACTTGACAAGGCTACACTTACGTATGAGTAGCCATTCATAATGAAAGGCCGATACACTATCTGATGCAGACTCGAGGAATCTCCTGCTTCCCCAAGGCTCTGATGAATATCTCTGTTTTTTCCCTTTATTGCTAAAGGTGAGTATTGCCAATGACAGCAAATTACAGAAACAGGTAAAGGTTGTTTCATAGCTAAAGTGAACATGTGTGCCCCACCAGAAGTACAGTGTGCACCTTAAATCGATTAATCATAGGAAGCATATTATTGCCTTTGAGAGTACAGAGGTGAACAACGATAGTCCCAGATTGGTACATGGGAAGAAATATGAAAGTGGAGTTCATTTTCTTTGGACAGAAGTGATCTAAAATTGAAGCTTTCAAAATGATGAAAAAGATTTGGGAATACATCATCCCAATAAATTGTTCTCGTTTAAGATTTATATACCAGTGACGGAATTTTTTATAAAGTACTTCAGGTTAAAAAAAAGTGAGGTGGAGCTTTATCCACAAAGGGATGGAAAGACAATTGAAGTACAAAGTAGGTTTAGTTAACTGAGTGCATTGCTGAGTTATACGGTGAGGAGGACAGTGTGTGTGGTGGGTCTATGAAAATTAAAATTTTTGTTCGAGTCATAGAGTCATAGAATACATAATAATAATAATAATAATAATAATAATAATAATAATAATAATAATAATCGCTGATTGTCACAAGTAGGCTTCAATGAAGTTACTGTGAAAAGCCCCTAGTTGCCACATTCCTGTGCCTGTTCGGGGAGACGTAGTGCAGAAATAGGCCATTCTGTCCATCGAGTCTATACGGACCCTCTGAACGAGCACCCTACAAAGGCCCACCCACCCATCCATCCCTGTAACCCCATCTTATCTTTTGGACACTACGAGCAATTTTAGCATGACCAGTCCACCTAACCTGCACATGTTTGGACTGTGGGAGGAAACCGGAGCACCACGCAGACACAGGGAGAATGTATAAACTCCACACAGTCACCCAAGGCCAGAATTGAGAGTCTGATGATTTTTTTCCTGTTTATAATTCTTACATTTGAGGGCAAGATGGCACAGTGGTTAGCACTGCTGCCTCACAGCGCTAAGGACTTGGAACCGGAGGAAACTCAGAGGAACTCAAGGGCAAGTGGGAAGACGAGCTAGGGGGTAGAGATAGAGGCGGGTCTGTGGGCGGATGCCCTTAGCAGGGTTAATACATCCTCATCATGTGCCAGGCTTAGCCTGATACAATTCAAGGTAGTCCACCGGGCTCACATGACGGTGGCCCAGATGAGCACGTCTTTAGGGGTAGAGGACAGGTGTGCGAGGTGTGCGCGGTGTGCGGGAAGCCGAGCAAATCATGCCCACATGTTTTGGGCATGCCCGAAGCTTAGAGGGTTTTGGCAGGATTTTGCTCGGGTGATGTCCACGGTACTCAAAACACGGGTGGAACCGCGTCCAGAGGTGGCAATCTTTGGAGTGTCGAAAGAGCCGGGAGTCCAGGGGACGAAAGAGGCCGACGTTTTAGCCTTAGCCTCCCTGGTAGCCCGGAGACGGATCTTATTAATGTGGATAGACTCGAAACCCCTGAGTACAGAGACCTGGGTTAGTGACATGGCTGGGTTTCTCAGTCTGACAAAATAAAGTTCGCTTTAAGAGGTTCAATGTTATGGTTCACCCGGAGGCGGCAGCCGTTCGTCGACTTCCTTGGGGAAAATTAAAATGTCAGCAGAAGCAGAATGCCAAAGGGGAGGGGGGGGGGGGGAAAAGAGGGCCAGACTGTTGTTTTATGGTTGGGGTGTGCGAAGATTGTGATGGGGGTGGAAATGTTTATTGTACCATGTTTATGTTGCTGTTATTGTTATTACTATAAAAATTGCAAATACACCAATAAAAATATATTAAAAAAAAAAAACAGCACCTGCAGAACTGAAAATGCAGCACGAGTCTCTGCTTACCTAGCTAAATTTGAATTCAATTACTCTCATCTATAATGCCTAAAACTAGCACTCGCATAAATAACACATATGGGATGAATCTCAAGCTACATTGCTGAACCGTGTTCTGGACACGAGCTACAAGCTCAGTAAAAATTTAAGTCTTTTAGAGGCATTGTTTTGGATTCATTTTGATTTCAGTATCCCACTAAGACATTCTGTTGAAATTATCGTCTTTACTCATAATAATTATTTCGTAACAATGATCAAACTTCAAAAGTACAGGAGAAAGCTCAATTTCTGACTCCAAAATTATCCTTCACGTTGCAGCCTTCAGCTGAGAACTGGGGTGCGATTTAACGCCCCAACAACAGAGTCCCGTTTTAGGTGCGTCTGGTGTGGTGTTTCTCAGCACTCAACGATCCCGCCATCAAATGGGACTCTTCTTTTTTGCCACGGCGAGGAACCCCCCCACTGAGGCCGAACTTACCTCACTTCCTGCACTGACGAGCTTGGCATCACGATCTCTCGACACCTCTTGGACTCCCCACCTCAGCCTCCAGTTCCCAACATACCTCTTCCAGGTTCCTCGAGCCCCTCCTTACCCGACCTCTCAGGAATAGGACACCCGTGGGCCCAATCCCTGTCAACACCACCCAGGCACCCTAGCAGTGTCCCCAGGCGGCAGCACCAAGGTGCCCAGGCAGCAGCGCCAAGGTGCCTCGATGGCACCATGCCCAGAGCCCAACCACCGGGGGGCCTCCACCCCAGGTGCCCTAAAGCTTGGTCCACATTTGTGTAGACCTGTGCTAACCTGCGCCATGCCAAAGTCTCCCAGGCGCGGGATTTTGTTCCCGGACCTTGGGCGAATCGGGCGCCAACATACTTTAAAATATGTAAACCTGGTTCTTGCCCAGATCTTTTGGGTCTCGTTCTTTAGCACCATGTCAGTGGTTCTTAACATCGATCTTGAGCTTTGACCGTTCGTGCCCAATTTCGGACTCGCCGGGTCTGTGGACAGGGCTGATGGCGGATGCTCTCGACTTTGCTTCGCTGATAGCCCAAAGGCGTATTCTGCTGGGATGGAGAGCTTCTGCTGTACCTAGTGCCTTGGCCTTGTTGGATTACCTTATTGAGTTTTTATTCCTGGAAAAGGTCAAGTACGTCATCAGGGAATCAGTAGAAGCATTCTACCGGAGGCGGCAGCCATTTATCCCATACTTCAAAGTATGAGATAATTGGTTGCCGCCTCCGGTAGAATGCTTCTACTGATTCCCTAATGATGTACTTGACCTCCAACCGTCGCGGCGGCCGGCCAATCTCACGAGAGCCCTCTCACGAGATTTACTCAGCGTGCCATTCCTTGCGAGAACGAACGGGATCTCATGAGATGTTGCGAACTGGATTCCTTCCAACTTGCACATTTAAGTGTGGTGTTAGGCACGCTTTTTTTCCCGTTCATGGGATGTGAACGTTGCAGGCTGTGCCAGCATTTATTGCCCATCCCTAATTGCCTTTGAGGGGGCAGTTAAGTGTCAACAACATTGCTGTGGGTCTGGAGTCACATGCAGGCCAGACCAGGTAAGGACGACAGACTTCCTTCCCTAAAGGACATTAGTGAATGTTCCTAGAACAGTATGTAATGGAACCTACGAGGGAACAAGTGGTCCTAGATCTGGTCCTGTGTAATGAGACAGGATTGATTCATGATCTCATAGTTCGGGATCCTCTCGGAAGGAGTGATCACAATATGGTGGAATTTACGATACAGATGGAGGGTGAGAAGGTAAAATCAAACACTAGTGTTTTGTGCTTAAACAAAGGAGATTACAATGGGATGAGAGAAGAACTAGCTCAGGTAGACTGGGAGCAAAGACTTTATGGTGAAACAGTTGAGGAACAGTGGAGAACCTTCCAAGTGATTTTTCACAGTGCTCAGCAAAGGTTTATACCAACAAAAAGGAAGGACAGTAGAAAAAGGGAAAATTGACCATGGATATATAAGGAAATAAGGGAGAGTATCAAATTGAAGGAAAAAGCATACAAAGTGGCAAAATTAGTGGGAGACTAGAGAACTGGGAAATCTTTAGGTGGCAACAGAAAGCTACTAAAAAAGCTATGAAGAAGAGTAAAATAGATTATGAGAGTAAACTTGCTCAGAATATAAAAACAAATAGTAAAAGTTTCTACAAATATATTAAACAAAAAAGAGTGGCTAAGGTAAATATTGGTCCTTTAGAGGATGAGAAGCGAGATTTAATAATGGGAGATGAGGAAATGGCTGAGGAACTGAACAGGTTTTTTGGGTCGGTCTTCACAGTGGAAGACACAAATAACATGCCAGTGACCGATAGAAATGAGGCTATGACAGGTGAGGACCTTGAGAGGATTGTTATCACTAAGGAGGTAGTGATGGGCAAGCTAATGGGGCTAAAGGTAGACAAGTCTCCTGGCCCTGATGGAATGCAGCCCAGAATGCTAAAAGAGATGGCTAGGGAAATTGCAAATGCACTGGTGATAATTTACCAAAATTCACCAGACTCTGGGGTGGTCCCGGCAGATTGGAAATTAGCAAACGTGACACCACGGTTTAAAAATGGAGGTAGGCAGAAAACGGGTAATTCTAGGCCAGTGAGCTTAACTTCGGTAGTAGGGAAGATGCTGGAATCTATCATCAAGGAAGAAATAGCGAGGCATCTAGATGGAAATTGTCCCATTGGGCAGATGCAGCATCGGTTCATAAAGGGCAGGTCGTGCCTCACTAATTTAGTGGAATTCTTTGAGGACATTACCAGTGCGGTAGATAATGGGGAGCCAATGGCTGTGGTATACCTGGATTTCCAGAAAGCCTTTGACAAGGTGCCACACTGGTTTAGCACACTGGGCTAAATCACTGGCTTTTAAAGCAGACCAAGGCAGGCCAGCAGCACGGTTCAATTCCCGTACCAGCCTCCCCGAACAGGCGCCGGAATGTGGCGACTAGGGGCTTTTCACAGTAACTTCATTAAAGCCTACTCGGGACAATAAGCGATTTTCATTTCATTTCATTTCACAAAGGTTTGCTGCATAAGATAAAGGTGCATGGCATTAAGAGTAAAGGAGTAGCATGGATAGAGGATTGGTTAATTAATATGAAGCAAAGAGTGGGGATTAATGGGTGTTTCTCTGGTTGGCAATCAGTAGCTAGTGGTGTCCCTCAGGGATCAGTGTTGGACGCTAAAATATTAAAACATGCTGCTGTGCAGAGAGACCTGGGTGTGCTAGTGCATGAGTCGCAAAAAGTTGGTTTACAGGTGCAACAGGTGATTAAAAAGGCAAATGGAACTTTGTCCTTCATTGCTAGAGGGATGGTTAAGCTGCAATTGTATAAAGTGTTATTGAGGCCACACCTGGAGTATTGTGTTCAGTTTTGGTCTCCTTACTTGAGAAAGGATGTACTGGCACTGGAGGGTGTGCAGAGGAGATTCACTAGGTTAATCCCAGAGCTGAAGGGGTTGGATTACGAGGAGAGGTTGAGTAGACTGGGACTGTACTCGTTGGAATTCATAAGGATGAGGGGGGATCTTATAGAAACATGTAAAATTATGAAGGGAATAGATAGGATAGATGCGGGCAGGTTGTTTACACTGGCGGGTGAAAGCAGAACTAGGGGGCATAGCCTCAAAATAAGGGGAAGTAGATTTAGGACTGAGTTTAGGAGGAACCTCTTCACCCAAAGGGTTGTGAATCAATAGAATTCCTTGCCCAGTGAAGCAGTAGAGGCTCCTTCATTAAATGTTTTTAAGATAAAGAAAGGTAGTTTTTTGAAGAATAAAGGGATTAAGGATTATGGTGTTCAGGCTGGAAAAATCAGCCATGATCTCATTGAAGGGCGAAGCAGGCTCGAGGGGCCAGATGGCCTACTCCTGCTCCTAATTCTTATGTTCTTATGAACCAGGTGGGTGTTTACGAAGATCAACAATGATTTCATGGTCATCGTTGGACTTTTAATTCCAGATTTTTATTGAATTAAAATTTCACCATTGAAATGGCGAGTGGCAGGATTTGAACCTGGGTCCCCCAGAGCATTACTCTGGGTCTCTGGTTAACTAGTCCAGTGACAATACCACTAATACCAGAAAGCTAAGCAGCTTCGGGATCCAAGGTCCTCATTGAGGAGATCCCAGCTGGGTGCAGTTTAACACTGGCCTCCACAAATAGAGACCAAGCGGAATGGCACTTGGGGGGACAGGGT
The DNA here is from genome assembly GCF_047496885.1 of Scyliorhinus torazame. Lineage (NCBI taxonomy): Eukaryota > Metazoa > Chordata > Chondrichthyes > Carcharhiniformes > Scyliorhinidae > Scyliorhinus > Scyliorhinus torazame. The sequence goes on along the minus strand of NC_092712.1, from coordinate 112,768,199 downwards.
GATGGGGGGGGTGGGGTGGGGGGTTTCTCCCAGGTGTTCGGAGGCCCCTAGGTGGTCGGCCTCTGGGCACGATGCCACTTTGGCACTGCCAGACTGGCACCACTACCCAGACACCCCAGCAGTGTCAAGCTGGCAGTGAGAAAGTAGCATTTTGCCACACTGGGGATTGGGCCTGTCGGTGCGCTGCCCTTATGAGGTGGAGTGTGGGTCCCCTGATCAGGTAAGTTGGGGGAGGGGGGGGGGGGGGGGTGACAGGGGATCCCGTTGGGAGATTGAGAAATCAGGGCACCATCTAAAATTAGATCTCTTCCTGCACTGACGAGCGGAGTTCCTCAGTGCAGGAAATGAATGTAAGTGTGGCTTCGGCAAGGTGTTCCCCACCGAGGCCTGACACAATAGCAGAGCCCCATTCGGGAGCAGGGTTGTTCTCAAAGATATAAACACCCACTACACCCGCCCACAAGAAGACTCGTTTTCATTAAATCACGCCCTATATATAAATATCTACACATTTATTTCAATTTCATTAACAAAATGTATTTCAGGCAGCGATTTTTTTTGTCAATTTAAATAAGATCTGATCTAATGTCTAAGTGCCACTATACTCAGAAAGGTTGCTGGACATAGTGAATGACACCAATGGATCCTGCTAGCCTTTGCTCCTAAATCACATCCAGCAGTAATTGCAATTTCTGGAATGAATGCTCCTTTAATATAAGAGGAAACTAAGTTCAAAAAAGGTTCTGCACACATATGAATCTGTTAACTGTATAATATACAATTCACACTGTGGTATGGCTCTAAAATTGAGCCAAGACATTCCACTTTACCCGATTTCACCTAAACAAGCTTAGCAAATCAATAAAATTAATATAACAATAATAATTGGATTGGATTTGTTTATTGTTACATGTAGGGGCTAGTTTACCACAGTGGGTTAAACAGCTGGCTTGTAATGCAGAACAAGGCAGCAGCGCGGGTTCAATTCCCGTACCGGCCTCCCCGAACAGGCACGAGAATGTGGTGACTGGGGGCTTTTAACAGTAACTTAATTGAAGCCTACTTGTGACAATAAGCGATTATTATTATTATGTACCGAAGTACAGTGAAAAGTATTTTTCTGCGAGCAGAACATAACTTAACTTTTCAACAACTATATGCCCTGGAGGAGGGTGAAGGCTGGATCACTAGAAGTATTTAAAGTGGAGGTGGATAAATATTTGATAGATTAGGGCAGCACGGTAGCACAAGTGATTATCACTGTGGCTTCACAGCGCCAGGGTCCCAGGTTATTCCCCGCTGGGTCACTGTCTGTGCGGAGTTTGCACGTTCTCCCCGTGTCCGCGTGGGTTTCCTCCGGGTGCTCCGGTTTCCTCCCACAGTCCAAAGACGTGCAGGTTAGGTGGATTGGCCATGCTAAATTACCCGTAGTGTCCATAAAGGTTGGGAGGGGTTATTGGGTTGCGGGGATAAGGTGGAAGTGAGGGATTAATGTGGGTCGGTGCAGACTCGATGGGCCGAATGGCCTCCTTCTGCACTGTATGTTCTATGTAAAAAGATCGAGGAATAGAGGGCTATGGGGAAATGGCCCAGAAAGTGAGTTGGGGTCGGCATAGATTAACCATGATCATATTTAAATGGCGAGGCAGGCTTGAAGGGCCCGGCGGCCTACTCCTGCTTCTATTTCTGGTGCGTTCTTGTGTTAACGGTGGTCATGTTGTGAACAGCAAAACAGGGAAAGATCAGGAAGATAAACTGTATTAAACCCTCTTGACTTCAGACCTCTAGGGAGACAAAAGTCTCAGCATACTATCCTTTTGAAGACACGAGAATACGGTGGATTTTCATTCCCAAGAGAAGAACTTGACTGACATCTGCTTTTCCCACCTGTAGGATGCATTCAGCAGTAGCATGATACAACAACACATCAAATTATAAACATATATCAACATATACCAAGATGATGCTGACACAAGCAAAAAAAGAGAAATCAAACTCACTTTTCAAAATAGCACACAGCAGAATGCATACTCCTGATCACTTCTAATTGCCAAATAAAAATACTTCAGACAGACTCCGGCAAGTTGTAAGGGGGGAGGGGGGGTGAAATACAGTAGAGAAATCAACAATGGAATTTGTTGTTTCAGGGGCTAACTTAGTAGGAACAGATGTAGATTCTGTGGTGCAATGTGATCAAAGAGAAGCATGACTTAAATCCAGATGGAATCAGTGGGAGGGATTGTGGGAGGATTTGGGATGTGGCGTACCCAATTCAGCCAGCTGGTGTCCACACCACCAAACAAGCAAGAGGTGCCTCTGGCACATAAACAGAACATTTCCAATAGAAACTGGGGAAGATTCAGTGCCATGGCCAGTGAAGGGGTCTGTGACATTGCAAAATAAACCTCACGTTTCAAATTAATCCCAGATCAGTTAGCTATTGTTGGTTAAATTAGCTGCTTCTGAAATTAGCTGCATAGCCCTACATCTAGATTTGGTTAAGTACATTTCATGGCCATTCCTGCTGCAATTACTAAAATCATACATCACATTTCACATAACCAATCACATTTGCACAATGGTAGGTCTTATCGACGTATATGTATTATTAAATTGAATTAACAGAGTGCACTTTCTTTAACCTTTTCAAGTTCAAAGCCTATTTTCAGACCAAACGAAGAAAATAAACAAGATTAAAGTGAAGTATGCTGTTTCGTTTCTTCTGAAAATATTAATCAGATAATTGATCTTGGGTAGCATGACAGTGCCTACCTGATGAGCCACTAAGTAGCAGAATGACAAGCCTCACGAGGACCATGGGGGAAAATCGCTGATTGATCTCCCTGTGGTCTTTGTAGGATACGGGTTCCTGTGGTGAGCAGGAGGAGGCCCACCCAGCTCGGGCTCATTAGTGAGGCCTCTAAATGTAGCTTACAGACCGATAGTCCTGGGCTAGGATGATTGTTTTTTGTGCCACTGTAGCGGTCTTATTTTGAGTTAAAAATAAACCAGTTTGGCCTTTCACTCCGGGCCTCCTGGAATTATTACATTAGCGATGAGGATCATACACGGGATTCTTTTCGAAACTCCCCGACAACAACTCCGGTAAGAAACTAAGGGTGCGATTCTCTGGCCGCATTGCACTTGAACGTCACCCGGGATACACTGGCCTCCCTCAATTCTCCGGAATCCCCAGGGACACTGCAGCCGGGCGACGATCAGTGCTGGTCCACAAGAACGTGGCCCAGGCAGAACGGCACCCGGGGGTCTCCCAGGCCAGGAAAGGACCCTGGATGGTCAGGGATAGTGCAGGGTGGCCCCCTGGAACTTGGGCACGTTGGCACTGCCCAGCTGGCACTGCCACGCTGGTGCCTGGGTGGCACTGCCAAGCTGGTGGGAGCACTGCCAGGGTGTCAGCAGAAGGGTGCCTGGGTGGCACTGCCAAGGGTCAGGGCGCAAGGGGAGCCATGCCCATGAAAGGAAGGTGGAGGGGGAGTTTGAAGGGCAGGTGAGTGGGTGCAGGGCAGAGAGGTTTGGGGGGGGTGATGGGTGGGGGTCCTGGAAGGAAAGGGGTGCCTGAAGAGAGGAGCCCCCAGGGACCCCATAGTGGAGTGCCCTCACTTGATCGTTGTGGGGTAGTGCCCATGTGTGTGGGCCGTGACATTACCCATGGATGGGGGTGTGGCGGCCTGATCTCTGAGTTCAGTTCCCCAGTGCTAAAGAAAATTCTATGTGTGGGCGAAACCGGTGAGAAACTCCCAGGGTCCAAAAAAGTGACTAGGTGTCACTGAATAGCAGTGGGGAACTTGCCGGCTCCCTGAAAAACCTGCCACAAATGCACTTAGAAATTTTTGGGGAGAATCGCGTCCAAAGCAAAAAGAAAAACCTGGAAATTCCCTTGTTTGGGAACCTCAAGCCTTATGATGTGGACCTGGGATGCGGCCCTAGAATGCTGAATGCATGCGCTACTTCTTCTGCGCCAACCACAAAGAAGGGGATGACAGACATAAAGTGATCCTTTTGACAGCATGAGGGGCCCCAACATTCATCCTTGTTTAATTTATCCTGCAACCCCTTGACACTAAAATGTTCAATGAGCTTGTGGATCAAGGAAAGAACCATTCAGCCACAAAGCTGTCTGTAATCCTCCCCTCGTTACCGATTCAATGTGGCTGGGAGGACTCCAGGGAACCTGTGACAGAATTCCTGGCTAGATTAAGGGAGTTGGCCGAATACTGCAAGTTTGGCCATTCGCTGACTGAGATGCTATGTGACCGGCTAGTGTGTGGGATTAATAAAAACAACTGTTGGCAGAATCCACCCTACACAAAGGGTTATAGAATTATCACTATCCTTGGAGAATGCTAAGAAACCAAAGAACTCCAAGGAATGATGGATAGTAGTCTTCTTATGCTGTGAGGAGGGGGTGGTGCGGTTGGTGGGGGGGGGGGGATGGAAAAGAGAGAAAAGAGGACCTTCACGCAGATAAACCAGCATTCCCACTGAACGCTCCCATGTGCCTCACCCACCACCAACTCAACATTCAGTCAGGACATCCTAGCATCTCAAGAGATGGCTGGGTAATCCTAGAAGTTCCAAGCATGCCTCCTCGGAGGTCAACAAGTGTCAGCCACAGGCTGCTGTAAGTGTGGCCAAAGGACACGGCCAAGGCAAGGCTGCCAAAATCAGCAGTATGCGTGCCACCCAGGCCAGAAGCCAAGTCTACCAGCCCGTAGAGGATGAAACAATGCAACTGAACTGCGTCATCACCCCGCAGGTTGCCCTGATAAAGAAAACACTCCTGGTCAATAGCAATCCCCTAGAAACGGAGGTGGATACAGGAGCTGCTGTCTCCATCGCCAAGGAACAGATCTCCCTGCGTTTCCGGATGGGCATTTTGCCCCAAGGCCCGCTAGACACCAGGCCCAGATTGGCCACATATACAGGGGAACCTTTGAAGATTATGGGGATTACTATGACCACGGTTACCTATGGATAGCAGACTCCCCTTCATAGTTGTACGAAGACCTCAGCCCAGCCTCTTGAGTAGAGACGGGCTCCAGAGAATTCACTTGGACTGACTACAAAATTTTAAACTAGGAGCCGGTGGACTGCACAAGGCCATTGGCAAATACCCAGACGTATTCCAAGAAGGCCTTACAATAAAGGGAGCAAGGGCAAAGATTTATGTAGACGTCGACGCCTTACCTAAATATTTCAGGGCACGGCCGGTCCCATATTCTTTACTTACCAAAATAGAGACCGAATGTGAATGGTGAGACAGCCTTGGGCTAATACGACCAGTGCAGTTCAGAGTGGGCTGCACCAGTAGTTCCCATCTTCAAGACTGAAAGTTGGCCCGCCTTTGCAGGGACTATAAACTAACAGTTAATAAAGCCTCATGTCTAGATCGGTATCCATGTCACATATTGAAGACCTATATGCCACACTGGCAGGGGATCAAACCTTCACCAATGGGACAGCCACATTGCTAGGTATTTATTATCGACCCCCCAGATAGTCAGTGGCAAATAGAGGAGCAAATATGTGCATAATTTGCAGAGGTGCGTAAAAATAATAATAGGGAATTATATTAGGTAATTTTAACTTTCCCAACATTAATTGGGATAATGATCATGTTAAGGGCTTAGATGGAGTGGAGTTCTTAAAATGTATACAGGAGAACCTTATGGCTCAATATGTAGAGGGTCCAAAAGGGATGGTGCAGTGCTGGACCTAATTCTGGGGAATGAAACCAAACAGGAGGTTGATGTCTTGGTGGGGGAGCATTTTGGTGATAGCGACCACAACATGTTACAATTTAAGTTTGTTACAGATAAAGAAATAGACGAGTGGCAAAAAAAAATTTTTTTTTAGATTAGATTGGGGGAGAGCAGATTTTAATAAAATAAGGCAGGACCTGACCAAGGTAGACTGGAAAGAGTTACTTGTGGGGAAATCTACAGACAAGCACGTTCAAAAAGGAAATGGGGAGAGTAAATGTCCAACATTTCCCTCTAGGGAAATAGGAAGGAGAAACAATGGATGACCAAAGAACTATGGATGACCAGAGACATTCAGAATACAATGAGAAGGAAAAAGAGACTTTTAGCACATACAAGGGGAGCAAATGAACGGAGGCATTAATGGAGTACAGAAAGTGCAGGATGGAGCTTCAGAAACCAATTAGGAGAGCAAAGAGGGGATATGAGAAAACCCTGGCTGGTAAAAATAGGGAAAATCCCAAGATATTCTGCAAGTATATCAATGGGAAGAGAATAACCAGGGAAAGAGCACGGCCCATTAGGGACCAAGAGGGAAAGCTGTGGGTGGAGCCAGAGGACATTGGTTGGGTATTGAATGAATACTTCACATCTGTCTTCACCCAAGAGAATGAGGAGGTAGATATGGAGCCCAGGGAGAGAGATGGAAGTTCTTGAGAACATTGTCATAGGGAATGACAAGTTATTGGAGGTGTTGGCAGGCTTAAAAGTGGACACAATGGTGGCCATGGAGAGAGTGGTCATACATTTGGTAGCTCCCGCTCAAGGTGGTATTGGTTCGGTACTTTCCATGTCTGAGAGGCTAAGTGTTGGATGGAAAGAGGTGTAGAAATACCTGGAAAAGGTGTGACTCCTCTGGTGTGGCTGGTGGATGGATCCATGAACTAGGAGTGGTTTGAGAAGAAAGGAGCTGGTGGAGCAGGAGAGTCTTCATGGTGCACTACAGGTTAAGATGGTGGAGAGCAAAGAGTCTGTTCTGCCCGCCCAGTGGTCAACGGAGCAGTTGGTGGAATTTCTAAATGCTAAGTTCAGCTAGCATAGGAAGGAGACCCTGGAGGACATGGCCAAGGTGGTGGAGCCGGTTAAAGCAGGCATTGAGAGACTGGAGCAGAGATTGGAATCCCAAGGCCAGGTGGAGGAGGTAGTGGGGGAGCACGAGGAGCAGCTGGCCTTGTTGGTGGCTGAGGTGGGGGTGATGCTGGAGACCCAGAAGACGCTGAAGGAGAAAGTGGAGGATCTGGAGAATCGCTCTTGAAGTTTGGGACGCTGTACCCGGCCTGCCTCTGGGTGAGTTTTCCGAAGCAAGAATATTATTTTGGTATGCCAGAGGAGGCAATGGTGTTTATGAGGGACAATGGACTGGCAGGAGGAGGAGGATATTGAACTTTAGAGTAGTTGGTGAGAAGGTTTCTTTGTTCTCGGGGAAACTTTTCCCCTTGAAATGTTCTTTTGGTTTTGATGATGTGTTTGGAGGGCAGGTCCCTCTGTGGGTGGAATATCAAAGGTGAATGCACCTTTTCTTTCTTTTTTTTGGTGGGGGGGGGACCATGGACTGTGGGGGGGGGGGGGGGGGGGAGGTTAGGGTTTTGGAGGCCTTGGGCGGGGGCTGACATGGTGGCTGGGTGGGCTAGTTAATGGAAATGCAGTGGGGGATTATCAGGAGATAGACGTCGGGGAATGGGATGGGGGTTGATGCTTTGTTTAGGGGAGGGGCAGTTGCTGACAAGGGTGTGGTCGCTGTGATGCAGCTGGAATAGGAGTGATGATGGTGGACATCCGAGGGTGGGCCGGGAGGGTCGCATGACACTAGCCGGGGGCTGACCCAAAAAAAGATGTGGTTGATCGGCAGGGGATGGGGGGGGGGGGGGGGGGGGGGGGGGGGCGCAACCAGGCTGGTCACGTGGAATGAGAGGGGATTGAATGATCCAGTCAAATGGTCACGTGTTCGCACACTTGACGGGTCTGAAGGTGGACATGGCCTTTTTGCAACAGACACATTTGAAGATAGGAGAACAGAGGAGGTTGAGGAAAGGATGGGTGGGGCAGGTGTTCCACTCGGGATTGGGGGTGTTGGTGAATAAGTTGGTGGCGTTTGAGGTGGGGAACATTGTTGCCGATTCAGGTGGGGGGGTGGTGAGGGTTCATGATGGTTAGTGGGAATCTGGAGGGGATGCTGGTGGTCCTGGTAAATGTTTATGACCCAAATTGGAATGATGAAGAGTTCATGAGGCAGGTGCTGGGGACGATTCCTGACCTGGACTTCCACCAATTGATTATGGGGGTTGGTATTTTAATACGGTTCTCGAGCCAAGCTTGGACCGGTTGAGCCCAAGGTCGGGGAAAATGTCGGCAGTGCAGAAGGAGCTGAAGGGGTTTATGGAGCGTATATGGGGTGTGGGAGGGTGTGGATGTGTGGAGGTTTGGGGGACCGAGGGTGAAGGAATTTCATATTTTCCCCATGTGCACTGAGTGTACTCCCGGATTGACCTTTTTGTGGTGGATAAGGCGTTGCTGGTGGTGGTGGTTGGCATATTCGGTGATTGTGGTCTCCGACCACGCGCCACGTGGGTGGATTTGCGGAAGGACCGGGGGAGTTGGGGGTGGATGTGGTGTTGGTGGCAGATGAGGAGGTGCGCAAGCAGGTGATGGCCGCTAGTTGGGGGTACGTAGAGCTGAACTATATGGGGGAGGTCACGGATGCCACACTATGGGAGGCACTCAAGGCGATGGTTCGGGGTGGTGGGGGTGGAGGAGTTTATTTCAATTCGGGTGCAAAGGGAGAAGGCAGAATGGGCAGATATGGCAAGGTTTGTGGAAGAGGTTCTGAGGATGGATAGGAGGTATTCAGAAGCCCCGGAAGCAGGGCTGCCGAAGGAGAGGCAGAGGCTCCAGATGGAGTTCGGATTAGTGTCCACGGGGAAGGCGGTGGGGCAGCTGTGTAGGGCCAGAGGAGCAGTATATATGAGTATGGGGAGAAGGCAAGTAGGAAATTGGCTCACCAGCTGAGGATGCAGGAGGCAGTGAGGGAGATTGTAAAGTATGAGACAGGGAGGGTGGTGTTGGACCGGATGGGGGTGAATGGGGTGATTGAGGCTTTTTATAGATTATATGAATTGGAGCCCCTGGCTGGGGGGGGGGGAAAGGGATTGCAGCGGTCCTTGGTTGGGTTGGCATTTCCCAAGGTGGATGAGGAGTTGGTGCAGGGATTGGGGGTCCTTATCAGGTTGAGGGAGGCGATGGACAGTATGGGGGTGATGCAGGCAGGGAAGGCCCCGGATGTATTCCCAGTGGAGTTTTATAAAAGGTTTGGGCGGAGGGGGGAAACTTGAGGTTGTTGCTGGCGAGGGCATAAAATGAAGCTAGGGAGAGGGGGGAACACCCCCTTACACTATTGCAGGCATCCAACTCCCTGTGTGGATCGTACTGTCCGATATCGCTATTGAATGTATACGGCAAGTTGTTGGCAAAGGTATTGGCTTCGTGAATTGAGGGCTGCTTCCCAGGGGTGATAGGCGAGGATCAAACAGGGTTTGTGATAGGGAGACAGCTAACGGCAAATGTAAGGAGGCTGCTTAATGTAATTGTGATGCCTCCGGAGGGGCAAGAGGTGGAGGTGGTAATGGCGCTGGACACGGAGAAGGCTTTTGACTGTGTGGAATGGGAATATCTGTGGAAGGTGCTGGGGTGGTTTTGGTTTGGGCAGGGGTCTGTGGACTGGGTCCGGTTGCTGTACAAGGCACAGGTTGCAAGTGTGCAGCCGAACTGGGTGAGTTCGGGATATTTCGAGTTGCATTGCAGGACGAGGCAAGCGGACCCACTTTCCCCATTGCTTTTTGCCTTGCCTATAGAGCCATTGGCAATGGCGCTTAGAGCGTCAAGGGATTGGAAAGGGATTGTGCGGGAGGGGGGGGGGGGGGGGGGGGGCGTCTAACACAGGGTTTTGCTGTACGCGGACGACCTGTTGTTATATATTTTGGACACATTGGGTGGCATTGGGACATTATGGGGATTTTGGAGGACTTTGGCTGGTTCTCCGGGTACAAGTTGAACATAGGAAATAGTGAAATGTTCCCAATTGAGGCCAGAAGGCAGGAGAGGAGATTAGGGGAGTTGCCATTTAAGGTATGCGGGTGAGTTTTAGATATCTGGGCATTTAGGTGACGTGGGGTTGGGCGCAGCTGCACAACTTGAATTTGACTCGGTTGGTGGAGCAGATGAAGGGGGACTTCAAGAGGTGGGATGTGCTGCCATTGTCGCTGGTGGGGCAGGTGCAGACAGTTAAGATGACGGTGCTGCCAAGGTCCCTGTTTGTATTTCAGAACCTCCCAATCTTTGTCCCGAAGTCGTTCTTTAAAAAGTTAACTCACTGATCTCTGGGTTTGTATGGGTGGGAAAGATCCTATGGGTCAAAAGGCTTTTTTGGAGCGGGGGCGTGGAAAGGGGGTGTTGGCGTTGCCGAAGAAAATGAATTACTACTTCTTTTGTTACCTTACTGTAGTATGTTTGGTAGCACTACTGTATGTAACATGTGTTACTCAATCCAGTTGCTGCAGAGGCTTTCTGCAGCTTGGTGAAGAAGGCTCGAAGTCGTCCAGAGATATTGAAAGGTTTATTGAGTAACAGAATTTAACAACCGCGTGAGTTCTTACTTTAAGATCAATACCAGTAGAAAGGTTACAACGTTTATATACAGTAGCTATGTCTGACCACACTAGTAGCCCTGAGCTAGACCTATGCTCCTATTCTCGTCACAGTCTAATCACCAAAAGAGGCAGCGAGCCGCTTGGTCTGCTTTTATACCCACCAGTGTTGCCCCCTAGTGATCTTTTAATTTCCCATTAACCCCTTATGTACATACCCATGTAACAAACACTACATCCCCCCTTTTTTCTTTTTTTTTTTTTACATAGTTTCAGTGTTGTTACTAGAATGGAACAAACATAGTTGGTATTGTGTGCAAATGCGTTACAGAAATCAATGATTGCATCAGTCCAATGTTCACAGGTTCAGACGGTTGGGTGTGTGCCTGATTCGAGTTGATCTCCTAAGTGGGCATGGAGACACTGAGGTTTTAATGTCCGTCTGTTCACCGGCTGGTGGTGTCAAGTGTTGTCGAGTGAGTGAGTCCTGTAGATTTAACGCCGAAAAGACAGGTTCAGGAAGTGGAACCTTTAGCAGGTCTCATCGATTGCGTCTGAACAGCACACCTTCGTCGGACTTTACAATGTATGATTGTGGCGCTGCTTGTCGTAACACTGTTGCCGCGTTGGACCATCCTCCACCTGGGTGTCGCAGTCGAACAATGTCATTGACCGCTAATGGTTGCAGCGATTTTGCATGCCGGCCATAGTGCTGCTTTTGTTTGTGACGTTGGTGTCGTATCTTGTCAAGCACTTGAGTGATCCGGATTGCTGAAGGCTAACGCTGGTAGCGTTGTTCTCACATCTTGATTGAAGAGCATTTGAGCTGGTGATAGCCCTGAGCTCAATGGTGATGATCTGTATGATAATAGAGCCAAGTTTATGTTGGAATTCGAGTAAGTGGCCTTGCTTATGAGTTGTTTGATAATGTGTACACCTTTCTCTACTTTGCCGTTGGATTGGGGAAAGTGTGGACTCGATGTCACGTGTTTAAAGTTGTATTTCTTGGAGAATTTCGTCCACCCAGCTTGCAAAGCAAGGACCATTATCAGACATGACTGTTTGTGGAATACCATGCCTCGAGAATGTTTCCTTGCAGGCTTTGATAACTGATGTGGACGTGAGATACTGGAGTTTCATTACTTCCGGAAAGTTGGAGTAATAGTCAATGATAAGAACATAGTTTCGACCCATGGAGTGAAACAAATCTATGGCAACCTTGTTCCACGGTGACGTAGCCATCTCATGCTGCTGGAGTGGCTCCTTGCATTGTGCGGTTGATGTTTTTGACACCTGTCACAGCTGAGTATCATGTTTGTAATGTCCTCATTTATCCCAAGCCAGTACACGGATTGCTTGCTCTTGTTTTGCATTTTTCGATTCTGAGATGTCCCTCATAAATCCTGCAGAGTATGTCTGACCTGAGCGCTAGTGGAATGACGATTCTGTCATTTCTCAATATTAATCCGTCCACTACTGACAGTTCAGTTTTGATGTTTTGGAACTGCGGGCACCGTCCTTTTGGCCAGCCATGCTGAAGGTTGTGCATGACCTGGAGCAAGGTCACATCTTCTTGTGTCGCCAGACGAATTTGCTGCAGCTTCTTGTCAGATGCCGGGAGAGTCTCTCTGCACAACTGTGCTTGAGCTTCTACATCGTCAATGGACGCAGGAGGTGAGCTGTCAGTGTCAATGGCTCGGGACGATGTGTCAGCTATGATGAGGTCCTTCCCAGGAGTGCAGACCAGTGTGAAGTCATACCTCCTCAGCTTCATTATCATGCGTTGTAGGCACGGCGTCATATCATTGAGATTTTTTTCAATTATGTTGACCAGCGATCTATGATCAGTCTCAACTAGGAATGTGAGAAGGCCGTACACATTGTGGTAAAATTTTGTTATACCTGTGATTACCCCCAGGCGCTCCTTCTCTATCGGTGTATACCTGCACTCTGTGGTGGTTATCGCTCTAGACGCGTATGCAACTGGGACCCAGTCTGATTGGTCATCCTGTTGGAGATCTATGCTCCTGCTCTCATCACACTAATCACCAAGAGAGGCAGAGAGCTGCTTGCGTCTGCTTTTATACCCACCAGTGCTGCCCCCTAGTGATGTTTCATTTTCCCATTAATCCCTTATGTACATACCCATGTAAAGATCACTACACTACTGAGCAGCGAACATCGCCATGGTTCGAAAATGGGTAGTGGGGGAGGGATCGGCATGGGGGCGGATGGAGACGGCCTTTTGTAAGGGAGCGAGCTTAAGGGCATTGTTAACAGCGCCTCTGCCATTTTCGCCAGCCAGGCATTGCCTTAGCCCAGTGGTGGTGTTAGCCTTGCGGGTGTGGGTGCAGCAGTGCCAGCATTTGGGACTGGAGGGGTGGGCACCAATCTGTGATAATCATAAGTTTGCACTGGGGGTGGGGAGTTAGATGCGAGGTTTTGGGGGTGGTGGCAGGCAGCGATAGAGCAATTTGGTGACCTGTTTGTCGGTGGCAATTCCGCGAAATTGGAGGACCTGGAGGAAGAGTATGAGCTGCCCAAGGTTAACGGCTCGAGGTACCTGCAGGTTCAGGATTTTGTGAAGAGAGAGGTGCCATCCTTTCCCAGGTTGCCGCCCTTGGGGTTGCAGGACAAGGTGCTGTCGAAGGAGAAGATAGGGGAGCGGAAGGTGTCTGAGGTCTACAAGGAGCTGATGAATTGGGAGAAGGCCCGGATGGGGGAGGTGGAGGCTGGGACGTGGGTAGAGACCCTACGGAGGGTGAATGTGTCCTCGTCGTGTGCGAGGCTAAGCCTTATCCAGTTTAAAGTAATTCACAGAGCACATATGACGGCTGCGCGGATGTGTAGGTTTTTCGAGGGGGTAGAGGATAGGTGGGTGGTGCACGGGGAGGCCTGAGAATCACATCCACATGTTTTGCGCACGTCCAAAACTAAACGGGTTCTGGCAGGGATTTGTGGACATTATGTCCGAGGTGTTCGGGTTAAAGGTGGCCCCGGGTCCAGAGGTAGCGATATTTTGGGTGTCGGAAGATCCGGGAGTCCAGGGGGCGAAAGAGATCGACGTTTTGGCCTCTGCTTCCCTGATAGTCCAGGGGCGGATCTTACTTGGATGAGGGACTCAGAGCCGCCGAAAGTGGGGTATATGGGAGTGACCTGCAGAATTCCCGAGGATGGAGAAAGTCAAATTCATTCTGAGGGGGTCGGTTAATGGGTTCACTCGGAAGTGGAAGCCGTTCATTGACTTCTTTAAGAAGGATTGAGGAGTCAGCAAAAGGGGAGGGGGTGAGTGGGTGGTGAGGGGGTTAAAATGGGAAAGGCAGGACGGGAGGACGGGGCATGATTGGGAGAGCAAGGAGGAGAGGAGTGGGTGTTGATTATTTATAATGTGTAACTTTACTTTTGCTCCGATTTTTAAAAAAATGAAAATGCCTGAATAAAATTTTTTTTTTTTTTTTTTTTAAAAAGAGGACAAATCTCCAGGTCCGGATGAATTGTGTCCCAGGCTGCTGTGGGAGGCAAGGGAGGATATTGCAGGGGTCTGACCCAAATTTTAAATTCTCTCTGGCCATGGGGAAGGTGCCAGAGGACTGGAGAACAGCTAATGTGGTCCCACTTTTTAAGGAAGGTTGTAGAGATAAGCCAGGGAACTACAGGCCAATGAGTCTCACTCTAGTGGTAGGAAAACTATTGGAGAAAATTCTGAAGGAGGGAATCGATCTCCACTTGGAGAGGCATGGTTTGATCAGATTGTGGGCAGCACAAGTGGATAGCACTGTGGCTTCACAGCACCAGGGTCCCAGGTTCGATTCCGGCTTGGGTCACTGTCTGTGCGGAGTCTGCACTTTCTCCCCGTGTCTGCGTGGGTTTCCTCCGGGTGCTCCGGATTCCTCCCACAGTCCAAAGATGTGCAGGTTAGGTGGATTGGCCATGCTAAATTGGCCTTAGTGTCCAAAAAGGCTAGGAGGGGTTATTGGGTTACGGGGATAGGGTGGAAGTGGGGGCTTAAGTGGGTCGGTGTTGTAGCCAAAAAATGGCTGATTCCCGATTAGAATGGCCAAACCCCGATCTAAAATGGCGAACGAATGAGGCTGATGGGAAAATCAGCCAACAGGACTCAAACAGACAGCTGCAGGTAAAACAGTGTATTCGCCTCTGGGGAAGTCGGCCCAGACCGATACCTGCAGCCATCAACATCACAACAACCCAGCCATCTGCATATTAAGCAGCCATCCCCGGGAACAATTGCTACACATTAGCATCATAAAGCCGATCCAGACCTTTCGGCGCCAGCAGGGGCTGACACAAAGGAAGGTAGACGACCACCCCCGATCAAGGAATCACCCCATTATTGGAGCATATCGAACCAAGTGATTGGGACCAAGTCCAATCACTTGGAACCAGGTACGAGGTCCGCCACGAGAGGCGGGAAGCCCCTGGGAACTATAAGAATAGGGGCCAAGTTCAGATCGACCCTTCTCTTCCTGCTCGCAACCTTTGAGACCCTTCGACAAAGAAAACCGTAAGTCTTACTCCAGCGATCGCTACCAGATAGGCGCTCCTGACTATCGACTTGCACCAGCCTTTGAATCCCGCAGGCTCAGAACCAATTCGAAAGACCATTCGTTTCCCTGACCTGGTGGGCCATTTCCAAAGTTAAGTATTGGCCTTTAGTGGTAGGTAGTAATCTAGAAGTAGGATTATTGTATAAGTATTTATTGCTGTATATAATAAATGAGCGTTGATTTAACTCTTACTATGCGGTGTGTTGCATTATTAACCATTACTTGGACTTGAACCACGTGGCAGTATCAGAAAGATACCTGGCGACTCATGAGCAAAGGTGACAGAATAAGAATAAAGTAAACTAAGGCTAAAACGAGCAACAGTGTAGAATTGATGGGCCGAATGGCCTCCTTCTGCACTGTATGTTCTATGAATAATCAGCGTGACTTTGTCAGAGGGAGGTCATGCCTAACAAATTTGATTTAATTTTTTGAACATGACCAGGTGCTTAGATGAGGGTAGTGCAGTTGATGTCATTTACATGGATTTCAGCAAAGCCTTTAACAAGGTCCCACTTATAAAGAAGGCAAATGCACATGGGATACAGGGTAACTTGATAAGGTGAATTCAAAATTGGCTTAGCTGTAGGAGACAGAGGGTGATGACAGAAGGCTGCTTTAGTGACTGGAAGCCAGTGTCCTGTGGCGTACCACAGGGATCTGTGCTGGGTCCCCTATTGTTTGTCATTTATATAAACAACGTAGATGACTATGTGGGGGGTAGGATCAATAAGTTTGCGGATGACACAAAGATTGGCCGGGTGGTTAACAGTGAGGTTGAGTGTCTTGGGTTACAGGAAGATATAGACGGGATGGTCAAATGGGCAGAAAGGTGGCAGATGGAATTTAACCCTGAAAAGTGTGAGGTGATGCACTTTGGAAGGGGTTATGTGACAAGGAAGTATTCAATGGATGGCCCGACACTGGGATGTTCTGAGGAAAAAAGGGACCTTGGAGTGTTTGCCCATAGACCTCTGATGGCAGCAGGGCAGGTTAATAGGGTGGTGAAAAAAGCAGAAGGGACACTTGCCTTTATCAATCGAGGCATAGATTGCAAAAGCAGGGTAATCATGTTGGAGCTGTATAGAACATTGGTGAGACCACAGCTGGAGTCCTGTGCGCAATTCTGGTCGCCACATTATAGGAAGGATGTGATTGCACTGGAGGGGGTGCAGAGGCAATTCACCAGAATGTTGCCTGGGATGGAACATTTAAGTTATGAAGAGAGGTTGGATAGGCTTGGGCTGTTTTTGCTGTAGCAGAGAAGATTGAGATTATAGAAACACACCGCACACGACGAAGAGAGTTGTAGCAATTGAACCTGATCGAGTCATACAAGATTATGAGGGGCATGGACAGGGTGGATAGGGGGGAGCTGTTCCCCTTAGTTCAAGGGTCAGTAACGAGGGGACACAAGTTCAAGATAAGTGGCAGGAGGTTTAAGGGAGATTTGAGGAAAATCATTTTTATCCAGATGGTTGTGAAGGTCTGGAATGCACTGCCTGGGAGGGTGGTGAGGTGGGTTGCCTCACATCCTTTAAACAGTACCTGAATGAGCACTTGGGATTAGGTAGACAGGTCAGATGTTTTTCATGCATAGGTGCAGACTCGATGGGCTGAAGGACCTCTTTTGCACTGTATTATTCTGTGATTCTGATTCTGTGGTCTTTGCATGCATGGGAATGGCCAGGAAGAACATGTGTACAGGTGTATGAGGACTTTGCTGGCCCGTTTGGGATCAATGTTCCTTATTATGGTCGACGCCCATTCGAAATGGAGAAGTACATTGTATGTCCTCCACGACTTCTCATGCAACAGCAACAATAGAACAAACTACGGCATAGATTCTGTACCTACAGCATACCATAGGTCCTATTATCCGATATTGGGACCCCCTTTACAAGAAGAGAACTTCATGAAGTCAAATGGCATTAAACACTTCCAAATGGTGCTGTACCATCCATTGTCTAATGGCCTGGCCGAATATATAGTTCAAACATTCAAAACCAGAACAAAGAAAGAGCCTGCTGGTTCCCTGTATACGAAATTGGCCCGGTTCATATCAGATTATAGATACACACCGCACACGACGACGAGAGTTGTAGCAATGAAATTGTTAATGGGACGACAATTGCGCACCAGGCTCAGCCTGCTGTTTCTCAGCTTGAGGGGGTGGGTGGGGAAGGTGGAGACCCAAAAAAGGAACTACGAAACCAGAAGATCCGAAAGGACCTTCAGAACAGGAAATGCCATCTATGTGCGGAACTTTGGAGATCACTCCCAACAGATCCCAGGAGTCCTGTTGGAAAAGAATGGTCCGATTTCTTGTAAAAAAATAAAAATTTAGAGTACCCAATTATTTTTTTCCATTTAAGGGGCAATTTAGCATGGCGAATCCACCTAACCTACATATCTTTGGACTGTGGGGGTGAAACCTGCACAGACACGGGGGAGAATATGCAAACTCCACATAGACAGTGACTCGGGGCGAGGTTCAAACATGGGTCCTCAGCGCAGTGAGGCAGCAGTGCTAACCACTGGGACACCGTACTGCCCGACTGATCCGTTTTCTTACAAAGTCAAAATCCAAGTCCAAGGGAAGACTGTAAAAAAACACCTGGACCAACTGAGAAGCAGGGAACCCACTCTAGCGCTATACGACTTCAGCAGAGATATACGTCCTTGATACCCGTTATGACTACATCCGGCAAAGGGACAGCCTATAGGGGACCCGAGAGTCGCTGCCCCCAATGATGAAGTTCAGAGTCCGAAACGGAGATCTTTATCTTTATTGTCACAAGTAGGCTCACATTAATACTGCAATTAAGATACTGTGAAAAGTGATGGTGCTGATCTCCAGCGGAGGATCGAAGATGACCCTCCGCCTATGGCCCTTCAGTGCTCAACAAGGAAAGGACTATCTCCATTCCGCTTCATGCCCCCCGATGCGGCTTCACCTGTCGCCGACTTGAGGTCTTGAGGGGGATGGTTCAGACTTGAATGGGGAAATTTAGCGACTATAATGGAGTTTGTACCTGGGCCGAATGAGGCCAGTAGACCTCACCCCAAGATAATCAAAATAAAACCCTAACCAGTTGGTAATATGAAAGATAAACAGAAAATGCTGGATGTGCATGGCAAATACAATATTAACTGAAAGAGGAAGTCCCATTTATGGGGCTGGGATGTTTGGAATTAATCAGAACTGACCCGTGACACACTAAATATCAGCCATCTTTCTCCTTCAGACACTGATTAACCTGCCTCACATCTGCGGCATTTAAAACATTTTTTATTCTCCATCATGATAATTATGCCCTGCTAAATCATCTCAATTTCTACATTGTAATTGACAGTTCCACAAATTTTCTGTCTGTAATGTCTAAAAACAAATAGCTAAGTAAAAATCATGAAATTGAGAAAACATTAACAAAGCTAAGTAAAAATGAAATGCTATATATAGCTCTTCCAGAATTCTTTTATCTTAATCCACATGATTCATTAAAAGAGTCTGCTTTGCCCTTCACTGCTGTAGAATTGAGATTAAAACACATCACTGTCAGTTCCAGATAAACTCATACCTGATTCTTGTACAATAGTGACTGACACGTTCCAATCTACCAAAGCACTCCCACTCACTTGCATTGTGTAGAAGTATTGACACAAGAATTACAGTTAAACAACAATAATTTGCAGACAGTACCTTGTCCAATTATCCAGTTGCAGCTATCTTCCCGTGAAGGCTAACTCCACACCTTTCACTCGTCCACAAGAGTTGAGTACATTTACAAACAGTCTAATTGAATTATGAGACTTTTCATCCACTTTAATTTCTCCCTTTTTTCCCTCTAGGTTTGCTTAGTTGGGAGTAGAGACAATACCTTTCCCCAAGGTTACTGCTAATTCTGCTCTTCTGACCCCTTCCGTCATAATGACATGCCCATCAACCTTCCTCCCCAGCTACTATAGTCCAGTCTTCTAAGATGCCTTCTCACTTTATGGAAAATTGTGGGTATGAACCCACATTGTACCTGTGACACAATATCCTGGGACATTAACATTACTACCATGTGGTGGATTGCAAGCATGGATTGCCATCTTGAGCATTGCCATGCAGAGGCACCATTGATATTCAGTTCTTAGAAGCCGCTGTTTTCTTCAGTTATATTAAAACAAAGCTTTTATAGCTATCAGCTGATAATCATAGCACAATGGTTATGTACACAGAGCCCTCACTTAAAGTGATGGTTGCATTCGTAGGAATCAATATGAAAGCCAGAGTTAGAATCCGGAGGACAATTTTTGCCCAGAATAGTCAATGTAAAAACTGGAACACTACCATACAGCTTGAAATACTGTAATGCGCAGTGCAGTAACAGCCTCCCGTAACAGCCTCCCCGAACAGGCGCCGGAATGTGGCGACTAGGGGCTTTTCACAGTAAC
Source organism: Scyliorhinus torazame (assembly GCF_047496885.1). Taxonomy (NCBI): domain Eukaryota; kingdom Metazoa; phylum Chordata; class Chondrichthyes; order Carcharhiniformes; family Scyliorhinidae; genus Scyliorhinus; species Scyliorhinus torazame. The sequence goes on along the minus strand of NC_092712.1, from coordinate 112,748,768 downwards.
TTCATTTGAAGCCTACTTGTGACAATAAGCGATTTTCATTTCATTTCAGTAAGGAACCGTAAAATTGCTGCCTTGCCTGTAAGCTTCATCCTAGCAGAACCCTCTTTAAAACACCAAGTTTACAACAGGTTCATGAAACACAGGTACTGTACAGTACAAAGCAGTATTGATGTATAGCAAATAATTATTGTAAAAACAGAAGTCCACGGCAGTTCCTCAGGTAAATACTGTACCAGCAACGAAATTTGTAAAACAGGGTTTTCAGTACAGCATCTGCATTGTAAGATTCAGTACAGTGGATAATTCTTTCAATGAATATAAAGTTCACGCAGTTCCTCAGAGTACAAGGTAGTGTAAAAAAAAGTTTAAACATCATGTTTAGTATGGGGGGGGGGTGAAAGTGCAGTAAAAAATGATGTTCCTCTGATGTACAGAAAAGTCAAAATTTGTGCTCATCACAGACACTAGATATAAAGAATATAAAGCCCTTTAAAACAAACCACTTTGAAAGGGGACATTTACCAGTCTGGACAAATGGTAAAATACAATGGGCTGAATTCTCTGCCATCGGGATGCTCCATTTTGCCGGCAGCCCGGGGGTTTCCCGACGCCGTGGGGCTGCCCCACAATGGGAACCCCATTGACCAGCCGGCGTAACGGAGCATCCCGATGGCGTGCTGAACCCGAAATCTGATGTGGTAGGACGGAGAAACCCACCCAATAAGTTCTCATTTAAGTGTTTGATGAATTTAAGACATTTGCAGCTTGAAGACCTGTTGGCTGGGAAACTTACTTCACAAGGTCGAAGACTACAGGAACAGGTTGGTGCAAGGTGTTTGTGGGGGGGGGGGATAGAAAGAGGACATGGCGGTTGAATTAAGTTGAAAACAGGCAGCCTCATATTATAACCAACTTGTTTTCCACAAGCAGATTGAGTACCCGTCCCTTGTCCCACTTCTGCTAAAGTTGGAAGTGGACAGGTTCAAGGCAGGTTCAGTTTGCGTTCCAGATATTCTGCATTTTGCCTTTGACACATCCCTGACCTATCCATTTCTGTTTGTTAAGATTCAGTCCAATTGGGCATTTACAAGACGCAAAATTGCATTGATTATTCTAGCTCATTTATAAAACAACTTCTGCAACATAGCAATGTTGCTTGTTTTTCCAAATGGAGGTCTGTAACTAGTGGCGTTCTGCTGGGACCTCTGCTGTTTGTAATATATATAAATGACTTGAACAGAAAACGTAGTGGGTCTGATTAGCAAGTTTGCGGATTATACTAAGACTGCATGAGTTGCGGATAGTGATGAAGATTGTCAGAGAATACAACAGGATATAGGTAGGCTGCAAAATTGGACAGAAAAATGGCAGATGGAATTTAACCTGGACAAATGCGAGGAGTTGCATTTTGGTAGATCCAATTCAGGTGAGAGCTATAAATAAAATGGCAGAACCATCAGGAGCATAGAGACACAGAGATCTGGGCATGCAGGTCCACAGATCCTTAAAGTGGCAACACAGGTGGAAATGGTGGTAAAGAAAGCATATGGCATGCTTGCCTTCATAGGCGGCGTATGTAGTACAAAAGCTCGGAAATTATGTTACAGTTATATAGATCGTTGGTTAGGCCACATTTGGAATACTGTGTCCAATTCTGGTCACCGCACTACCAGAAGGACGTGGAGGTTTTGGAGAGAGTACAGAAAACGTTGCCTGGTATGGAGGGTATTAGCTATGAGGAAAGACTGAATAAATTAGGATTGTTCTCCCGAGAGAGACGGAGGCTGAGGGGCGACCTGATTGAAGTTTATAAAATTATTAGGGGTATAGATAGGGTGAACAGTTGGAAGACTTCTTCCCAGATGGGAATTGAAAATTACAAGGGGGCACAAGTTCAAGGTGAGGGGAGACAGGTTCAGTGGGGATGTGCGGGGAAAGTTTTTTTTTTTTTTACACAGAGGGTGGTGGTGGCCTGGAATGTACTGTCAAGTGAGGTGGTTGAGGCAGATAGGTTAGTAACCTTTAAGACTTATCTGGATAGGCACATGAACAGACGGGGTATATAAGGAAACAGGCGCTTGGTCTAGATAGGACACGTGATCGGCGCAGGCTTGGAGGGCCGAAGGGCCTGATCCTGTGCTGTATTGTGTAGTGGGCAGCACAGTAGCATAGTGATTAGCACAATTGCTTCACAGCTCCAGGGTCCCAGGTTCGATTCCCGACTTGGGTCACTGTCTGAGCGGAGTCTGCACGTTCTCCCTGTGTGTGCGTGGGTTTCCTCCGGGTGCTCCGGTTTCCTCCCACAGTCCAAAGATGTGCCGGTTAGGTGGACTGGCCATGCTAAATTGCCCTTAGTGTCCAAAATTGCCCTTAGTGTTGGGTGGGGTAACTGGGTTATGGGGATAGGGTGGAGGTGTGCGGTTGGGAAGGGTGCTCTTTCCAAGGGCCGGTGCAGACTTGATGGGCCGAATGGCCTCCTTCTGCACTGTAAATTCTATGAATCAATTCTATGAATTGTTCTTTGTAGTTTATTTAATATATCTGAACGTTGTGATGTGTACTGCAAATAAGCTTTCCGGTAGATCTACAGACTTTTTTGTATTTTACGCAAATTATTGGTTAACTAGAGAAAACAACATGATATGACACTGAGCATGTACCAACTGATGAACAGTACACGTCAAGAAGTAATTCATTAGCATGAAGCATTTTGGGACATTTGAGGATATGAAAGATGCTATATAGATGCAAGTTTTATAGCATGACCAACCTCAGGATCCAAGCAGAGATATCATTCAAAATAAAACTCTAAGTGACTTCACTATTTAAAATACATTCACTGATAAAAACCCATTCACTACATTTACATTCCTTCATCTTTATAAAAACAAACATTTAATTTAAGTGCTGAGTCCCTTACAGAAACACACATTGGAACACTGAGGCAGCAGTGTTAACCACTGTGCTGTCTTGGTGACTTGGGTCATTGAAATCAGATATGAGGGAGGTAATTACTGACTTATATGGGCAGCTACCTCTATGAGCATGCATGTGCAAATTCTGACCAGAGCCCATTCCTGCCCCTTGGAAATGGCAAGGGCTGTGTTTGGGGGCAAGACGTCATGTTTTTTGGCCTCTTTCGACATTTTCATGGCGTAGGAGAAGCTCACCATTGTTGCAAAAATCGAGGCCATGGCATCTCACATAGATTGCACAAAACTTTCCAATATAATTGGATTTGTAGAGAACAGTAGAATACTGGCTTATTTTACTGAACGAGTAATTCAGAGGTTTGGAAGAAGGATCGAGAGACACAAGTTAAAATTCCACCACATCTGCTGGGGAATTTAAATGGAATTAATAAAATAAACTAATTAAAAGTTTGTACAAGTCATAGTGAACATCTAACTACCAGATTATAATTAGAAGCCCATCCGATTCACAGATGTCCTTCAGGGGAGGAAATATGCCATCATTATTCCCATCTAGTTTATGCGCAACTCAATACATAGCAATATGGTTTACTCTTAACTGCCCTCTGAAACGGCCTAGCAAGCCACTAAATTGAGGGCAATTAGGGATGGGCAATAAGTGTTGACCTCGCCAGCGATACAAACATCCAGTATGAATGAATTTTTAAAAACTTCAAAAATTTAGAGCAACTGGCAGAGTGGAACCAGGGAATAGATAGAACAATTGACTGATGGGTAGGAAACAGCTGATAGTTTTGAGAAGTGAAAGGAAGTGTGTAGTGAAGTTCCCCAGAGCACGGATTTGGAAACTCTATGTTTCCTATTTTACACTATGGACTAGATTCAGAAGCGCACAATTGAAATTGGTTAGTTTTGCAGACAATAGGAAAGGTGAAGGGATGATTGGTTCTGAGAAAGCAATACACAAATGACAAAATGACCTGGAAACAAAGATGTGCACATTAAGTGGATTGGCCATGCTAAATTACCCCTGATGTACAAAGGGATGAGGTGAGGGAGTTGGACTGGGTAGGGTACGCTTTCAGTGGGTCGGTGCAGACTCCATGGGCCTCCTGGCCTCCTTCTGCACTGTAGCTATTCTAGGATTCTATGATACTTGCTTCTCATAATAACAATTCAATTCCCTCTTGTAAGCCTGGATTGAACTTGTCTCCACCACAATCTCAGGCAGTGCATTCCAGACACCAACCACTTGCAATGTGAAAACATTGCTTCTTCTGCCAATGAGCTTAAATCTTTGTCCTCTCAATCATTCCACCAGTGGAAAGTTTTTCCCGATCTTCTCTCTCCAGGCCCCTCATGATTTTGAATAACTATCAAATTTCCTCTCAACCTTCTCTTCACCAAGAACAACATTCCCAACTTGGTGTACATGGATTTCCAGAAGTCATTTGATAAAAGTGCCACACACTTATTAGCAAGGTTATGGTCAATGGAATAAAAGCAGCAGTAGCAACATAGAAATAACATTTGCTGATTGGCAGGAAAGCGAGTAATGATTCATGGATGTTTTTCCGGCTTGAGGTAGGTTTATAGTGAAGTTCCCAGTGACTTGTTTTGGGATCTCTGTTCCTCTGAATATTTATTAATGGCTTAGACCTTGGTCTACAGGGCAAAATTTGTGGATCACACAAATCTTGGAAGCATTGTGACCTGTGAGGAGGATGGTATAAAACTTCAAAAGAACATAGGCAGATTGGTGGAATGGGTGGGCTAGTTGCAGATGAAATTTAATGCCGAGAAGTGTGAAATTACTAATTTTGGTCGGAAGAATGAGGAGAGACAATATAAAATCTAGGGTACAATTCTAAATGGGGTGCAGGAGCGGAGGGTGTGTATATATACTGAAATCATTGACAGTGACAGGTCAGATTGAGAGAGCGATTAATAAAGTTTATAGATTTCTAAGCTTCATTAATAGAGGCATAGGGTACAAAAACAAGGGAGTTATGTTAAACTTGTATGGAACATCGGTTCAGCCTCAAGCTGGAGTATTGTGTCTAATTCTAGGTGCCACACTTTCTGAAAGAAACACTGGCGTTAGAAAGGGTGCACAGAACATTCCCGAGAATGATCCCAGGGATGAGGATCCTTAGTTATGTAAGTAGATAGGACCACATCAACAGCGTTACCTTCATCAACCTTCTCCGTTACCTCATCAAAAAACTCCAGCAAGTTAGTGAAACACAATTTTCCCCGAAACAAATCCATGCTGTGTTTACTTAATCAACCTACATTTGACCAAGGATTATTAATTTTACCCCCAATTATAGGGTGGGATTTACCCGCCACCCTGCTACGTCGTATTCGGCGGCAGAGGCGGCCCGCCAGCAGGATCTACTGGTCCCTCTGTTGTTAACGGGATTTCCATTGACTGCACCCCTCGTTGCCGGGAAACCCGTGCACCAGAGTGTGACTGGAATTTCCCACCGGCGTGAACGGCCGGTAAATCCCGCCATTTGTTTCCAGAAAGCTTCCGCAACAGGGAGATTAAAGTGACTGGCTTGATCTGTGGTTGCTGGGCTTATTGTTATACCCTTTTTGAGCAAGGGTGGAACATCTGTAATTCTCCAGTCCTCTGGGACCACACTTGAGTCCAAGGAATATTGGAAAATTATGTTCAGTCCCACCACAATTTCCACTTTCACTTCCTTCAGTATCCTTGGATGCATCCCATTTTGATGTCTTGATGCTTCATTAACGTTTTAGCATGTACAGCCGATGCAATGCTTTCACCTTATCAATTTTAAACATATCAAGTGTTTGAATTGCCTCCTCTTTCACCATGACCTGTGTATGACATATCCTTTGTAAAGATAGATATAAAGCATTCATTTTTTATTGTTTGTTTTATCCCGATGAATTATTGAATTAAGTTCACAGGTAGGCATAATGCATTAGACAGATTCCAAATGTTCAAACAAGTAATAGTTTAGGCTGCATCTTGCATCACGTACAATCATAATGGATGAAGGTCAGAAGACTGCTAGGTATGATGTTGTAATTTGTCCAGACCAATCACCTCCAAGGTCGGAATACCCAGTTAATTCAATGTACACTTGTCAAGAGGAAGAAGGAGGCTTCTGTAAAGATGAGACATGAAGGTTCAGTTAGGGCGCTCGAGAGTTACAAGTTAGCTAGGATGGACCTAAAGAGAGAGCTAAGAAGAGCCAGGAGGGGACATGAGAAGTCTTTGGCGGGTAGGATCAAGGATAACCCTAAAGCTTTCTATAGATATGTCAGGAATAAAAGAATGACTAGGGTAAGAGTAGGGCCAGTCAAGGACAGTAGTGGGAAGTTGTGCTTGGAGTCCGAGGAGATAGGAGAGGTGCTAAATGAATATTTTTCGTCAGTATTCACACAGGAAAAACACAATGTTGTCGAGGAAAATACTGAGATTCAGGCTACTAGACTAGAAGGGCTTGAGGTTCATAAGGAGGAGGTGTTAGCAATTCTGGAAAGTGTGAAAATAGTTAAGTCCCCTGGGCCGGATGGGATTTATCCTAGGATTCTCTGGAAAGCTAGGGAGGAGATTGCTGAGCCTTTGGCTTTGATCTTTACGTCATATTTGACTACAGGAATAGTGCCAGAAGACTGGAGGATAGCAAATGTTGTCCCCTTGTTCAAGAAGGGGAGTAGAGACAACCCCGGTAACTATAGACCAGTGAGCCTTACTTCTGTTGAGGGCAAAATCTTGGAAAGGTTTATAAGAGAATGGATGTATAATCATCTGGAAAGGAATAATTTGATTAGAGATAGTCAACACGGTTTTGTGAAGGGTAGGTCATGCCACACAAACCTTATTGAGTTCTTTGAGAAGGTGACCAAACAGGTGGATGAGGGTAAAGCAGTTGATGTGGTGTATATGGATTTCAGTAAAGTGTTTGATAAGGTTCCCCACAGTAGGTTACTTCAGAAAATACAGAGGCATGGGATTCAGGGTGATTTAGCAGTTTGGATCAGAAATTGGCTAGCTGGAAGAAGACAAAGGGTGGTGGTTGATGGGAAATGTTCAGACTGGAGTCCAGTTACTAGTGGTGTACCACAAGGATCTGTTTTGGGGCCACTGCTGTTTGTCATGTTTATAAATGACCTGGAGGAGGGTGTAGAAGGATGGGTGAGTAAATTTGCAGATGACACTAAAGTCGGTGGAGTTGTGGACAGTGAGGAAGGATGTTACAAGTTACAGAGGGACATAGATTAGCTGCAGCGCTGGGCTGAGAGGTGGCAAATGGAGTTTAATGCAGAAAAGTGTGAGGTGATTCATTTTGGAAGGAATAACAGGAAGACAGAGTACTGGGCTAATGGTAAGATTCTTGGCAGTGTGGATGAGCAGAGAGATTTCGGTGTCCATGTACATAGATCCCTGAAAGTTGCCACCCAGGTTGAGAGGGTTGTTAAGAAGGCATACGGTGTGTTAGCTTTTATTGGTAGAGGGATTGAGTTTTGGAGCGATGAGATCATATTGCAGCTGTACAAAACTCTGGTGCGGCCGCATTTGGAATATTGTGTGCAATTCTGGTTGCCGCATTATAGGAAGGATGTGGAAGCATTGGAAAGGGTGCAGAGGAGATTTACCAGAATGTTGCCTGGTATGGAGGGAAGATCTTATGAGGAAAGGCTGAGGGACTTGAGGCTGTTTTCGTTAGAGAGAAGAAGGTTAAGAGGTGACTTAATTGAGGCATACAAGTGATCAGAGGATTGGATAGGGTGGACAGTGAGAGCCTTTTTCCTTGGATGGTGATGTCTAGCATGAGGGGACATAGCTTTAAATTGAGGAGAGATAGATATAAGGCAGATGACAGAGGTAGGTTCTTTACTCAGAGAGTAGTAAGGGCGTGGAATGCCTTGCCTGCAACAGTAGTGGACTCGCCAACACTAAGGGCATTCAAATGGTCATTGGATAGACATATGTACAATAAGGGAATAGTGTAGATGGGCTTTAGAGTGGTTTCACAGGTCGGCGCAACATCGAGGGCCGAAGGGCCTGTACTGCAATAATGTTCTATGAATTCTTAATACTTCAGCCATGACCCCCAGTGCCATGTGTAAAGCCCCTAATTGCACAGTAACGTTCAATGTTCAAATATTCAGGGTATCTCAAAAGCACTTAACAACAAATAAATTGATTTTTAAAGAGTAGCCAAATATGGCTCACAATCTATGCACAGCAGGATTCCACAAATAGCAATGAATGACCAGTTAATCTGTTTTTCTTGTCCTGGTTTGAGTTGATTTAATGTTCAACCACGAAGGAGTAGCCTCAACAAAGCAAACAGAATGTTGAATCATGCAGTCAAACTTGTAAAATAAAAGTCAGAGGAAGTCATGTTGAATTGTTATGCTGTTCTGGTTAGATTATACAAACACTGCATGCAATTCTGGTTAGCAAGGCACAATTGAGGTTTTCAATTCATGGAGGCAGAGCTTGGGGAGCCTGGAGTTAGCTCCTTAGAGTCAGAAGGCTGAATTATGAGGATTCTCTGATGAAATTTGGGTTTTCAACTTTGAAAGGTGATTGAGGAATAGCTTAATTATTGTATTCAACACGAGGGTAAGTTTGTTCCATAAAAACGCTCCAAGGCACCTCGAGAAGAGTTAAAAAAGAGAAAGGAAGCTAAGCCAAAGAAGTATAGATTAGGAAGGGAGATCAAAAGTTTGGTAATGGGGGGGAAGAAGGTTAAAAATGGTTTTAATAGATTAGAGAAACATTGAAAAGTGGATGTGATCAGAGAAAAGGGTTTAGGGCCGAGCGATGCATAAAAGACCAGAACTTCCAAGGTAGAGGGGGTTACAAGGTTGGAAGATGTTGCAGAACGTGCACTCATGAGGATTGAGATTTAATAGAATTGAAAGCGTGAGGGATTGAAAGACCAGAAAACCATGTAAATCAGCAAGGTTCGTGGTTGATGAACAATTGGGCCTTGATATACAAACAGAATATCAAAAACCTGACAAGAGAGTGGGTGGTCAAGGGCATTGTTGAGGGTTTCAGCAGCCGATAAGCTGCGCTGAGTAATTTTACAGAGATGAAAGTATTTGTGATGGAGAGGGTATAGGATCAGAAACGGAGCTCTGATATAGAATATAATGCCGAGGTTGTGAATACTTTGTTTTGACCTGAGGCAGTGGCTGTGAATCTGGGTGGAATCAACAATGAGTGTACAAAGTTTATGTTGGGAGCTGCAAAGGGCTCCAGCTTTGGTTTTCCCAAAGTTTAAATGGAAGAAATTGCTGCTCATCCACAGCTTCCTCATTCAACTGAGGAAGGAGCAGCACTCGAAAGCTAGTGATTCGAAACAAACCTGTTGGACTTTAACCTGGTGTTGTCAGACTTCTTACCATCCACAGCTAGATGTCCGATGAACAGTCTTTTAAGATAGAAGCAGTAAAAGCGCTGCGAGATCTAGTAGATAGGGTGAGCTGGGTGCTATCGGTTTACATATGGAGTTTCTTCATGTCCTTGAAAGATGTAGCCAAAGGGCAGCATGCATTTGAGGAATTGGCTTGGTCAAGGATAGACCTTTGAGGGACTAACAAGGTGGTGGCAGAAGAGATGGTGGTTGTTAGGACTTAAATAATTTGCAATCGCGGCCGGATTATTGGGTAGGCAGATTTCAGCCAAAGCAAATAAAACTGATGTAGTCAGAAAAAACATTCAGTACTGATTATGCTGCCCCCCACCTCACACACCTCCTTAAATTGAATTTTGCTGTTAATTGACTAGATTCTCTTGTATGTTACTGGATGGGAATAACTGGGAGAGCAACGTCAGGACCTGATTATGCCTAACTAGGTAAATGGTTAAAATAAAATTACATGGTTAATCTAATTAGAATCATTTTTAAAATATACCAAAATATCCTGGTCTAATCACAGGTAATCCTCTATGTGGCCTGCATAGGACTGCAAAACTAGAAATGTATAATATTAACCCTATAGTCTAGTAAAGCCCTCTAGCAATTCTCATGGATAACTTCACACATGTTTGCAACATGAAATGCCTAGAGCCAATGAATGCTTGTAGACTAGCAATAAGAACACATACATCACGCTCACGCACACAACTGTATAAAAATCCCCACACTGGTATGGAAATGTGATATTTCTTTCCTGCTGACCGAGCAGACTTTCTCTGCAACAGAATAATTTCCTGTTTGCCAGGATTTCTTTTATTTAAAGATCAAATATTTCTGGCTACTGAGCATGATCGAGGGGTAAATATGCTCTTCTCTCAGACAATTTCAATAAATACTTCTGACTCTGGCACCCCACCAACAATATTATTTTTCACACAGTAAATTAACAATTCGTGACAAAAATAACTTCATTTATTTTCCCTCTGAACTTCTAAATTCTTAATAATAGTTAAGTTTCTTTTTAAAAAGCTGAATTTAAGCCTGTGGCACCTCACATATTTACACAGCTCTATTAAATATTTATATTTCCTCTTTCAAGAGTATGGGCATAATTGGAGACCAAAATATGGGGCTAACTGTAAATAAGTGATTATGAACACAGCTGTGCATCCATATTAAAGACTGGCTGCATTTGTGTCTCATGAGACTAGTTCTGCTGTTGCCAGTTTATTAACCAACCTTGGTGCATACTTGACACCTTATGGAACACTCACATGATGCTTAAAGTTGAGCCAGTACTGGTGGGATAGCTGTTTTTATGATTTTAAACCTAGAAAAGTTTTTGCAGAATCTTCTATCGAGTATCTGCAGCTGGTGACAGCAGATGGTTCAGCTTTCCATCTCTTTGAAAACAGGTACCAAAAAAAAGCTAAACTTAAAAAAAACATTGTGGGGGGGGGGGGGGTGCAAAAAGCCTAGATGAAGCAGCAAAGCTCAGTGCATCTGGCATAAATTAGCCATCATCCTAATTATATTAATAATCTTTATTATCACAAGTAGGCTTACATTAACACTGCAATGAAGTTACTGTGACAATCCCCTAGTCGGCAATCCCCTAGTCGCCACATTCCGGCGCCTGTTCGGGTACACAGAGGGAGAATTCAGAATGTCCAAATTACCTAATAGCACATCTTTCAGGATTAAAATAACATGCTTCTTTACCTGGAATTAAATGAAGCAGAGCAGTGGGATGTTAATTGTTTCCATACAACAGTACAGCTAACTTACATTCCAACAGTGCAGTGAGATCTTATTCTACCTACGCTGATCTTTGGTACACAATTTCAAATTCATACTCAGGGAAAATTGCTCTCTGCTCTGGCTACTGCTGATTCTGGAGCAACTTAAAATCATAGTGTTCTAACGCAGGGCCATTTGACTGATTACAGTGGATTTAACTCCACCATAACTCCCCTCCCACCCCAACCTATACAATGAATGGACTTTAGGCAGTTGGTTGGTGGAATGTGTTGACTGGGTGGTTGCCTGGTCGTCCCGATACATTTTGAAAAAAATAGAGAGGTGGGATTCACTGAGACAGTTTCAGGTAGTAGGGCCATGGGAACTAAATACTCTGAGACAATGGAAAAGTGGTAGGGGCAGAGAGGCAAACTGTGCAAAAAGCCACTGTCAAAAGATGAAATTATGTGGGACAGCAAAGTTGGAAAGGGTTGCAGAGAAAAAGGTGGAGAACATGGAGGTATTTGAAGACATTGAAGATTTTGAAGGGTACAAGGAGTCAATGTACATCAGTGAGGCAGTGCACTGTTCAAAGCAGGTATAGCTGTTTCATTAAGTACAATAGATTTAATCACAGTACAGAACAGAACCAGAGTAAGACACAATTGGGACAGCTGATGTTTATAGATAGTGGAGAATAAGTTGGCAGCAAGGAGGATACTAAAATAATGGAAGGAATAGGTGAAAATAGTGTGAATGAATTCTCATGCTTAGAGAAGCTGAGGTGTTTCACAAATAGAAGGAATGTGAGTTTGAAGTTCAGCTTAAGGTTAACAGTATGCCAAGGCTTTCCATTGATTAGTCCTGGTTCAAAGAGTCACCAGAAAGGAATAAAGGCAGTGTCAACAGAGTGAAATTTGCTGCAGTGACAAAGAAGACATCTCCCGAATGAGACATTAAACCTAGACCCCATTTCGGTGAATGTAAAAGATCATGTGATACTATTACACATAAAAACAGGAGTGTTAGCTCAGATATTGTCCAATATTTACACCCACAATAAATAATCACAAAAACAAATGATTGTCTGGTTATCACATTTCTGTTTGTGGGAACTTGCTGTGTAAGGACTGACTGCCATATTTCCCACACTCCCAAGAGTGACTGCAAGTCAAAGTACTGCATTGGCTGTAAACCATTTAGGGACATCTGGTGGTTATGGAAGATACAATAGAAATGTACGTATTTCTTTATTTTAGTCTTCGTAATGTGGAGTTAGAAGAAGTTTTGACTTATTTATTATGGCTTGCTTTTCTACAGATGTATGCTTCACTAAAGTTTTATTTTATCCTGAAAATCCAAGGATCTAACGATTGTGTTCATCCTGCAAGCAAGTATTTCTAATAAGGGCACTGCTTAAATGAATGGATGGAAAATTCAAAACTGCAAGCCTGCAATTTTCCATCAACACTCCCTGCAAGAACCACTCCTCACTGGGAGTTCCTAATTGAGGAATCAGGCTTTATAAATTCAATGGAATTCCGGGTAGATTTTAAAACAGACTTGCTGATTTGCTCTCCTGCCAAAGAGGAATTATACCCTTATATGACTTTTCCTTGCTAATCCAGTCGAAGGGTTCATAAGAAATTATTACAGATTTTTAAGGAATGATAGGAACAGATGATACATTCAAAACTACATACAAAACTTCACAGAAAGGGCTCAATGGAATGCATGTGCCAAATAGTGTAGCACTTAACCATATGGATCAACAACATTAAAGTATGATTCCTGCTCCATGATGAATTATCTTCGTGCAGCCAGTGAAACAGTTGAGGAACTAGAATATTCCCAGGTCAAAGGAATTGTCAAAGATAGCTGTTTATCATGACATGCATGGAACATTTTTTTTGTGTGCCCATACACATGGAGGTGCAATGGGCGAGGACAAAAATTTGGTTCAGCTCTGTTAGTTCTCCATATTTGAATAGCCTGATGTGTTTACTGTCAAAGATCATACTTTAAAAATGACTACATGAGCAAAGCGCTGCAGAGCTGCATTCCCCTGTCGAACTCTGACTTAACATGCAAACTGAAATCATTTTCTTTGGGAGAGGGGAAGAAGGAACTTCTAGGTTAAAACTAACAATGAAATGCTTAAGGATCAGAATACCACATATTTTATTGCATTTGGTTTAAAATAATGTGCTTGCTTCAGATGAGGTATAGCTTTTAAAAGAAAATCAGCCAAAAATATTATTTTAAAATCCAAACTAACTGCTAAACACCCATGCTGTAAAATTCAGATGCATCGCCCCTGCTTTTAGAGCTCAATGGATGGCTGTAGAGGTCCAAAATGACATGTGGCACAGGCACTTACTTTTGGGCAAGTTGAGTCAGATGTAATTTTCGTGAGGGCATTAGCAAGTTTGTAGGGTAGGCAGATCATGATATTATGCGATATGTAACACAGCTTCAGGAGGAATATAGGCTTCTTCAAATGCAAGCTGCCATTAACTGTGCACGCACCTTTATGCGGGTGTCACTCCCATAACATTCAGCCGGTGTGTTACCATACACTAAAAGTCATGCAGGTCACTGCCTGAGATGGCTTCACTCTTTAGGTGTCCGCTGTACCATCTGCATTTGAGTCACCACGGCAACAAAATGGTGACTACTGGGTGATAACGGGCTATCTTTCCATGACATGGCTCATAACTCTGGTGTATAACCAAGACACTCGCGAGTAGCAGGCATATGATGAAAGTCATGCTGCTACCTGGATTTTGATAGCACACACCATTGGTGTGCTGAAATAATGCTTCTGTTGCTTTGAGGTACCCTCAATAATGACACTTAGAGTGTAAACGGTAAAGAAGGCTTTAATAGACTAAGAACTATGCTAGAGCTGAGACATGTGCTAACTGCTGCACAGCCCACAAGGCAGCCCCTTATATATGGCTCCCAGATGGGTGGAGCCAGAGACGGAGTCCCCATGGTTCCAAGCCCGGTCTCAAAGGGGACATCACCTTACACGATGACAAGGCAGTAACCGTTCATCACATGCTTGGACTGCTCTGGGGAGCTATTCAGCGCTCTGCAGAACACACGTCAAGATGGCAAGTGAAGGGAAAAGGAGGAGGGGTGAAGGAAGATTTGCAGGGAGCAGGGGTGTGGAGAGAGAAAAGGAAGAAGGCAACCGATGCAACCTTTTTATCGATGGGCTTTCCATGGATGACTCATCCGACTGCGATACGCAAATCTAAGATGGACTTGTAGAATAAACTTGAGCAGACTGGACTTCAGTCTGGAACACTTGCCGTAAGTGATTGTAGTCTGGGTTGCCTGGAGGAGCAGCCAGGAGAGCCGGTATGCTTTCATCTTGAGTAAGGGCAAGAGGTTTATCCCTGGGCTGGCTGCACCTCAGTAATTCCAGTAATTTGTTGCAGATCAGATTGCTGGACTGCTGTGATACCCAAGCATGCCTCTTAAACATTAGTATACATAGCCATGATGGCAGCAGTGTGAACCTGCATGGCAACAAGCAGAGCGCGCATGAGAGAAGTCTGTGCTTCCACTGTAGCAGCAAAACATCGTGTTGCTTCTGCTTGTGATACAACGGAGGCGGAGACATTGGCAGTCTTCTGGATTGGGTTCACAATTGTGCTGATGGAGTTGGCCATTACTTCCTTTCTGAAAAGTATGGGCTCCAAGCTCTGCATAAAACCCTGGGCAAAATTGGTGCCAAAGCCCTCTCTCTGCTCTGTGACACAGGCGTGCATGCTTTCTGGCAGCCTTGCCAATTGTCATGTGAGAGTACCTTTAAGCTATGGGTGTTTGGGACTTCCGGTGGCGTCGCGAGCGGAGTGGCTGCGTCGAGAGCCTCTCCCGCCGGTCAGCGATTTTGTCGGACTTTTTCGGGGGTTTCTCCATGGTTCTCTCTTCCCGAGTTTCTTCGGCCTCTGGGGCCTGAGGGACGGGCGTCGGGTCGGTCCGGTTTGGAGCCGGTGAGGAGCCCCGTGGGAATGTCCAGCGGCCAGAGCGGGAGGCATCGACCCAGATGTTGGATGCGTGGGCGGTGCGTGACACGAGGCAAGCAATCGAGGTGGCATGCCTGAGTCCAGAACGAGATGTAGAGGGGGACTAGAGCACACTGGGTGGCTCCCACTGAAATTGGATCTTTGAGGAGTTTGCAGTCCAGTCCCTGGGGAAAAAGATTTCTTGACTTTGGAATTTTTGGAGGAAAAATTTGTGAAAATAATTATTTAGTTATTTTCGGATTGAAGAAAGAAAGAAGAAATAATAAGTCGTTAGAGGATGCGAAAAGCAGCTAGGAAGAAGGAAGAAAACCCGGGTTCACCGTTGAATGAGAAGGCCAGCAAAAGCGCTGACAAGATGGCAGATGCCGGACCGCATGGTGGGGCCGCACTACTTACGGTGGAAAAGATGACCGAGGTGATGGTGGTGGAGCTGGAAAAGCAGTTTGCGAGGCATATGGAGGCTTTGAGGAAGGGGATGGCGGTCACATTGCAATCATTGGTGGCGGAGGCAATCGCCCCGGTGAGGGTAGCTGTGGCAAAGACATTGGCCGAGGTGAGAGAGCAGGGCGAGAAGATGAAGGAAGTGGAGGACGCCGTGTCGCAGCACAGCGACCAGCTCACCTTGATGGGGGACGAGCTGCGGACGGTGGTGGAGGTCAACAGAGGACTCCGAGCAAAGCTCGAGGACTTGGAGCACTGCTCGAGATGGCACAATCTGAGAATTGTAGGGTTGCCCGAAGGGACAGAGGGCCCAAGGCCAACAGAGTGCTTCGCTAAGAAGTTGGCGGAGCTGATGGGAGAGGGCGAGAACTCCTCCCAGTACGAGCTGGACCGAGCTCATCGGTCATTAAGGCCGAAGCCCAAGGTGAATGAGCCGCCAAGAGCAGTAATTATCTGCTTCCATAAGTACTGCATGAAGGAGGTGGTGTTTAGCTGGGCGAAGCAGAAGCGCGAGGTGCAGTGGGACGGTGCTGGCAAAGAGACAAGCGGCGTTTGGGCGGGTGAAGGCGGCACTGTACAAAAAGGGGGTGCGATTTGGTATGGTGTACCCGGCGAAGTTGAGGGTAACGTATAACGCCAAAGACTTTTATTTTGAGACAGCGGAGGCGGCTGAGGCGTTCGTGAGGGCAGAAGGCTTGGGACAGACGTGAGGAGCGGAACTGTAAGAGAGACTGTGGACTATGTTTGGGCAGCTGGAAAATGTATAAATGCTACAACTTTCTTTTTACTGATGTATATTGTAATAGAGTTCAAGTTAATGGTTGGGTTAATTGGTGTTCTGTGTTGCGACGGTTAAATCTTATGTTAACGACTTCCGGTGACGGCGGGCGGGAGGCGGCCGCACAATGGAGGGCTCCCGTTCGGCAGCGGCATTTTCGGGGCTTTAAGCCCGGTCCCAGGGTCCACGGAGGCAGCAGAAGCAGGGAGAAGGCACGGAGGAGGCACAGTGAAGACACAGGAGGAAAAAAAGAACAAAGAAAAATGTCGAGGGTGAGCAAGAAAACGGCCGAAAAAAAAAACAGCTGAAGGTCCGTCGGGGAGTGGAAAGGTCACCGCGGGGTCACCAAGGAAAATGGAGGCTGGAGCACCAGGGAAGGCCGCACTGCTTACGGCTGAAGGAATAACTAAGGTGATGGCTGCGGAATTTGAAAAGCCGTTGGCGCAGATTGCAAAATGCATGGAGACGGTGGGGAAGGAGATGAGGGAGGTTTTGAGTGTGCTGGTGGAGGAGGCGGTTTCCCCGGTGAGGACGGAGGTGGCGAGTGCAGTGGCATAGGTGCGAGAGCAAGGGGAGGCGCTGAAGGAAGTGGAGGAGACGTTATTGCAGCACGGTGATCAACTTGCCTCGATGGGGAAAGAGATTCGGAAGGTGATGGACACTAACAAGGATCTGCGAGGAAAAATGGAAGACCTGGAAAATAGATCCAGGCAACAGAATTTGAGGATTGTGGGGCTGCCCGAAGGAGTTGAAGGACTGAAGCCGACTGAGTATTTTGCCGAGATGCTGGCAAAACTATTGGTGAAGGGGGAGGATCCCTCCCGATATGAACTGGATCGGGCTCATCGGTCGTGGAGGCCTGTACCAAAGGCGAGTGAGCCGCCAAGGGCAGTGACTCTGTGCTTCCGTAGGTACAGTGTGAAGGAGAAGGTCCTGAGCTGGGCCAAGCAGAAGCGGGTGGTGCAGTGGGCTGGAGCTGGTATACGTGTATACCAGGACTTTACGGTGGAGCTGGCAAGGAGGCGGGCTGCCTTCAACCGGGTGAAGAGGGCACTGCACATTAGCAAGGTGCGGTGCGGCATTGTATATCCAGCGAAGCTGGGGGTGACTTACAAGCTCAGGGACTTTTATTTTGGAACGGCGGAAGCAGCGGAGGAGTTTGCGAAAGCAGAAGGACTGTGGCAGAACTGACAAATTGAGGAATGGCCATGTGCAGATGTAACCTCATGACTGTATTTTCTTCTTTTTTGTATCACTGCGCCCGGGTGTAGAGACTAAAGGAGCCAATGTGGTATATATTTGGACAAGGGAAGGGACGGGACTTTAACTCGAAATGAGGGTTCTTTGGGGTGTAGGTGGATATGCGGGGTTTGTGTGCTAAAAGGGGATCTTTGGGCTTTCCTAGGGCCGGGCAAGTGGGAAAGGGACCCGGGCGGGGGCCTCCACGCTGGCCGGTTTTAGCCGGCCAGTGAACGGGAGTGAGATGGGGGGGGAGGGGCTGCGGCCATCGGAGCCTGGCAGAACAAGGTCCGAGTGGTCTAGCCGGGGTGGAAAGTTGGGGGGAAGGAACCGAGTTTGGGGGGAGGAGTTTTACAAGAGGCAGTGGACGGGAGGAGCTGGAGACCGGTGGGGGGGGGGGGGGGGGGGGGGGGGGGAGCTGTGTAAGATTAAGGGTGACTACGGGTAATCCCGGATTCCTTTTTGTCATTTGTTTATGTAAACATGCGGGTTGAGGTTTGGGGGTTGGTGGGTAGATGGGATCGTTGTTATTATGTGGACTGACATATCTTGCTGATTATTGTTTATTGTTGATGGATGTAAATGTGGGAGAAAATGTGAAAAAGGAGGAGAATTAAAAAAAAATTAAAAATAAAAATTAAAAAATCTTATGTTAATGAATTGTATGGGTTGGATTGTTGGTTTTGTTTTTTCTGGATAGCTTCAATGGGCCTACGAAGCGAGTGAGTAGGGGTGGGGGGGAGGGATTGATGCTGGGAGATGTTTTTTCAAGGGGAAATGGGAGGGTGGGGGGGAAGGGGTTCAATGTTAACAATGGACAGGGGCGGGTCAGGCTTATGGGGCAGGGCCCGGTGGTATGATGATGGTGGATAAGAAGGGTGGGGGGTGTGAGAGACCCCAGTTAGGATAGTCACGTGGAACGTGAGAGGGCTAGGAGGTCCGGTCAAGGGTGCTTGCCCATCTTAAAAGTTTGAAAGCCGATGTGGCAATGCTGCAGGACACTCACTTGAGGGTGAAGAACCAGGTGAGACTTAAAAAGGGCTGGGTTAGTCAAGTGTTTCACTCTGGATTTGACGGAGGGCTCGAGGAGTAGCGGTGCTGGTCAGCAAAAGGGTACGCTTTCAGATGGAGAAGGTGGTGGCAGATCAGGGGGGTAGATATGTGATTGTGACAGGGGCGCTGGAGGGGAGATTAGTGGCGCTGTTAAGTGTATACGGTCCCAATTGGGACGATGTGGGATTCGCGAAGGTGGTGTTTGGGGCCATCCCCGACTTGAACACACACAAACTGATTGTGGGGGGGGACTGGAACTTGGTGCAGGAGCCAAGGTTGGACAGATCACGGCCGCGCTTGCTGGTCCCATCGGGGGGGGGGGGCGAAGGCGCTGGCTGGGCTAATGGTGGAAATGGGAGGGGTGGACTCTTGGAGGTTCCTGCATCCAAGGGAACGGGAGTACTCATTTTTCTCAGCAGTCCGTAAGGTATACGCGCGTATCGATTTCTTTGTGGTGGGGAAGGCTTTGCTGGCTGGGGTTAAGGGATCGGAATACTCGGCAATTGCAGTGTCAGATCATACTCCGCATTGGGTGGATATGGTACTGGAGAAGGGGGCCGGTGTGGAAACTGGATGTGGGGCTTTTGGGGAACCAAGTGTTCTGTGAGAAAATTGAAAAGGTAATTAAGGAATATGTTGATTTCAACTGTACGGGTGAGGTGTCGAAGGCAGTTGTCTGGGAGGCTCTAAAGGCAGTGGTGAGGGGTGAGGTAATTTTGTTTAAGGCCAGGGTGAACAAAGAGGAGAGGATGGAGTGGCAGAGGGTAATTGATGAGATGTTGGAAGTAGATAGGAGTTATGCAGAAGATGGGGACCCAGCGAAGCTCGAAAAGAGGAAGGAACTGCAGGCGAGGTTCGACCGACTGTCCACCAGGAAGGCGGTGAGCCAACTGTGACGAGCAAGGGGTGCAGTTGATGAACATGGAGATAAGGTATGTTAGCAGGTCAGCTCCGGAGGGAGGCAGCGGCAAGGGAAATTCTTCAGGTGAGGGGCAGGGAAGTTGGTGGTGGCTCCGGAACTGATTAACAAGGTTTTTGAGGAGTTTTATGAGAGGTTGTACAGGTCAGAGCCACCCGGGGGAGACCGTGAGATGCAGGAATTTCTAGATGGGCTGGAGTAACCGAGGCTAGGGGAGGGGGACAGGGCTACATTAGAAGGAGCAATAGTGGAGCAGGAGATAAAGGATGCAATTGGGAGGATGCAGTCGGGGAAGGTGGAATGGCCGGATGGGTTTCCAGCAGAATATTATCAAAAATTCAAGGATAAGCTGGCACCCCTGATGGTGGGGATGTTTGAAGAGGCGACAGGGAGGGGGGTGTTGCCGCAAACCTTGGGGCAGGCATCTATTTCTCTGTTGCCCAAAAAAAGATAAGGATCCGACAGAGTCTGGGTCGTATAGGCCCATATCACTTCTGAATGTGGACGCAAAAGTATTGGCAAAGGTACTGGCGGGTAGGCTTGAGGAGTGCCTCCCGAAGGTGATAGGTGAGGACCAGACAGGGTTCGTGAGAGGTAGGCAGCTCTTTTCGAACATTCGGAGGATTTTGAACATCGTTATGGCACCGGCGGAAGGGAAGAAAAGAGAGGTGGTTGTGGCATTGGACGCTGAGAAGGCGTTTGACCAGATGGAATGGGGGTACTTGATGGCAGTTCTGGAGCAGTTTGGGATTGGACCAAGATTTGTGAACTGGGTAAAGCTACTATATAAGGAGCCGAAGGCGAGTGTCTACACAAGCAACATCAGCTCGAGATACTTTTCTCTCCACCGTGGGACGAGACAGGGATGTCCTATGTCCCCCCTGCTGTTTGCACTTGCGATTGAGCCGTTGGCCATCACATTAAGAAGTTCGGGAGCATGGAAAGGAATCGTACGGGGGGGGGGGATGTCCTTATATGCCGACGACTTGCTGTTACATGTGTCGGAACCGAGTGTGTCGATAGGGGGAATATTGGAGCGGGTATTTGGGTCTTTCTCGCGGTACAAGCTGAACCTAGACAAGAGTGAGTATTTTGTGGTGTCTCGGCCGGGGGTGGGGGCAGGGGTGGGGGGGCTGTCATTCTGTAGGGCAGGGACTCACTTTAAGTATCTGGGGGTGCAGGTTGCCCGGGAGTGGGGGAGGCTTTGCATGTACAACATCTCTAGTTTGGTGGGGAGAATGAAAGCCGATCTGGCAAGGTGGGATGGTCTCCCTCTGTCACTGGCGGGTCAGGTACAGGCGGTTAAAATGAATGTGTTGTTGCGATTTCGGTTTATTTTTCAATGCCTACCGATTTTCCTGCCAAAGGCTTTTTTCAGGGAGATTGAGGGAAGGATTACCTCGTTCACATGGGGAGGGAAGGTGGCCAGAGTGAGAAAGGTGCTGCTACAGAGGGGAAGGCAGGCAGGGGGTTTGGGTCTTCCGAACCTGATGTACTACTATTGGGCGGCGAATGTGGAGAAGGTGCGGAGCTGGGTCAGAGGGGTTGATTTCCAGTGGGTCAGAATGGAGGAGAATTTGTACAGGGGGTCGGGACTATAAGCACTAGCAACAGCGCCGCTCCCGATCACTACGGGAAAATATTCAGGCAGTCCGGTAATAATAGATACATTGAAAATCTGGAGGCAGTTTCGCCAACACTTCGGGTTGGGTGCAGGGTCAAGGGAAATGCCGATTCAGGGAACCACAGATTTGAGCCAGGGAGGTGGGATGGAAGTTTCCGGAAATGGGAAGAGAAGGGGATTAAGACGCTAAAAGATTTGTTTCCTAGGGGTCGGCTTGCAGGATTGACGGAGCAGGAAGCAAAGTATGGGCTGGAGCAGAGGGAAATGTTTAGATACATGCAGGTTTGAGATTTTGCCAGAAAGGAGATACAGAGCTTCCCGGAGGAACCGGCCTCCACATTGCTGGAGGAGGTGTGACGACAAGGGGACGAGAGAAGGTGGTAGTGTCAGCGGTGTACGGAGTTATTTTGGAAGAGGATAAGCCACCACTGGAAGGGATCAAAAGTGGGAGGAAGAGTTGGGGGAGGTCATAGAGGAGGGGGTCTGGTGTGAGGTGCTCCGTCCCGAGAGTAAATGCCTCCACCTCGTGTGCGAGGTTGGGGCTGATACAGCTGAATGTGGTATACAAAGCACAGCTCACGAGGGCGAGGATGAGCCGATTCTTTGAAAGAATAGAGGATGTGTGTGAACGTTGCCGGGGGGGGGGGGGGGGGGGGGGTGTCCCGCTAATCACATTCATATGTTTTGGTCCTGTCCAAAGCTAAAGGATTACTGGAAGGAGGTTTTTAGGGTCATTTCCAAGGTGGTGCATGTGAAACTGGACCCGAGTCCCCGGGAGGCCAATTTTGGGGTGTCGGACCAGCCAGGGTTGGAAATTGGTGCGGAGGCATATATCGTAGCCTTCGCCTCGTTGATCTCCCGAAGGCGGATCCTGTTGGGATGGAGAGCAGCCTCTCCACCCTGTGCCGGGGCGGGGGGACCTGTTGGAATTCTTGACTCTTGAGAAGGTTAAGTTTGAACTGAGGGGAAGGATGGAGGGGTTCTGCAAGCCATGGGCATTATTCATTATGCACTTTCAAGAACTGGATAACATCGAACATTAGTTGGGGGGGATGGGTGGGAGGGTTTAAACTAGTTCAGCAGGGGCTTGGGAACCTGAATTGTAGCTCCAGTATACAGGAGGTTGAGAGTAGTGAGGTCATGAGTAAGGTTTCAAAGTTGCAGGAGTGTACCGGCAGGCAGGAAGGTGGTTTAAAGTGTGTCTTCTTCAATGCCAGGAGCATCCGAAATAAGGTGGGTGAACTTGCGGCATGGGTTGGTACCTGGGACTTCGATGTGGCCATTTCGGAGACATGGATAGAGCAGGGACAGGAATGGTTGTTGCAGGTGCCGGGGTTTAGATATTTCAGTAAGCGCAGGGATGGTGGTAAAAGAGGGGGAAGGGTGGCATTGTTAGTCAAGGACAGTATTACGGTGGCAGAAAGGACGTTTGATGAGGACTTGTCTACTGAGGTAGTATGGCTGAGGTCAGAAACAGGAAAGGAGAGGTCACCCTGTCAGGGGTTTTCTATAGGCCTCCAAAAAGTTCCAGAGATGTAGAGGAAAGGACTGCAAAGATGAATCTGGATAGGAACGAAAGCAACAGGGCAGTTGTTATCGGGGACTTTAACTTTCCAAATATTGACTGGAAACGCTCTAGTTCGAGTACTTTAGATGGGTCAGTTTTTGTCCAATGTGTGCAGGAGGGTTTCCTGACACAGTATGTAGATAGGCCAACGAGAGGCGAGGCGATATTGGACTTGGTACTGGGTAATGAACCAGGACAGGTGTTAGATTTGGAGGTGGGTGAGCACTTTGGCGATAGTGACCACAATTCGATTACGTTTACTTTAGTGATGGAAAGGGATAGGTATATACTGCAGGGCAAGAGTTATATCTGGGGGAAAGGCAATTATGATGCGATGAGGCAAGACGTAGGATGCATCGGATAGAGAGGAAAACTGCAGCGGATGCGCACAATGGAAATGTGAAGCTTGTTCAAGGAACAGCTACTGCGTGTCCTTGATAAGTATGTACCTGTCAGGCAGGGAGGAAGTGGTCGAGCAAGGGAACCGTGGTTTACTAAAGCAGTCAAAACACTTGTCAAGAGGAAGAAGGAAGCTTATGTAAAGATGAGACATGAAGGTTCAGATAGGACGCTCGAGAGTTACAAGTTAGCTAGGAAGGACATAAAGAGAGAGCTTAGAAGAGCCAGGAGGGGACATGAAAAGTCTTTGGCAGGTAGGATCAAGGATAACCCTAAAGCTTTCTATAGATATGTCAGGATGAAAAGAATGACTAGGGTAAGAGTAGGGCCAGTCAAGGACAGTAGTGGGAAGTTGTGCTTGGAGTCCGAGGAGATAGGAGAGGTGCTAAATGAATATTTTTTGTCAGTATCACACAGGAAAAAGACAATGTTGTCGAGGAAAATACTGAAATTCAGGCTACTAGACTAGAAGGGCTTGAGGTTCATAAGAAGGAGGTGCTAGCAATTCTGGAAAGTGTGAAAATAGATAAGTCCCCTAGGCCGGATGGGATTTATCCTAGGATTCTCTGGGAAGCTAGGGAGGAGATTGCTGAGCCTTTGGCTTTGATCTTTACGTCATATTTGTCGACAGGAATAGTGCCAGAAACTGGAGGATAGCAAATGTTGACCCCTTGTTCAAGAAGGGGAGTAGAGACAACCCCGGTAACTATAGACCAGTGAGCCTTACTTCTGTTGAGGGCAAAATCTTGGAAAGGTTTAGAAGTGAATGGATGTACAATCATCTGGAAAGGAATAATTTGATTAGAGATAGTCAACACGGTTTTGTGAAGGATAGGTCGTGCCTCACAAACCTTATTGAGTTCTTTGAGAAGGTGACCAAACAAGTGGATGAGGGTAAAGCAGTTGATGTGGTGTATATGGATTTCAGTAAAGCGTTTGATAAGGTTCCCCACGGTTGGCTACTGCAGAAAATACGGAGGCATGGGATTCAGGGTGATTTAGCAGTTTGGATCAGAACTTGGCTAGCTGGAAGAAGACAAAGGGTGGTGGTTGATGGAAATGTTCAGACCGGAGTCCAGTTACTAGTGGGGTGCCACAAGGATCTGTTTTGGGTCCACTGCTATTTGTCATTTTTATAAATGACCTGGAGGAGGGCGTAGAAGGATGGGTGAGTAAATTTGCAGATGACACTAAAGTCGGTGGAGTTGTGGACAGTGCGGACGGATGTTACAAGTTACAGAGGGACATAGACAAGCTGCAGCGCTGGGCTGAGAGGTGGCAAATGGAGTGTAATGCAGAAAAGTGTGAGGTGATTCATTTTGGAAGGAATAACAGGAAGACAGAGTACTGGGCTAATGGTAAGATTCGTGGTAGTGTGGATGAGCAGAGAGATCTCGGTGTCCATGTACATAAATCCCTGAAAGTAGCACCCAGGTTGAGAGGGTTGTTAAGAAGGCGTACGGTGTGTTAGCTTTTATTGGTAGAGGAATTGAGTTTTGGAGCCATGAGGTCATGTTTCAGCTGTACAAAACTCTGGTGCGGCCGCATTTGGAATATTGCGTGCAATTCTGGTCGCCGCATTATAGAAGGATGTGTAAGCATTGGAAAGGGTGCAGAGGACATTTACCAGAATGTTGCCTGGTATGGAGGGAAGATCTTATGAGGAAAGGCTGAGGGACTTGAGGCTGTTTTCGTTAGAGAGAAGAAGGTTAAGAGGTGACTTAATTGAGGCATACAAGATGATCAGAGGATCGGATAGGGTGGACAGTGAGAGCCTTCTTCCTCGGATGGTGATGTCTAGCATGAGGGGACATAGCTTTAAATTGAGGGGAGATAGATATAAGGCAGATGACAGAGGTAGGTTCTTTACTCAGAGAGTAGTAAGGGCATGGAATGCCTTGCCTGCAACAGTAGTGGACTCGCCAACACCAAGGGCATTCAAATGGTCATTGGATAGACATATGGACGATAAGGAAATAGTGTAGATGGGCTTCAGAGTGGTTTCACAAGTCGGCGCAACATCGAGGGCCGAAGGGCCTGTACTGCGCTGTAATGTTCTATGTTCTATGTTGAGGGGGGGGGTGCTATGCGTACTAAGGGTGACTATGGGTACCCCCTGATTTCTTTTTGTAATTTGTTTATGTAAACAGGCGGGCTAATGTTTGGGGGTTGGTGGGAGGGTGGCATCGTTGGTATTGTTATGGGGATTGACATATTTGTTGCTGATTATTGTTTATTGTTGGAGGGTGTACATCTGGGAGAAAATGAGAAAACATTTTTTTTTTACAAGATGTGGGTGTTTAAGAAATATACCTTTAAGAAATGGGTGTTTACTACTGCAGTGATGTCATAGAGTGGGTGGAGCTGGGCTGCGTCAGCTTTTTACTTTCATTTTGAGCAGGCTGCAGGGTGTGTTTTAGTTTCATTTTCAGAGCTGGATAGCTGCAGTCACAGCCAGAAGGTGTATGAGTTTCTCTCTGTAATCTAAAGACTGTCTCTTGATCATTTGATGAATTCAGAATTATAAATGTTCTGACTAGTGACTTTAACCTAATGTGCTTCTGTTGAAAGGTGTTTCTTCTGTCTTCTGGATATTGTTTGGTAAGTTATTAAGCATTACTTTGTGTTCTATTCTTTGGGGGTTGTATTTGAATTAATGGTTGCTATGATGTTCACTGTATGTTTTAAAAAGGTAAATTGAGTTCATAGAATACAAACAAAGAACAAAGAACAAAGAAATGTACAGCACGGGAACAGGCCCTTCGGCCCTCCAAGCCCGTGCCGACCATACTGCCCGACTAAACTACAATCTTCTACACTTCCTGGGTCCGTATCCTTCTATTCCCATCCTATTCATATATTTGTCAAGATGCCCCTTAAATGTCCCTATCGTCCCTGCCTCCACTACCTCCTCCGGTAGTGAGTTCCAGGCACCCACTACCCTCTGCGTAAAAAACTTGCCTCGTACATCTACTCTAAACTTTGCCCCTCTCACCTTAAACCTATGCCCCCTAGTAATTGACCCCTCTACCCTGGGGAAAAGCCTCTGACTATCCACTCTGTCTATGCCCCTCATAATTTTGTATACCTCTATCAGGTCGCCCCTCAACCTCCTTCGTTCCAGTGAGAACAAACCGAGTTTATTCAATCGCTCCTCATAGCTTATGCCCTCCATACCAGGCAACATTCTGGTAAATCTCTTCTGCACCCTCTCTAAAGCCTCCACATCCTTCTGGTAGTGTGGCGACCAGAATTGAACACTATACTCCAAGTGTGGCCTAACTAAGGTTCTATACAGCTGCAACATGACTTGCCAATTCTTATACTCAATGCCCCGGCCAATGAAGGCAAGCATGCCGTATGCCTTCTTGACTACCTTCTCCACCTGTGTAGCCCCTTTCAGTGATCTGTGGACCTGTACTCCTTGATCTCTTTGACTTTCAATACTCTTGAGGGTTCTACCATTCACTGTATATTCCCTACCTGCATTAGCCCTTCCAAAATGCATTACCTCACATTTGTCCAGGTTAAACTCCATCTGCCATCTCTCCGCCCAAGTCTCCAGACAATCTAAATCCTGCTGTATCCTCAGACAGTCCTCATCGCTATCCGCAATTCCACCAACCTTTGTGTCGTCTGCAAACTTACTAATCAGACCAGTTACATTTTCCTCCAAATCATTTATATATACTACAAAGAGCAAAGGTCCCAGCACTGATCCCTGTGGAACACCACTGGTCACAGCCCTCCAATTAGAAAAGCATCCCTCCATTGCTACCCTCTGCCTTCTATGGCCTAGCCAGTTCTGTATCCACCTTGCCAGTTCACCCCTGATCCCGTGTGACTTCACCTTTTGTAC
Organism: Scyliorhinus torazame; assembly: GCF_047496885.1. Lineage (NCBI taxonomy): Eukaryota > Metazoa > Chordata > Chondrichthyes > Carcharhiniformes > Scyliorhinidae > Scyliorhinus > Scyliorhinus torazame. The sequence goes on along the minus strand of NC_092712.1, from coordinate 112,721,757 downwards.
TAGTCTACCATGAGGGACCTTGTCAAAGGCCTTACTGAAGTCCATATAGACAACATCTACTGCCCTACCTGCATCAATCATCTTAGTGACCTCCTCGAAAAACTCTATCAAGTTAGTGAGACACGACCTCCCCTTCACAAAACCGTGCTGCCTCTCACTAATACGTCCATTTGCTTCCAAATGGGAGTAGATCCTGTCTCGAAGAATTCTCTCCAGTAATTTCCCTACCACTGAAGTAAGGCTCACCGGCCTGTAGTTCCCGGGATTATCCCTGCCACCCTTCTTAAACAGAGGAACAACATTGGCTATTCTCCAGTCCTCAGGGACATCCCCTGAAGACAGCGAGGATCCAAAGATTTCTGTCAAGGCCTCAGCAATTTCCTCTCCAGCCTCCTTCAGTATTCTGGGGTAGATCCCATCCGGCCCTGGGGACTTATCTACCTTAATATTTTTTAAGACACCCAACACCTCGTCTTTTTGGATCACAATGTGACCCAGGCTATCTACACCCCCTTCTCCAGACTCAACATCTACCAATTCCTTCTCTTTGGTGAATACTGATGCAAAGTATTCATTTAGTACCTCGCCCATTTCCTCTGGCTCCACACATAGATTCCCTTGCCTATCCTTCAGTGGGCCAACCCTTTCCCTGGCTACCCTCTTGCTTTTTATGTAAGTGTAAAAAGCCTTGGGATTTTCCTTAACCCTATTTGCCAATGACTTTTCATGACCCCCTTCTAGCCCTCCTGACTCCCTGCTTAAGTTCCTTCCTACTTTCCTTATATGCCACACAGGCTTCGTCTGTTCCCAGCCTTTTAGCCCTGACAAATGCCTCCTTTTTCTTTTTGACGAGGCCTACAATATCATTCGTCATCCAAGGTTCCCGAAAATTGCCGTATTTATCTTTCTTCCTCACAGGAACATGCCTGTCCTGTATTCCTATCAACTGACACTTGAAAGCCTCCCACATGTCAGATGTTGATTTGCCCTCAAACATCCGCCCCCAATCTATGTTCTTCAGTTCCCGCCTAATATTGTTATAATTAGCCTTCCCCCAATTTAGCACATTCATCCTCGGACCACTCTTATCCTTGTCCACCAGTACTTTAAAACTTACTGAATTGTGGTCACTGTTACCGAAATGCTCCCCTACTGAAACATCTACCACCTGGCCGGGCTCATTCCCCAATACCAGGTCCAGTACCGCCTCTTCCCTAGTTGGACTGTTTACATATTGTTTTAAGAAGCCCTCCTGGATGCTCCTTACAAACTCTGCCCCGTCTAAGCCCCTGGCACTAAGTGAGTCCCAGTCAATATTGGGGAAGTTGAAGTCTCCCATCACCACAACCCTGTTGTTTTTACTCTTTTCCAAAATCTGTCTACCTATCTGCTCCTCTATCTCCCGCTGGCTGTTGGGAGGCCTGTAGTATACCCCCAACATTGTGACTGCACCCTTCTTATTCCTGATCTCTACCCATATAGCCTCACTGCCCTCTGAGGTGTCCTCTCGCTGTATAGCTGTGATACTCTCCTGAACAAGTAGCGCAACTCCGCCTCCCCTTTTACATCCCCCTCTATCCCGCCTGAAACATCTAAATCCTGGAACGTTTAGCTGCCAATCCTGCCCTTCCCTCAACCAGGTCTCTGTAATGGCAACAACATCATAGTTCCAAGTAGTAATCCAAGCTCTAAGTTCATCTGCCTTACCCGTAATGCTCCTTGCATTAAAACATATGCACTTCAGGCCACCAGACCCGCTGTGTTCAGCAACTTCTCCCCGTCTGCTCTGCCTCAGAGCCACACTGTCCCTATTCCCTAGTTCTCCCTCAACGCTCTCACCTTCTGACCTATTGCTCCCGTGCCCACCCCCCTGCCATACTAGTTTAAACCCTCCCGTGTGACACTAGCAAATCTCGCGGCCAGGATATTTATGCCTCTCCGGTTTAGATGCAACCCGTCCATCTTATACAGGTCACACCTGCCCCGGAAGAGCTCCCAGTGGTCCAGATAACAGAAACCCTCCCTCCTACACCAGCTGTTTAGCCACGTGTTTGTCTGCTCTATCTTCCTATTTCTAGCCTCACTGGCACGTGGCACAGGGAGTAATCCCGAGATTACAACCCTCGAGGTCCTGTCTTTTAACTTTCTGCCTAGCTCCCTGAACTCCTGCTGCAGGACCTCATGCCCCTTCCTGCCTATGTCGTTAGTACCAATATGTACAACGACCTCTACCTGTTTGCCCTCCCCCTTCAGGATTCCCTCTACCCGTTCGGAGACATCCTGGACCCTGGCACCAGGGAGGCAACATACCATCCTGGAGTCTCTTTCACGTCCACAGAAGCGCCTATCTGTTCCCCTGACTATAGAGTCCCCTATAACTATTACTCTTCTGCGCTTTGACCCTCCCTTCTGAACATCAGAGCCAGCCGTGGTGCCACTGCTCTGGCTGCTGCTGTTTTCGTTGCTTTGCTTTAAGAAATACTTTTCCATTTCTGCTGACCACACCTGTAGAGTGGGTCGTGTGCTCCCCATACCACAATCTATTAAAAGTTGTAAGTCAGGTGAACTCCATGATACACTTTGGGGTTCTCGAAACCCTGGCCCATAACAAATTGGGGGCTCGAGGGGGAAAAAGTCTATCTATTGGATTGGCTTAGTGAACTTAAAGACAGTGAGGAGTGAGCATATTGTGGTTGCTTTTCTGGTGTGGTATTCAAGTCAGTAGGGAGTGTGTTGTGAACAATGGCTCTTTCAGAGGCTCTGAAGTTTTTTGGGGTGGAGACGGTCACACGCAGTACCTTACGGATAGAGACTAAAAGCATACCGTTAGATTTGGCAAAAGCATTGCAGTTAACATTACCTGACAAAATGCGAAAAGATGAAGTAATTATGGTGGTGGCTAAGCATTTAAAGTTGCCTGAGATACAGCTTGACTCATTGGAATTAGCAAAAATTCAGTTGCAAATTAAACAAATGGAACATGAGAAAGAATTAAAGCAGCTTGAATACGAAAGAGAAAGACAGAGAGAGGAAAAAGAGAGAGAGAGGAAAAAGAGAGGGAGAAGAAAGGAAAACAGAAAGAATAGCCCTAGCAGAAAAAATGAAAGAGAAAGGGAGATACAGATGAGGGAAAAAGATAAAGAGAGTTTGAAATTCAGAAAATAGTCATGAAACATGACAATCAGTTAAAAGTGACAGACGTAGGTGACTTACGGTGACGGCGGGCGGGAGGTGGCCACACAATGGAGGGCTCCCGCTCGGGAATGGCATTTTCGGGGCTTTAAGCCCGGTCCCAGGGTCCACGGAGGCGGCAGAAGCAGGGAGAAGGCACGGAGGAGGCACAGGGAAGACACAGGAGGGAAAAAAACCCAAAGAAAAATGTCGAGGGTGAGCAAACAACAGACGCAAAAAAACCAGCTGGAGGTCTGTCGGGGCGTGGAAAGGTCACCGAGGGGTCACCAGGAAAAATGGAGGCTGGAGCACCAGGGAAGGCCGCACTGCTTACGGCTGAAGAAATAACTAAGGTGATGGCTGCGGAATTTGAAAAGCAGTTGGCGCAGATTGCGAAATGCATGGAGACGGTGAGGAAGGAGATGAGGGAGGTCTTGAGTGTGCTGTTGGAGGAGGCGGTTTCCCCAGTGAGGACGGAGGTGGCGAGCGCAGTGGCGGAGGTGAGAGAGGAAGTGAAGGAGACGTTATTGCAGCACAGTGATCAACTTGCCTCGATGGAGAAAGAGATGCGGAAGGTGATGGATACTAACAAGGATCTGCGAGGAAAAATGGAAGACCTGGAAAACAGATCCAGGCGACAGAACTTGAGGATTGTGGGACTGCCCGAAGGAGTTGAAGGACCGAAGCCGACTGAGTATTTTGCCGCGATGCTGGCAAAACAACTGGGGGAGGGGGGAGGATCCCTCCCGATATGAACTGGATCGGGCTCATCGGTCATGAAGGCCTGTACCAAAGGCGAGTGAGCCGCCAAGGGCAGTGAGACTCTGTGCTTCCGTAGGTACAGGGTGAAGGAGAAGGTCCTGAGCTGGGCCAAGCAGAAGCGGGTGGTGCAGTGGGCTGGAGCTGGTATACGTGTATACCAGGACTTTACGGTGGAACTGGCAAGGAGGCGGGCTGCCTTCAACCGGGTGAAGAGGGCACTGTACATTAGCAAGGTGCGGTGCGGCATTGTATATCCAGCGAAGCTGGGGGTGACTTACAAGCTCAGGGACTTTTATTTTGGAACGGCGGAAGCAGCGGAGGAGTTTGCGAAAGCAGAAGGACTGTGGCAGAACTGACAAATTGAGGAATGGCCATGTGCGGATGTAACCTCATGACTGTATTTTCTTCTTTTTTGTATCACTGCGCGTGGGTGTAGAGATGAAAGGAGCCAGGGTGGTATATATTTGGACAAGGGAAGGGACGGGACCTTCACACGAAATGAGAGTTCTTTGGGGTGTAGGTGGATATGCGGGGTTTGTGTGCTAAAAGGGGATCTTTGGGCTTTCCTAGGGCCGGGCAAGTGGGAAAGGGACCCGGGCGGGGGCCTCCACGTTGGCCGGTTTAAGCCGGCCAGTGAACGGAAGTGAGGTGGGGGGAGGGGCTGCGGCCATCGGAGCCTGGCAGAACAGGGTCCGAGTGGTCTAGCCGGGGTGGAAAGTTGGGGGGGAAGGAACCGAGTTTGGGGGGAGGAGTTTTACAAGAGGCAGTGGACGGGAGGAGCTGGAGACCTGGGGTAGGGGGGGGGGGGGGGAGCTGTGTAAGATTAAGGGTGACTACGGGTAATCCCTGATTCCTTTTTGTAATTTGTTTATGTAAACATGCGGGTTGAGGTTTGGGGGTTGGTGGGTAGATGGGATCGTTGTTATTAGGGGGACTGACATATCTTGCTGATTATTGTTAATTGTTGATGGATGTAAATGTGGGAGAAAATGTGAAAATGGAGGAGAATAAAAAAATAAAAAAATACAAAGTGGCAGACGTAAAGGGAAACGTACAGTTGGATGATAGTGATGAAGATAGTGAAAAAGAACGTCAAAGTCAAGGGCTTGGTGGGAATCTATTTAAATATGTCCAAGCATTGCCAAGGTTTGATGAGAAGGAGGGAGAAGCCGTTTTAATTTAATTTGAGAAGGTAACTAAACAAATGAAATGGCCACAGGACATGTGGGTATTACTGATTCAAACAAAGCTGGTAGGTAGAGCTAGTGAAGTGTTTGCAAGTGTTTAAAAGTCACAATTTTAAGAGATACAGGGGCTAGTCAATCTTTAATGGTAAGAGATGAGGAATTGTGTAGTGTGGGAAGAATGTTGCCAGAAAAGGTGGTAATATGTGGAATTCAGTGTGAGAGGAATAGTGTTCAATTATATAAGGTAAGGTTGGAAAGTCCAGTGAAGAGTGGTGAAGTGGTAGTAGGAGTAATATAGAAACTATCTAGTCCAGGAATACAGTTTATCTTGGGTAATGATAAAGCTGGATCGCAGGTGGGAGTGATGCCTACTGTGGTGGATAAGCCAGTGCAAAATCAGATAACTGAAGTGTTGAAGGACGAATATCCTGGGATTTGTCCGGATTGTGTGGTAACAAGGTCGCAAAGTCACAGGTTAAGACAAGACGGGAAATCAAAGAGTGAAGGTGAAGTGCAATTGTCAGGAAAGATTTTTGCTCAGATGGTTGAAAAAGAACAAGAACAGGTGGAGGATGAGGCAGATATCTTTAGTTCAAGAAAATTGGCGGAGTTGCAACAGAAAGTTTTAGAAATAAAATGGCTGTATCAGAAAGTTAAAGTGATGTCTTGATGAGAAAATGGAGACCTTTACATATGCAGGCGGATGAAAAGTGGGCAGAAGTTCATCAAGTAGTATTGCCGGTAGGGTACAGAAATGAGGTGTTGCAAGTTGCACATGAGGTACCAGTGGGAGGTCATTTGGGAATAAAGAAATCTCAAGCTAAAATCCAGAAACATTTTTATTGGGCTGGACTACATAAAGTGTGGTTAAATTTTGTCAATCATGTCACACATGTCAAGTGATAGGGAAACCTCAAGCAGTGATAAAACCAGCGCCCTTAATACCCATTCCAGCATTTGAGGAACCTTTTACACAGGTCCTAATTGATTGCGTAGGACCACTTCCTAAAACGAAAAGTGGGAATCAATATCTTTTGACTATAATGGATGTGTCTACTAGGTTTCCAGAGGCCATTCCAGTACATAATATTACAGCTAAAAAGATTGTGGAGGAGTTACTTAAATTCTTTACTAGATATGGACTACCCACAGAAATACAATCAGATCAAGGATCGCATTTTACCTCAAGGTTATTCAACGAAGTTATGGATAGCTTAGGAATAAAACAATTTAAATCAACTGCGTACCATCCAGAATCACAGGGAGCGTTAGAAAGGTGGCATCAGACATTAAAGACAATGTTGAGGGCTTATTGTCAAGATTATCCAGAGGATTGGGATAAAGGAATTCAATTCGTTCTAGTTGCAATTAGGGATGTACCGAATGAGTCAACCAAATTTAGTCTTTTTGAACTAATTTTTGGTCATGAGATAAGAGGACCACTTAAATTGATTAAGGGAAAATTGGTGAGTGAGAAATCAGAACTTACATTATTGGATCACGTGTCAAATTTTAGGGAACGATTAAATAGAGCAGGTGAATTGGCTAGACAACATTTGAAAGTTGCACAAAATGTGGTGAAACGGGTGAAGCAGAGAAGAAATCCAAAGTTCGTAGTTTTGCCTGTGGAGATAAAGTTTTAGTATTGTTATCAGTGGTAGGTGAACCTTTAAAAGCTAGGTTTTGTGGACCTTATCAGATTGAAAGGAAACTAAGTGAGGTGAATTATGTGGTAAAAACACCAGATAGAAGGAAGACTCACAGAGCGTGTCATGTGAATATGCTTAAAAGGTACTTTGAAAGGGAAGGAGAGAAAAAGGATGAGGTTTTAATGATTCTAACTCAAAGTGACGAACCAATTCCAGATGACTGTGAATTTGACATACCTCAAATTAAATTGGAAAACGAGGATGTTCTTACATTTGGGGTAAATTGTTGAGTTACCTTCCAGAGGAAAAGCGGACTGACCTCATAACACGTGGGCAAGTTTGTGGAGATAAATTGGGAAGTACTATAATGGCTATACATGATGGAGATGTGGGAAATGCTGTTCCAATCAAACAACATCCATATAGACTTAACCCTTTACAATTGGTACAGGTTAACAAAGAGATTGAGAGTATGCTTAAAAATGGCATAATTGAAGTGGGTTGCAACCAATGGAGCTCACCCATGGTGATGGTACCTAAACCAGACAGTACCCAACGGTTGTGTGGACTATAGAAAGGTTAATGCAGTTACAAGGATGGACTCTTATCCTATCCCACGTTTGGAAGATTGCATTGAGAAATTGGGAAAATCAGCTTTTATTTCTAAATTGGATTTATTTAAAGGTTACTGACAGGTACCTTTATCCGAAAGGGCGAAGGAGATTTCAGCTTTTATGACTCCAGATGGTATATACCAATTCAAAGTTATGCCATTTGGCATGAAAAACACCCCAGCCACATTTCAGTGGTTAACTAACAAAGTCGTTTCCGGATTACCCAATTGTGCGGTATACATCGACGATCTGGTAATGTTTAGCCAGACTGGACAGAACATTTGAAACGTCTGATGGAGTTATTCGATCAACTTCAGGAGGTGGGTTTGGTAATAAACCTAGCCAAAAGTGAATTTGGAAAAGCCCAAGTCACTTTCCTTTGCCATACAATTGGACAGGGTCGAATGGTCACACGGGACGTGAAACCAACAGTTATTGCGGAGTTTCCGATACCCTCGAGACGAAGGGAAATAATGCGATTTCTTGGCATGAGTGGTTTGATCGAACATTTGTGCAAAGGTTTTGTAGCGTAATTGCTCCACTGATGAACTTGCTGAAGAAACGTCGAAAATTTCAATGGACAGAGGACTTTTAACAGGCATTTGACTGCCTGAAAGCTGTAATAACCAATGCTCCTGTGTTGGAGAATTGCAAGGGACTCTGTGATCAGATTGAACTAAAGGATCTGACTTTAAAGAGAAATGCCGAGGCGTAGAGCAATGGAAGGATCGTGCAAAGACCTTCTTGTTGAAAGAGACTGTCAATCGAGAAGGGATTTCAGTTGGAGGAAGAAGAACGAAAAAAAAATGGACTATATTATTATACCTGTTTGCGTGTGTTGTTTTTTGAAACGGAAAAGTATATTCACTGTGTGCATTTCTTGATGAATGGTAAAACGGTGAAAAATGAAACCATCTTGAAGTTGATGGTTTATTTTATTTTCTTGGGGGGGGGGGGGGGAGGTGTTTTGTGAGAGTACCTTTAAGATATGGGTGTTTAAGAAATGTACCTTTAGGAAATGGGTGTTTGCTGCTGCAGTGATGTCAGAGAGTGGGTAGAGCTGGGCTGTCTGTCAGCTTTTTACTTTTGTTTTGAGCAGGCTGCAGGGTGTGTTTTAGTTTCATTTTTAGAGCTGGATAGCTGCAGTCACAGCCAGAAGGTGTATGAGTTTCTCTCTGTAATCTAAAGACTGTCTCTTGATCATTTGGTGAATTCAGAATTATAAATGTTCTGACTAGTGACTTTAACCTAATGTGCTTCTGTTGAAAGGTGTTTCTTCTGTCTTCTGGATATTGTTTGGTAAGTTACTTCGTGTTCTATTCTTTGGGGGTTGTATTTGAATTAATGGTTGCTAAGATGTTCACTGTATGTTTTAAAAAGGTTAACTTGAGTTCATAGAATAAACATTGTTTTGCTTTAAAAAATACTTTTCCATTTCTGCTGTACCACACCTGTAGAGTGGGCCGTGTGCTCCCCATACCACAATCTATTAAAAGTTGTGGGTCAGGTGACCGCCATGATACACTTTGGGGTTCTCTAAACCCTGGCCCATAACACAATTCACATGCTACATCTTCTCAGGCATTGCAACATACCTCAAGTTGTGATTCACTGTATTTAATAGCTGCAGAAGACCCTTTGTTTAACACTCAGCACCTATTCGGAATACTGGATGTACAACTTTAAAAAAGTGTTCAGAAACGAGCATGGAAACTGATCCTAGGTAACATGTACCAAAGCTACGTTGACACAATCAAATAACTGATTCTGTATTCCCTTTATGAAAGGTAGAAAAAACACTGTCTGAACTTTGCTGGAAAACTCCTGAAAACCACCTCCCTTTGCCACTACCTCTTGCAACAAGCACACAAAAGTAAATCTGTGATGAAAGTGAGAAAAAGTAGCTTTCCACAAATAAGGAACACCAGGTTAAAGTCCAACAAGTTTGTTTCGAATCACTAGCTTTCGGAGCACTGCTCCTTCCTATATGTGCAGACTCCATCCCTATGCTTTCCTTTAAATTGCATGCAGTGTTGGAAGGTTGGTGACTGGAGCTGTTAAATCGAGTGATAGCGTTTCTTCATTTCAGTGTCCTTTTGCTCTCAAGGGACTTCCTAGTGACCTTCATGTCCCATAAAACATATATATTTTTGAAAGTTCTTGGATACATGAATAGAGTAAGGTACAAGGGTGGGGTTGCGGTGAGGGATGCATGAGAAAATAAAGGGTGCTTGCTTACACCACCTGCAACTTGTAAATCAGAAATGATTTAGAATGAGGCGGGTGGCGAATTGGATGTGTGAAGGAGATTAGATGTGAAATAATATAATCTACAACAACTTCAGCCCCACCACTGAGCACACTCAGTGATGTCAAGTCCCTCCATTGAGACAAGGACAGGCATCCACATCTGTCCCCCACCCTTGTCTCCAGTTACGCCCCACCTTATCCTGTAAGAGAGAGAGGTGTGTGTCAGTGAGTATGGCACAATGACCCTCCCCCAGCCCAAACGGACTACGGGAGGGTCTCGCTCTATTGGATAGTTGACAAAAGGTGATCTTGCCGACAACAGGCAGGATTTATATACAGCGTCTTGCAAGATCGTGTTGGATCTCACGAGGCACTGCGAGCGGGGTAGATCCCGGGAGCGGGGTCTCCTGGCTTTTATCGGTCACGCTGCACTGCGGTGAGCTACTTTTCAGACACAGCGTGGCCGTTGGATCAAAGCTGTTGTAGTGTTGGAGAATCCCGCAGCTCCTCTCAGCCATGTTGTATTCCCCAGGTTAAAAAACACTTTTTGGATGACTTTCAACACTTGCTCCAGTCAATTTTAAAAGGTACAGGTTAGCTTTATCTCATGCTAGCCTCTCACAATATTGCACCCCTTACAACCACTGAACAGCATATTTATCATATGCTATGTGTTTATGAAATTAGCTGACATTACAGAGTTGGCATAATCATACTAATAATATTCTTTATTGTTACAAGTAAGTTTATATTAACACTGCAATGAAGTTACTGTGAAAATCCCCCAGTCGTCGCATTCCAGCACGTGTTCAGGTACAGTGAGCGAGAATTCAGAATGTCCAAATTACCTAACAGCACGTCTCCCCGAACAGGCACCGGAATGCAGCGACTAGGGACTTTTTACAGTAACTTCATTTGAAGTCTACTTGTGACAATAAGCAATTTCATTTCATTTTTTCATTTCATTTCTTTCGGGACTTGTGGGAGGAAACCGGGGCGCATGCATCGGAAGCAATAGCTTCGGTACCATGAATCCCATGTCCACTTTTGGGTCCTCTCCGATATTGCCCTTGCAGACTTACTCGAATATTTTCACTTTTTTACAAACGGATCCAACAATTGAGAATTAATAAATTTTCCGTTTTTAGCACTGCAGTTGGATTGAACATTCAGTATCGGTCTTGGTAAGTAGTTTATACAGAAATATTTACATATTTGCGCATATATTTAGATTAAGGTGACAGCGCGAGAACAGTACAATTTCTTTCAGTTAATATCATTAATTTGAGATATGTCAGGATCACTATGCTCGTCACCTAATACATTGACAACATGTCCTCAGAAACTCAAGAGGTTTTAAATGTGATATTCCCTCTGGCCCTATCTCCTGGACAATCAATCCAAGAATCACTGCTAATTGAGAATTAAAATGTTATGATCTGATGAGCTTTTAATAAGCATCACATTGCCTAAAAAGCTCTACTTATTCTTGTTCAGAATTACCTTTCCATCAAAATCCACAAGACCCAACTTGGATATTACAATCAAAAGTTTTGTGTTTTGCTTAAAACAGTCAATAACTTCTTGTTATTTACCTCAGTTGAATTTCTAATAATATACTGCAAAAAAGGGAAAAATAAAATCCAAATAGACTGGTTAATTCTGACCTATTGCTATGCTGCATTCATAGCCACATAGTCTATCTTGTCTGTTTATCTCTGATCTTTGTTTTCTGTCTGTGAGGCTTCCTTCACACATGGCAGGCAGCTGTCAGCATCAGTGAAGGGAGAGGTACGGGTCAAAGGCCAATCCAGCTGTCTTGTGTAATCATCAGGCTTCACAGACAAGCCATGAATTCCAACAGAGAGGCAGCTAGCTCAGTGTTGGATTGTGGTTCACGTAAGACCACCCCCTTTCTCAAGTGTGCGAGGCAATCACCATTAAGGCCAGTTCCACTACCCGAGGCAAAATAGCTTTGAAATCATTGTGCATACAGTTTGGAGTGGGGAGCTGACCTCACTGGCTTGAATGGGTCAGCGCCTCAAATTAAATTATATGTGCTCCCTACCCAATTTCTCACGGGCACAGAGAATACTACAGCTGCATGTAAGCCATTAATCTGGAGAGCAGCAGTTCTTTTCTAAGTGTGCCCCTCAGTTTTAAGTTTTGCCTGACAGCCAATGGAAATGTGGAATCTCACCAAGCAGCTGATGTTAAAGTTACCCCATTCCATAAGTGGACACTGGATCCTTGGCAAACGAGGCGAGACAGGTTAAGGGCATCCATATTTGGAGCAGGGAGATTCTGTCTGTAACCTACAATGCACATGTGGCAGGGAGGTGGCACAGTGAATGTCATTTTCTATATCGGTACGTCAAGACAGCAGGTGAGAAAGATATTCTCTGGACTCAATAAGAGTGTCAATGATAAGATGCATGTCGCTTTCCAACTCCTATTTAATCCATGCCCATAGTATGGGTGTCACAAGCCAGATGCCCACAATATGGTGCAGCATCACTGGACTGGCATACTTCCTCGCACCTTGTAACCCTTCATGTTGGACTTTGGAACAGTCTAGCAAAAGACTTGTGGGGTACAGCTGAATGCTTGTGCTGAGCACTGTGGGCATTGCTGAGCAAGCAGCTGCTGCCAACACATAAAATGTCTCTGCAGGAGTCCTCATTGCCAAAAGGCAGCAATAAACAGCAGCAGGAAGTAACAGTGTCAAAATAATACACAGGTTGCAGCATGAAAATAATAAAGAAATCGACAGCTGATGCACTGCTAAACTGTCAATCACATCTTTTAGAATCAAAATTCTCAGATCTGGCGCAGGAAAGTTATATGCGAGGACAGAACTCTTTTAGTAAAGAGCCCACACAAACATTGTGGAATTCACTGTGAATTTATTTAAATAAAGGCTTAAATTAGACAAATAACAAAACGTGTAGATGTTCTTAGTGTGATCTTCAAAACCTTCAGAAAATTGTTGCTTTCAATTTCCAGCAAATTATCTGCTTCGGTCTATTTGGAAAAGCCTGTATTTTCTTATTGTGTGATGTCCCTTTAAAGTCAAAAATTAAGTGGAGAGTAGTCTGGAAGAGGGTTTCATGATTATGACATTGTTAATTTCCAAGAAATGCCCATGTGACCCGAGTGTGCCATGGGGATGACCAGCTAAGAAATAAAGGGTAAATAGAAAACTAGGGCTCGATTTAACTAAATGGAAACAAAGTCCCATAGCGGGCACATGTAGCCGCGTGTTTCCTGGCGCTCATAGTGCCAAGAAACTCAACGCTATCAAACGCGCACCCGGTTAGATACGGAGCCTCAGTGGGGAACGCGCGGCTGAGGCCGCACATAGCCCCATTGTTTTGTGTGACAGAACTCCTCGAGCCATCAGAGAACACCCCGACACCCTAAGCCCCAATGCACGGTGGAAGGGTTGCGGGACCTCTCAACTCCCCCCCCCCCCCCCCCCCCCGACCTGATCGCCACCATGTGAAAAATGCCAGCCTGGCACCATGGCAGTGCCCATGCCAGCTGGCAGTGCCACATGGGCATCTTGGCAGCAGGGGCAGGCAGCCAGTTGACACTTTCAGGGTGATCGGCTGGCACTGCCAGGGTGCTCCAGTGGCACCAGCAATGCCAGGGTACCACCCTGCCCAAAGGGCATGCACCTGGGAGCATTGTATCCTCTGGCAGATGCCCATCAGTGCCGTTCTGTCTGGTCCCCGTTTGCGAAGACCAGTACTGAACAGCGCTCGCCCGAGGTCTATGAGGGGAAAGGGATAGATCCCAAGGCCTTTGTTACTTCGGTAATCGACACATTACAGTGAGATTAGTTGTCTCGATGTAATTTGTAGATTTTCCAAAAAGAGGTTCCGCCCATTTATATCGCAACTTCTCGCGAGGGTGCATTAGATAGCGCGAGGCATGGCGAGTTGGTTAGGTTCCAGACTGGGGTCTCCCGGCTTTTATCAGCCACGCTGTGCCTCAGGGTGGGGGGAGGAGGGGGGGGCTGCCTTTTGGGCACAGCATGGCCATTAAATCACGCCCCTAGTTTCCTGTTTGGCGGTTTTCGAACAGATGATGGTGTTGAAGCAGGTCTCTGAGAATACAGGAGAGACTGTGTTACTGTGTGTGTTTTACAGTTGGAAGCAGAGTTGAAAGATTGAAAAAGACCCATTACTGATGTTTCAGTGTTGTCAGAGCCCGTCAGATTATTCAAACAGGTCAATGAATGGAGTGTCTAGGATTGTCGTGACCAAAGTGAGAGAGGGTTCATAGGTATTCACCGTGTTGGTGGTAACATTGTCTGGGGGCTTCAGATGACATACAAATGCAGATGAGTGCTATTCAAGGGTCAAAACAATTGATTGCAAAGTGGGAGATCCAACATAGCCGAGTTGGGAAAATAATAAGATTGCATGTGGTGCCATATTTGCGTGGGAAACAATGCAAGTGCTTGTAACTACTTGAGGCTCATCTTTATCATCAAATATTATACCTAGTTGTTCAACACATCCATCATTTGTTAATTAATGCTTGAATTATATTAAATTTAATTAGTGGTTACAGTAAAAGGTGAAATTTTGTCCACCCATTTTCTTTCCACTGAAATTGTGTTGTGGGGATTCCTTTCTTTAAAAAAAAAAGTTAGCAGTCTCTTATGAGATTGTAACAATTGGTTATTGAATTATTGTTTTTATCATGTATTATTTTATTGCTTCACTGTGAAAGACTGTTTAGGGTCCTAAATAAAACCAGTCTGATTGACACCTCCGATTTTCTGTAGTCATGTGATGATGCCATGAGGCTGCCGCTGGAAACAGACATCTTAAGATCAGTTCAATAAAAGCTTCTCACAGAAACACAGAAGAAGTACAGCTGTCCCTTATCCTTGCAACAAAAACAAAAGGCAGCAAAACTTCAGAAGCAGAGCAAGACCTTGGAGCAAACCGCATAACATAAAGCAGTGAGATTTCTAATGCAGAAAGGGGCAATAAAGCAGCAAGACCTCGGGAGCAGAGCAGGGCACAAAGCAGAGAGACTTTGGGTAAATTCATTAATTAATTAGCTCATTAAAGTACAGTAAGATGGCAGGGCAGATGATGTGTTGAAGTTGCAGTATCTGGGAGCTGGTGGACACCATGTGATCCAGACAAACGGGTCTGCAATAAATGCTTCTGGTTTGAGGTGCTGCAGCTCAGTTAATGAGCTGAAAGCCAAGCTGCAGACATGGACACTTTGTTCCAGAAGGCAGTCACAATAAGCTAGGGCTTCAAGGAATAATACACTCCCTGCTGCGCAAAGGAAGGCAATACAATCAGTCTAGCAGCCTTCAGGTTGTAAAAGCCCTGCTCGAGTCTCTAGATTCAGTCAGACGCCAGCAATAGATTGGGTGTGTTGAAGGCTTGGACTTCATGCACTCTAGTCACTGTGCCTGGGCCTTCCTATGTTGTCTTGGAGCTGCTAATTGTATGGAATACCACGCTCAGATATTCCAGAGCCTCTGAATTAGTGCAAGGTATAAAAGGACCTACTTCCACGAACATCGAGAGAGAGACATCACCAACTGTATCAGACAATGACCTTAATCCTGCCATAAGCCCCCACACCCATTAGCATAGATGAGTTGAAGGAAGGGTTAGCAGCAACGAACAAAGGGAAGGCAACTTACAGAGATAGTATCCCCCCCTGAAATTCCCCAAAACCTCGGCCCAAAAGCACTCCAGTGGTTTGCAAAACTGACTGTACAGCAAAGCTATGGAAACAGAATACATCCCAAAAGGATGGCGGGAGACTATTTGTGCCAAACTAAAATCTGGCAAGCCAATCACGAACCAGAAAATTGTAGGCTGATATCACTTCGGTGCACGATTTACAAATTCCTGGAGTGTATTATTCTATGGAGAATCAGCTCTTTTGTCGAGGCCGTGATCCCTCAAGAACAAGCAGGCTTCCGGACTAAACACAATTGCTCTTGTCCTCACAACATATATTGAAGCCAGTTTCCAGTAGAAACTCAAGGCCGGTGCAGCCCTTGTAGATCTGTCATCGGCCTATGATATAGTCTTGATCAAAGGCCTGATGAGGAAACTCGCAAGGATCACCCTCTGCCCCAAAACTCTGTGCCTGCTTTGGATGATGGTGTAGTAATAGCTACATGTCCCTCTTGATGACAAAGTTAGCTCACCTGGATCCCTCAACAACAGACTGCCACCGGTGCTTTACAATGCCTACATAAGTGATGTGCTGCCAACAAAGTTGGACATGCAGACAATCTTGCCTGGCAATGCAAGCAGCCACCTTTGAACAGGGACCTCAACATCTTGTGAACACTTCCCATAATGGAAGCTCAAACAAATAACCCCCCTCAAACAATAGTCACTGCATTTCGGCTTGATAAGAAGAATGTTAAAAGCATCCCGAATGTGACCTTCTGTGACTACCCTGTATGACAGGGCTCCTGTCTGACTTCCCTTGGAGTGAAGCTGGACTGCATGCTAACCTTCTATGATCGTCTGAAGAAGGCAGCCACCAAGACGAATTCTAGAGTCAACTTGATCAAGAAATTAACACCAGTTGGTGAGCCTCAGCACCAGTCGTGCAGACAAGAGCATTGGCACTCGTACTCCTTAACCGAGTACTGTGCACCGGTATGGTCCAGAAGTAGCCACACTCGACTGATCGACGTTCACTGAACATTGCAATGAGATGTTTCACGGGAATCCTAAAGTCAAACCCAACACCCTGGCTATCCATGCTGGCACACCTCGCCCGATTATCTGTCCCCAATTCGCCACAATGCAGCAACCCTCCATAAAGCCCAATGAATCGAGGAAAACAAACCCCTCCCTATCCATCAGGAACTCACCAACGTCCCTCATTCCTAATTGAATTCACATAATCCCTTTGGGACCCATGCACACAACCTCAGGCAATGGAATTTCAGCCCTGAAGAAGGTTGGAAAAATGAATGGTCCTCACAAGAAGTCACCTCGTGAATGATGCGACAAAGGAGATCCCTAGCTTTGACCTTCCATGAAGACATCACAAACCATGGCAGATGTGGGTACCTGACGCACAAGTGGGAAATTAAAAACTCTCCTGTGTGTGACTATGGTGACCCAGAACAGACCATGGAACACAAAATGACTCAATACCCAACTCATAAATACAAAGGAGTTATAACAGCGATCGGCACTGCTACTCCTGACATAAACGCCTAGCTTCACCACCTTGATGTAAAGGTGCGTTTATTACTCTATATCCAACCATACAAATGAAGCAGCTCAGGCTGTCCGATTGGTCCGCAGTCAGGGACAGGAAGGTGTGACTGTGAGTGAGGCAAGTATGGGGTTCAAGAACAGCCCTTGTACATGGATCACATAAAGTTACTATGTGGGTACAGCAAGTGAGTAAGGAAGCCAAATGGAATGGTGTTGTTTCTGGTAAGGGGAATGGAATAAAAAAAGGAAGGAAGTTATGCTATGGTTGTACAGGGCAATGGTGAGTACACCATGCCTGATCGACTCCGGGAGCACTGAAAGTTTTATTCACCCAGACACGGTAAGACGCTGTTTTCTGACCATCCATCCATGATTTCCCGAGCTGCAGGATCCCACTCCGTAGAGATCAAAGGGTTCTGCATCGCGAACCTAACGGTGCAAGGGAGGAAGTTTAAGAACTACAGGCTCTACGTCCTTCCCCAACACTGCGCGCCCACATTACTGGGATTAGATTTCCAGTGTAACCTGCATAGCCTAACATTCCAATTCGGCGGCCCAATACCCCCACTCACTATCTGCGGCCTCGCAACTCTCAAGGTTGAACCGCCGTCCTTGTTTGCAAACCTCACCCCGGATTGCAAACCCGTCGCCACTAGGAGCAGACGGTACAGCGCCCAGGACCGGATATTTATTCGGTCTGAAGTCCAGCGGTTGCTGAAGGCATAATCCAGGCCAGCAATAGTCCCTGGAGAGCCCAGGTGGTAGTAGTAAAGACCGGGGAGAAGCAAAAGATGGTCGTAGACTATAGTCAGACCATCACCAGGTACACGCAGCTAAATGCGTACTCTCTCCCCCGCATATCCGACATGGGTCAATCGGATTGCCCAGTATAAGGTCTTCTCCACCGTGGACCTCAAGTCCGCCTACCACCAGCTCCCCATCCGCCCAGGTGACCGCAAGTACACAGCCTTCGAGGCAGACAGGCGTCTATACCACTTCCTAAGGGTCGCATTTGGTGTCACAAACGGGGTCTCGGTCTTCCAACGGGAGATGGACCGAATGGTTGACCAGCACGGGTTGCAGGCCACGTTCCAGTATCTTGACAACGTAACCATCTGCGGCCACGATCAGCAGGACCACGACGCCAACCTCCAAAAGTTCCTCCAGACCGTTAACGCCCTGAACCTCACATACAACGAGGAAAAGTGCGTTTTTAGCACAAACCGGTTGGCCATCCTGGGATACGTAGTGCGCAATGGGATAATAGGCCCCGACCCCGAACGCATGCGCCCCCTTATGGAATTTCCCCTCCCCCACTGCTCCAAAGCCCTGAAACGTTGCCTGGGTTTCTTTTCATATTACGCCCAGTGGGTCCCCCGGTATGCAGACAAGGCCCGCACGCTAATACAGTCCACTACCTTCCCCCTGTCGACAGAGGCTCGCCAGGCCTTCAGCCACATCAAAGCGGATATCGCAAAGGCCACGATGCACGCCATCGACGAGTCCCTCCCCTTCCAGGTCGAGAGCGACGCATCCGACGTAGCTCTGGCGGCCACCCTTAACCAAGCGGGCAGAGCC
Source organism: Scyliorhinus torazame (assembly GCF_047496885.1). Lineage (NCBI taxonomy): Eukaryota > Metazoa > Chordata > Chondrichthyes > Carcharhiniformes > Scyliorhinidae > Scyliorhinus > Scyliorhinus torazame. The sequence continues at coordinate 112,703,311 of NC_092712.1, read as the reverse complement.
GTGGCCTTTTTCTCCCGGACCCTCCACGCCTCTGAAATCCGCCACTCCTCAGTGGAAAAGGAAGCCCAAGCCATAGTGGAAGCTGTGCGACATTGGAGGCATTACCTGGCCGGCAGGAGATTCACTCTCCTCACCGACCAACGGTCGGTAGCCTTCATGTTCGATAATGCACAGCGGGGCAAAATTAAAAATGACAAGATCTTAAGGTGGAGGATCGAGCTCTCCACCTTCAACTATGAGATCTTGTACCGTCCCGGAAAGCTGAACGAGCCGTCCGATGCCCTATCCCGTGGCACAAATAGACCGCCTCCAAGCCCTCCACGAGGGCCTCTGCCACCCGGGGATCACTCGATTCTACCATTTCATAAAGTCCCGCAACCGCCCCTACTCTGTGGAGGAGGTCCGTACAGTCACCAGGAACTGCCACATCTGCGCAGAGTGCAAACCGCACTTTTTCAGGCCGGATAGAGCGCACCTGATCAAGGCTTCCCGCCCCTTTGAACGCCTCAGTTTGGATTTCAAAGGGCCCCTCCCCTCCACTGACCGCAACGCATACTTCCTGAACGTGGTGGACGAGTACTCTCGTTTCCCCTTTGCCATCCCCTGCCCCGACATGACAGCGGCCACAGTCATTAAAGCCCTTCGCACCATATTCACACTGTTCGGTTGCCCCGCGTATATCCATAGCGACAGGAGGTCCTCCTTCATGAGTGACGAGCTGCGCCAGTTCCTGCTCAGCAAGGGCATAGCCTCAAGCAGGACGACCAGCTACAACCCCCGGGGGATTGGGCAAGTAGAGAGGGAGAACGGCACGGTCTGGAAGACCGTCCTACTAGCCCTACCGTCCAGGGATCTCCCAGTTTCCCGGTGGAAGGAGGTCCTCCCGGACTCTCTCCATTCCATCCGGTCGCTGCTGTGTACCACCACTAACAAAACGCCTCATGAGCGCCTCCTTGTCTTCCCCAGGAAGTCCTCCTCCGGAACGTCGCTGCCGATCTGGCTGGCGGCCCCAGGACCCATCTTGCTCCGGAAACATGTGCGGGCGCACAAATCGGACCCGTTGGTCGAGAGGGTTCACCTTCTCCACGCGAACCCGCAGTACGCCTATGTGGCGTACCCCGACGGCCGACAGGACACGGTCTCCCTGCGGGACCTGGCGCCCGCCGGCAACACACACACCCCCCCGACACCAATCATCCCCTCCCTGCCACCGGCGCACCCCGCGACCGCCCCCTTCCCGGGGGGGATCGGTCCTCCTCCCGTGCCCGCCCAGGAGTAAAACAGGAACAAACACCGAAACGCTCCCGGAGACGACAACGCCTGAACAAGCACCTGCACCACCACCGGGGCTCAGGCGATCGACGAGGAAGACCAGACCGCCCGCTCGACTCGTGGAATCCGCGTGACACCAAGAATGTTGTTGTAACAAAAAAATTTTTTTTGCTAGTATTGTAAATAGTTTTCACAAACTTGTACATAGCCCAGTGTAGGGCTAAAACTGTAGTAACATGTCCGAAATTTTCCTTCCAGGGCCAGCCTTGTAAACCCCTACCACCATGTGAACCACCACCCCACCGGGTTCCTTTTTAACAAGGGGTGAATGTGGTGGTATGTATTAGGGGTCATGTGGGACTGTGAAGCCGTGATGCTATTGGCTGACAGATCCCGGGTCCTGGTTGGCTGCCGACTCCTGGCTCCGCCCTGAAGGCGGAGTATAAGAACCTGAGCTTCTCCCCGCAGCGTCATTCTGTTGCTGAGCTGCTGGGGACAAGTCTCGCTTAATAAAGCCTGAATCGACTTCATCACTTCTCGTCTCTCTCTTAAGTGATTGTGCGCTACACTGTGTACAGTTGTGGTCTCTTTAATTAAAGGAAGGAAATAATTACATTAGCAGTGCAAAGAAGGTCCATTTGGCGGATTCCTGGGATAAACGGGTGATTATGAGAAAAGACCGGACAGATTGGGCCTGTATCCATTGGATTTCACAAGAATGAGAGGTGATCTTATTGAAACATACAAGTTCCTGAGGGGACTTGACAGAGTGGATGCTGGGAGGATGTTTCCCCTTATATAGAGCAGGTAAACACGTGGCTAAACAGCTGGTGTAGGAGGGAGGGTTTCCATTATCTGGACCACTGGGAGCTCTTCCGGGGCAGGTGTGACCTGTATAAGAAGGACGGGTTGCATCTAAACCGGAGAGGCATAAATATCCTGGCCGCGAGGTTTGCTAGTGTCACACGGGAGGGTTTAAACTAGTATGGCAGGGGGGTGGGCACCGGAGCAATAGGTCAGAAGGTGAGAGCATTGAGGGAGAACTTGGGAATAGGGACAGTGTGGCTCTGAGGCAGAGCAGACGGGGAGAAGTTGCTGAACACAGCGGGTCTGGTGGCCTGAAGTGCATATGTTTTAATGCAAGGAGCATTACGGGTAAGGCAGATGAACTTAGAGCTTGGATTACTACTTGGAACTATGATGTTGTTGCCATTACAGAGACCTGGTTGAGGGAAGGGCAGGATTGGCAGCTAAACGTTCCAGGATTTAGATGTTTCAGGCGGGATAGAGGGGGATGTAAAAGGGGAGGTGGAGTTGCGCTACTTGTTCGGGAGAATATCACAGCTATACTGCGAGAGGACACCTCAGAGGGCAGTGAGGCTGTATGGGTAGAGATCAGGAATAAGAAGGGTGCAGTCACAATGTTGGGGGTATACTACAGGCCTCCCAACAGCCAGCGGGAGATAGAGGAGCAGATAGGTAGACAGATTTTGGAAAAGAGTAAAAACAACAGGGTTGTGGTGATGGGAGACTTCAACTTCCCCAATATTGACTGGGACTCACTTAGTGCCAGGGGCTTAGACGGGGCGGAGTTTGTAAGGAGCATCCAGGAGGGCTTCTTAAAACAATATGTAAACAGTCCAACTAGGGAAGGGGCTGTACTGGACCTGGTATTGGGGAATGAGCCCGGCCAGGTGGTAGATGTTTCAGTAGGGGAGCATTTCGGTAACAGTGACCACAATTCAGTAAGTTTTAAAGTACTGGTGGACAAGGATAAGAGTGGTCCGAGGATGAATGTGCTAAATTGGGGGAAGGCTAATTATAACAATATTAGGCGGGAACTGAAGAACATAGATTGGGGGCGGATGTTTGAGGGCAAATCAACATCTGACATGTGGGAGGCTTTCAAGTGTCAGTTGAAAGGAATACAGGACCGGCATGTTCCTGTGAGGAAGAAAGATAAATACGGCAATTTTCGGGAACCTTGGATGACGAGTGATATTGTAGACCTCGTCAAAAAGAAAAAGGAGGCATTTGTCAGGGCTAAAAGGCTGGGAACAGACGAAGCCTGTGTGGCATATAAGGAAAGTAGGAAGGAACTTAAGCAAGGAGTCAGGAGGGCTAGAAGGGGTCACGAAAAGTCATTAGCAAATAGGGTTAAGGAAAATCCCAAGGCTTTTTACACGTACATAAAAAGCAAGAGGGTAGCCAGGGAAAGGGTTGGCCCACTGAAGGCTAGGCAAGGGAATCTATGTGTGGAGCCAGAGGAAATGGGCGAGGTACTAAATGAATACTTTGCATCAGTATTCACCAAAGAGAAGGAATTGGTAGATGTTGAGTCTGGAGAAGGGGGTGTAGATAGCCTGGGTCACATTGTGATCCAAAAAGACGAGGTGTTGGGTGTCTTAAAATATATTAAGGTAGATAAGTCCTCAGGGCCTGATGGGATCTACCCCAGAATACTGAAGGAGGCTGGAGAGGAAATTGCTGAGGCCTTGACAGAAATCTTTGGATCCTCGCTGTCTTCAGGGGATGTCCCGGAGGACTGGAGAATAGCCAATGTTGTTCCTCTGTTTAAGAAGGGTAGCAAGGATAATCCCGGGAACTACAGGCCGGTGAGCCTTACTTCAGTGGTAGGGAAATTACTGGAGAGAATTCTTCGAGACAGGATCTACTCCCATTTGGAAGCAAATGGACGTATTAGTGAGAGGCAGCACGGTTTTGTGAAGGGGAGGTCATGTCTCACTAACTTGATAGAGTTTTTCGAGGAGGTCACTAAGATGATTGATGCAGGTAGGGCAGTAGATGTTGTCTATATGGACTTCAGTAAGGCCTTTGACAAGGTCCCTCATGGTAGACTAGTACAAAAGGTGAAGTCACACGGGATCAGGGGTGAACTGGAAAGGTGGATACAGAACTGGCTAGGCCATAGAAGGCAGAGGGATGCTTTTCTAATTGGAGGGCTGTGACCAGTGGTGTTCCACAGGGATCAGTGCTGGGACCTTTGCTCTTTGTAGTATATATAAATGATTTGGAGGAAAATGTAACTGGTCTGATTAGTAAGTTTGCAGACGACACAAAGGTTGGTGGAATTGCGGATAGCGATGAGGACTGTCTGAGGATACAGCAGGATTTAGATTGTCTGGAGACTTGGGCGGAGAGATGGCAGATGGAGTTTAATCCGGACAAATGTGAGGTAATGCATTTTGGAAGGTCTAATGCAGGTAGGGAATATACAGTGAATGGTAGAACCCTCAAGAGTATTGAAAGTCAAAGAGATCTAGGAGTACAGGTCCACAGGTCATTGAAAGGGGCAACACAGGTGGAGAAGGTAGTCAAGAAGGCATACGGCATGCTGGCCTTCATTGGCCGGGGCATTGAGTATAAGAATTGGCAAGTCATGTTGCAGCTGTATAGAACCTTAGTTAGGCCACACTTGGAGTATAGTGTTCAATTCTGGTCGCCACACTACCAGAAGGATGTGGAGGCTTTAGAGAGGGTGCAGAAGAGATTTACCAGAATGTTGCCTGGTATGGAGGGCATAAGCTATGAGAAGCGGTTGAATAAACTCGGTTTGTTCTCACTGGAACGAAGGAGGTTGAGGGGCGACCTGATAGAGGTATACAAAATTATGAGGGGCATAGACAGAGTGGATAGTCAGAGGCTTTTCCCCAGGGTAGAGGGGTCAATTACTAGGGGGCATAGGTTTAAGGTGAGAGGGGCAAGGTTTAGAGTAGATGTACGAGGCAAGTTTTTTACGCAGAGGGTAGTGGGTACCTGGAACTCGCTACCGGAGGAGGTAGTGGAAGCAGGGACGATAGGGACATTTAAGGGGCATCTTGACAAATATATGAATAGGATGGGAATAGAAGGATACGGACCCAGGAAGGGTAGAAGATTGTAGTTTAGTCGGGCAGTATGGTCGGCACGGGCTTGGAGGGCCGAAGGGCCTGTTCCTGTGCTGTACATTTCTTTGTTCTTTGTTCTTATGGAAGAGACAGGAACTAGAGGATACAGTTTAAAAATAACTGGTCTCTCATTTAAGATAAGGACAAGGAGAAAGTTTTTCTCTGAGAGTCGTTAGTCTGTGGATTTCTCTTCCCCATTCAGCAGTGAATTCAGGGTAATTGAATATCTTTAAGGCTGAGTTGGATAGATTCTTGACTGACAAGGGAGTCACAGGGAGACAGGAAAGTAGAGGCCACAATCAGATCAACGATGATCTTATCAAATGGTGGAGCAGATTCAAGGGGCCATAAAGCCTACTCCTAATTCCTATGTTTGCATTTATTCTGTTTTGGCCGTGCTTTCTTATGGTCACTGAAAAATATAGGAATCTTGTATGCTATTAGGCTGATTGGAGCCTGGAATCCCTCCCGAGGGTTGAGCATTCCTAAACTGAATTAAAAACTGCAAATCTGAGATTCACAGACAGCTTACTGTTTACTAACACAGCAGCTATGCAAATCAGACAAGGAAAGGCACAGGAAGTGACAGCTGTTTTAGTGCATATTTCAAACTTACTGTTGGCTTGTATGCTGCCTTGGCTCAATTTATACTATCCTCATCTCACAATCAGCAGGTTGTGTGATAGAGCCGCACTTGACATCTTGCAAACATAATTTGAATCGACACTTCAGAGCAATACAGAGTTGCTCGTCATTACGGTTTAGTGCGACAGGTGATATCTTATTATACCAAAGTCCCATGAAGGTGGATATTAAAGATCCCATCACACTATTCTTTGAAGAGCAGCTCTCCTAAGCAACCTCCAACCAAGACGATGAATAAAGGCTAACTAGCCATTCACCTCTTTGCTGTTTGTGTAAGTTTTGCACAGACAAGTTGCAGGATTTGCCAACATAATGGCATCAATCCAATTCAAAGTAATTGACTGTACATTATTGCTTTGGGATGTTTGCAAGACACAAAATGACGTGCAATATTAATTTGAGTTATTTAAGATATATATTTAATATTAAGAGCTCCTAAAGGTTATACATTATTAGCTCCAATGCACAAATTACTTTGCAGCTCTGGCGGGGCATACACTCATGTTACAGGAAAGAAACAAGGTGAAGAATTTGGCCTTGTAGTCATTGTGCTCCATTTTGCTCCATTTAAGAGTATTACTGACAAGATTGGCATAAGTGTAGATTTTCCTAATCTGACTGATCCAAGGAAAATATACTGCATTGGGGCATCTATTCAATTCTGGTAATACATTTAAGGCTTGTGGACATAAAAACACTATACTTATGACCATTCCAGGAAGTAACTATATACTTGGATCTAGCTATTGCTCTGGGAAATGTGACCACCATACACTCATAAAAGTCTGCAAATGCAGAATATAGAATTAAATGGAATAATTACTACCATCTGTAGCCACTATCTTGAGATCGACTTTACTAATTGCAAGATTCCAAGTAAGAGAACTGCAACGGTGTGGAGGACACATCACTAGCAATGGGGCAAATAGGGGGTGGGCATTAGGGACCAGAAACAGTAAAAGTAGGGAGAGAGTTCTATCACTCTTCCCTAAAATGAATTAGACAGATTGATTGCCTCCAATGCAATATTTTTGGTAATTTGTTTCTTTGTTGTTTTCAGTGGTTATGAAACACTAATTGAGTTCCAAGAGGCAATTGCTAGATTTTTATTTCATGATCCCTTTACCTGTATTTTGTGTAAGCAAAAATATTTGCATATATCTCTGCAAATCTCCCTATTTTACTTACATGTATAATTAAGAAAATGCTAAGTACAGAACAGAATAATGTATAAAATGATGGAAGAACACTCAATCCAGCTGGAAAGTGCAAATACTGTGAGCTCTTCCATAGTTGCTGGCTCTCTCCTCCACCCCTCCCCCGACCCGCCACCCCCACCTGGTGATCCTTGGATAGCTAATGAGTGAAAATCAACTTCTGTCTTTGCGGTTCATGCTCTGAATCTCCACAGACTATTAATAACCTCTCCTTAATTCTATATAATTTCAAATTATGAATATGTTTATTTTTGTTTGAAAAATCAGATAGGCTTCTGCTTGCCATTATAAAAACTGTGAAGCAACTAAAAGTGAATGCAATGGGCTGAATTTTATCTGGGGTGATAAGACTCGCTCATACTCAAATACCTCCCACACAAAGGTTGGGGCAACACAATCAACAGGTCAGATCTAAGGTTTGCAGTCTTGCCACATCCGGTAATGGTGGTGGACAATTAAATAACTAACTGGAGAAGAAGGCTCCATAAATATCTCCATCTTCAATGATGGGGGAGCCCTGCACATAGGGGCTAGTTTAGCACAGTGGGCTAAAGAGCTGGCTTGTAATGCAGAACATGGCCAGCAGCGGGTTCAATTCCCGTACCAGCCTCCCCGAACAGGCGCTGGAAAGTGGCAACTAGGGGCTTTTCACAGTAACTTCATTGAAGCCTACTTGTGACAATAAGCGATTATTATTATGATATGGTGCAAAAGATAAGGCTGAAGAACTTACAATTACCTTCAGCCAGAAGTGCCAAGTGGATGATACATCTCTACCTCCTCCCAAAGACCCCAGCATCATAGATTATCATAGAATTTACAGTGCAGAAGGAGGCCATTCGGCCCATCGAGTCTGCACCGGCTCTTGGAAAGAGCACCCTACCCAAGGTCAACACCTCTACCCTATCCCCAGAGCCCAGTAACCCCACCCAACACTAAGGGCAATTTTGGACACTAAGGGCAATTTATCATGGCCAATCCACCTAACCTGCACATCTTTGGACTGTGGGAGGAAACCGGAGCACCCGGAGGAAACCCACGCACACACTGGGAGGATGTGCAGACTCCGCACAGACAGTGACCTAAGCCGGAATCGAACCTGGGACCCTGGAGCTGTGAAGCAATTGAGCTATCCACAATGCTACCGTGCTGCCCCAAATGTTAGTCTTCAACCAATTCGATTCACTCCACATGATATTAAGAAACAACTGAAGGCATGGATGGGCCCTGACAATATTCTGAAAGTAGTACTGAAGATTTATGCTCCAGAACTTGCTGCTCCCTTAGCCAAACTGTTCCAACACAGCTACAACACTTGAATCTGCCCGACCATGTTAAAAAGTGCCCAAACATTTCCTGTACATAAAAAGCAGGACATCTCCAACGCAGCCAATTACTGTCTAACTAGTCTACTCTTGATCATCTGAAAGTGATGAGTATATGAATAAGGTGCAGGAGTAGGCAATTTACCCTTTGAGCTGGCTCCGCCATTTAATAAGATCATTGCTGATCTGATAGTAACTTCAAATCTGCATCCCACCTGCCCTTGGTAACCCATCACCCCCTTGCTTACCAAGAATCTATCCACTTCTGCCTTAAAACATATTCTACTACCTTTTCAGGAAGTGAGTTCCAAAGACTCATGACGCTCAGGAGGAAGAAAATCACCTCCCCTCCATTTTAAATGGGCGACCCCTTATTTGCAAACAATTACCCCAGTTGTAGCTTTTCCCAAAAGAGGAACATCCTCTCCATATCAACCCTGTTAAGACGCTCAGCATCTTCTATGTTTCAATCAAGTCACCTCTTACTCTTCTAAACTGCAACAGATGGAAGCCTAGCCTGTCCAACCTTTCTTCGGAAGAGCTACGAGGAGAGACTTGTTTTCTTTGAACAGAGGTGGCTGAGGGGAGAGTTATTTGAGGTGTATGAAATTGGAGAGACCTACACAAAGTATCTGTTTCCACCAACAGAGTAGTCACTAACCACGGGTCATTGATTTTAAGTTTGGTAGGAGGATTGGAGGGGGCAGAGAAGTAATATTCTACCAAGACGGTAGTGGGCGTCTGGAATTTGCTGTCTGAAAGCATGGTAGAAAGAGGAAGCCTCTTTGCATTAAAATTCATTTGGAGGTATGCTCAAGGTTCTGCAACCTACAGGGGTACACACCAGATGCTGTAACATGGGATTATGACTGGAGCGCTCTTTCGGTTGGCACAACAATGCAGAGATGAATGACATCCTCTATGTAGTAAAACTTTTGATATTTATATGGGACTAATCTAAATGAAAAAGAGAGGTATGTAAACATAGAACATAGAAAGATACAGCGCAGTACAGGCCCTTCGGCCCACGATGTTGCACCGACATGGGAAGTCAAAAAACAAAAGCCATCTAACCTACACTATGCCATTATCATCCATATGCTTATCTAATAAACTTTTAAATGCCCTCAATGTTGGCGAGTTCACCACTGTTGCAGGTAGGGCATTCCACGGCCTCACCACTCTTTGCGTAAAGAACCTACCTCTGACCTCTGTCCTATATCTATTACCCCTCAGTTTAAGGCTATGTCCCCTCGTGCTAGCCATTTCCATCCGCGGGAGAAGGCTCTCACTGTCCACCCTATCTAACCCCCTGATCATTTTGTATGCGTCTATTAAGTCTCCTCTTAACCTTCTTCTCTCTAACGAAAACAACCTCAAGTCCATCAGCCTTTCCTCATAAGATTTTCCCTCCATACCAGGCAACATCCTGGTAAATCTCCTCTGCACCCAATCCAAAGCTTCCACGTCCTTCCTATAATGAGGTGACCAGAACTGTACGCAATACTCCAAATGCGGCCGTACCAGAGTTTTGTACAGCTGCAACATGACCTCATGACTCCGGAACTCAATCCCTCTACCAATAAATGCCAACACTCCATAGGCCTTCTTCACAACCCTATCAACCTGGGTGGCAACTTTCAGCGATCTATGTACATGGACACCGAGATCCCTCTGCTCATCCACACTTCCAAGAACTTTACCATTAGCCAAATATTCCGCATTCCTGTTATTCCTTCCAAAGTGAATCACCTCACACTTCTCTACATTAAACTCCATTTGCCACCTCTCAGCCCAGCTCTGCAGCTTATCTATGTCCCTCTGTAACCTGCAACATCCTTCCGCACTGTCGACAACACCACCAACTTTAGTGTCGTCTGCAAATTTACTCACCTACCCTTCTGCGCCCTCCTCTAGGTATTTATAAAAATGACAAACAGCAATGGCCCCAGAACAGATCCTTGTGGTACATCACTTGTAACTGAACTCCATTCTGAACATTTCCCATCAACCACCACCCTCTGTCTTCTTTCAGCTAGCCAATTTCTGATCCACATCTCTAAATCACCCTCAATCCCCAGCCTCCGTATTTTCTGCAATAGCCTACCGTGGGGAACCTTATCAAACGCTTTACTGAAATCCATATACACCACATCAACTGCTCTACCCTCGTCTACCTGTTCAGTCACCTTCTCAAAGAACTCGATAAGGTTTGTGAGGCATGACCTACCCTTCACAAAGCCATGCTGACTATCCCTAATCATATTATTCCTATCTAGATGATTATAAATCTTGTCTCTTATAATCCCCTCCAAGACTTTACCCACAACAGACGTGAGGCTCACCCGTCTATAGTTGCCGGGGTTGTCGCTACTCCCCTTCTTGAACAAAGGAACCACATTTGCTAACCTCCAGTCCTCTGGCACTATTCCTGTAGCCAATGATGACATAAAAATCAAAGCCAAAGGCTCAGCAATCTCTTCCCTGGCTTCCCAGAGAATCCTAGGATAAATCCCATCAGGCCCCGGGGATTTATCTATTTTCAGCCTGTCCAGAATTGCCAACACCTCTTCCCTACGTACCTCAATGCCATCTATTCTAATAGCCTGGGTCTCAGCATTCTCCTCCACAACATTCTCTTTTTCCTGAGTGAATACTGACGAAAAATATTCATTTAGTATCTCGCCTATCTCTTCAGACTCCACACTCAACTTCCCATCCCTCTCCTTGACTGGCCCTACTCTTACCCTAGTCATTCTTTTATTCCTGACATACCTAGAGAAAGCTTTTGGGTTTTCCTTGATCCTACCTGCCAAATACTTCTCATGTCCCCTCCTTGCTCGTCTTAGCTCTCTCTTTAGATCCTTCCTCGCTACCTTGTAACTATCAAGCGCCCCAACTGAAACTTCACACCTCATCTTCACATAGGCCTCCTTCTTCCTCTTAACAAGAGATTCCACTTCTTTGGTAAACCACGGTTCCCTCGCTCGACGCCTTCCTCCCTGCCTGACCGGTACATACTTATCAAGAACACGCAGTAGCTGTTCCTTGAACAAGCTCCACATATCCAGTGTGCCCAACACTTGCAGCCTACTTCTCCAACCTACCCCTCCCATGTCATGTCTAATGGCATCATAATTGCCCTTCCCCCCAGCTATAACTCTTGCCCTGCGGGGTATACTTATCCCTTTCCATCACTAACGTAAACGTCACCGAATTGTGGTCACTGTCCCCAAAGTGCTCACCTACCTCCAAATCTAACACCTGGCCTGGTTCATTACCCAAAACCAAATCCAAAGTGGCCTCTCCTCTTGTTGGCCTGTCAACGTATTGTGTCAGGAAACCCTCCTGCCCACATTGTACAAAAAATGACCCATCAAATGTACTCGAACTATATCTTTTCCAGTCAATATTTGGAAAGTTAAAGTCTCCCATAATAACTACCCTGTTACTTTCGCTCTTATCCAGAATCATCTTTGCCATCCTTTCCTCTACATCCCTAGAACTATTTGGAGGCCTATAGAAAACTCCCAACAGGGTGACCTCTCCTTTCCTGTTTCTAACCTCAGACCATACTACCTCGGAAGAAGAGTCCCCATCTAGCATCCTCTTCTAAAATTAAGTGATTTCTGAAGTTCTTATAAAATATTCAAGATTTTGTTTTATTCCTAGGTTTTATTATTTTATGGCACACTAGTAGACTTCCCGACGGGTCATTGTGTGTTGAGGGAAACATTGCTGTAAAAATTGATTTGTGAATTATTTAATGTTTATACCATTTGGTTGATAACATCAAGACTGTTGATTTACAGTAACTAATTACTTCAAATTTAATTTAATTGAATGGAACTCAGTTTTTGCTGGTGATCTGAGAATTGAATTCCATGACATTGTACATCATTCTTGGCTATGGTCTCCTGCAGTTTGACAAAACTGATGGGGAATTTAGAATGGGCAATGGGGAAAGCGATTGCCATGCTTCAGTCTGATATCGCTGATGGAGGTTTTGTGGAACTGTGAAGGGGAATTTGATTCACTGGTGGTTACCTATCCCTGGTTTTTATTTGGAGTATGAATTTATTTGAATTGTTTTCTTTCAATCCTCATCTTTGACTTCAGAAATTTTAGTCATTGAGAATCCTCTGGCTTCCCAATAATCCTTGCCACTTTGTATGCTTTTTCTTTTGCTTTTATGCTGTCCTGGACTTCCCTCGTCAACCATGGATGCCTCGTCCTGCCCTTAACATGTTTCCTCCTCCTGGAGATGAATTTCTGCTGTGCCTCCCGAATAACCCCATTGCTGTTCCACTGTCTTCCCTGCTAGTCTCCTTTTCCAATCAACTCTGGCCAGCTCCTCCCTCATGTCTTTGTAGTTACTCTTATTTAATTGTAATACCGTTACATCTGATTCCAGCTTTTCCCTCTCAAACTGCAGGGTAAATTCCATCATATTGTGGTCATTGCTCCCTAAGTGTTCCTTCACCTTAAGATCCCTAATCAAGTCTGCCTCATTACACATCACCAAATCCAGAATTGCCTGTTCCCTAGTGGGCTCTACCACAAGCTGCTCCAAAATACCATCTCGTAAACATTCCACAAATTCCTTTTCTTGGGATCCACTACCAACCTGATTTTCCCAACCCACGTACATATTGAAGTCGCCCATGATTATTGTGATATTGCCTTTTTTACATGCTTTCTCCATCTCCTGATTTATTTTCTGCCCCCCACATCTTGACTACTGCTATGGGGCCTGTACATAACTCCCATCAGGATCTTTTTACCTTTTCGATTCCTCAACTCTACCCACAGAGATTCTATGTCTTCTGATTCTTTTTCGCTCCTTGCTAACGATTTAACTTTATTCCTTACGAACAATGCAACCCCGCCCCCTTTGACCATCTGCCTGTCCTTTCGATAGGACATATATCCTTGGGCATTTAGATCCCAGCCCTGATCCCCTTGCAGCCACGTCTCTGTGATGCCCACAATATCATACCAGCCAATTTCAATGGGCGCAACAAGCCCATTCACTTTGTTCCATATACTGCGCGCATTAAGGTACAAAACCTCAGTATTGACCACCTCCCTTCTCACACTTGTCACCTTTTTTGCTCTGCCTGAGGATGATGTTCTATTATTTTTGTTCTCTATTTCCCTTTCAGTTATGACACCTTCTAAGCTAACGCTCTGGTTCCCACCCCCCTGCCATATTAGTTTAAATGTGAAAACACATTTTCAGCTGTATTATTAAAATTGCACCAGGTTACCACTCTTTAAATGGATCAATGAATATTTTTTAATGCAAGGCAAAGGGTAAACAATGCCCTGCTGTGCTGGTGTGGGAAAGGTATCATGCTCGTGAATACGCAAATGGATTTGAGGGGAAACCTGACCAATTTCACTTCAGAAAAACATTGCCCTTGGCAATGTAATCCAGATTACGGATTGCACCCATAACTGCAGCCCTCCCGCAATGTCGATAATACTAATCAACATTTCCCATCCATAGAATCATTAAGATTAGCATAGACAACAGATAGAATGGGAGATCATTAACATCTGCAATGAATACTGTTTCATGCACTCTGCAGTAATTTTGGACTTGGCGCCTGCTAGTGTGGTTATGAAAGAGTAGAGTAACCCAAGTAACTGCAGCTCTGTGAATAGCTACTAAAACTAGAGATGAATCATCTTTTGTGATGACATTTAAATTTGAGTCACACCCAGAAGAAAAAGTAAAGGCAGCTGCAAAAAGCACTTTTTTTCTTTTACAATCCTGCTGTGATTTCTTTCGAAATACAGACTGCCAAGTCAGAACAAAATACATCATCCAGAATTGGTGATCATGGTTTATTGAAAATTTAACACATAATGGAAAAGTTATGGGATACGCCTCAAGCATACCGTGTAATCATTCACAGTATGGTAGAGAAAGTAATGGATAGTCAGGGCAAACTACATTTCTGTTTGTGGCCCTGATTTGACATTTGATTTAGTCTCATGCATATATATGGCCCAAATCAACAAGACCGCTGACCATTATTTTATAAAATGTAACAAAATGCTTTTTTGTCTCAGCAAAACTGATTGGCATACTAAAGGGCACTGCGTTAAATACACAGATTAGATCAGTTGTTAAAATTGAATGTGTTGGCAATGTTTCAATATGACAATTGGATGAGGTAATGAGTGTAATCTGCATCTACTACGAGAAAGTATACAATCTTAATAGGATTTCAGTGACTACAATGACAGAAATAAGCTTTAATTTTTTAACACATTGTTGCATAGTTAATGTTCAAGCATCAGAAGAGTTGGTACAAGAAGTCAGTTTGTTAGGGTTGGTTGGGGTAGTATCACTGCACCTTTGACAGATACTGCAGAATCCACTGTCCTGGATCACATAAAACACTACCTAGTCTTGCTCTCATCGGTTAAAACTGCTCACTTTTCAGGTTCATCCTGAAATGCAAAGATGCTTCAGCCTTTTCTCAGGACTGACATGCCCTCCTCCACCATCTTTTACAATGGGAATGTTTGTACAGCCTCCTCCCTCATTTACCCGTTTAATTCTTGATCACTATTCATGGCAGATGCGACAGTCCAGCTGTGCTTTGATTTGATCCATTGCTTGTGGGATTGCTTCGCTCTTTCTACATGCTGCTTCTGGTGTTTAGTATGTATATATGGTCCTGTGTTGTATCGTCACCAGATTGGGACCCAATTTGTAGTTATGTCTGGTGCCGTTCCTGGCATGCTCTCCTACTGAACCAAGGTTGACCACTTTACCAATTTATTTGACCATGAGGTTACAGATTATGGTTAAATACAATTCTCATGCTGATGGCCTACAGTGCCCCATGGATATCCAGTGTTGAGCTTCTAGGCCGATTCCAGATCTGTTCCAATTGGCACAGCGGTAGTGTTATACAACACAATGGATGTGGGCCTCATTGTGAAGATGAGACTTTGGCTCCACAAGAACTGTGCTGTGGCCCTTCCTCCTAAACTATCACGGACAAGTGCATTTGCAACAGGTAGACTGGTGAGGTTGAGGTCAAGTAGTTTTTCCTTCTTGTTGTATCTCTCACCACCTACAACAGGTTCAGTCTGGTGGATATGTCCCTCAGGGCTCCACCAACTCAATGAGTAGTGGTATTACTGAGCCACTCTAGGTGATAGGCATTGAAGTCACCCTTCCTAGACATTGGAGCCTTTGCTACCCACAATGCTTCTTCCAAGTAATGTTCAACTTGGAGGAGCACTTATTCATCAATTGAGGGAGGATGATAGGTGGTAATAAGCAGCACGTTTCCTTGCCCATGTTTGACCTGATGCTATGATACATTATGGGACCTGAAGTTAATGTTAAGGACTCCCAGTCACTCCCTGATTGTGTGAACTGTGCCAACTCTGGTGAGTCTGTTCTGCCAGTGGGACAGGACATAACCAGGAATGGTGATGGTGGAAACAGGGGCATTGGCTGCAAGGAGTAATTCTTCCTTTTATCGCCTCCCTTCCCACCATTCAAGTTGCTAAACACTCCTTGTGTACTTTTTAAAAAATAGTACACTGTATTCTCTGCTTGCAATATGGGCTGCTCTACATTTAGGAAACCCAACACAGATTGGCTGACCACTTTGAGGAACACCTCCCTCAGTTTTGTACCGTAGTGTCAGCCATGAATCCAGAACTTTGTGACTCAGATATGTGACTGTTGCCAACAGAGTCACAGCTGACATCTCAACTTGCTGCAATCTCAGCATCTTGTTTGATCCTATATTCTCTTCCCACCTCCATTGCCACATTCATCTCTTCCCCACTGTACTCTATCAGCCACTGAAACACAAAACCTTTGTCACTTCCATACTCAACTATTCCAATGCTCTCCTCTAACTGTGCTCTCTGCTTTTCTCCATTTCCTTTTCTCTTTTAGGGCCCCCCTTCAAACCCAGCCTATTGACCGAGTTTTTGGTCACTCATGCTATTATCTCCTCTTTGGCTTGGCATCAGTTTTTAATGTTCCAACTCTATGTGGAACATCTCGATACCGGAGGTACTCTTTCAGCATAAGCTGTTGATGAACAATTATGTGGAAACTAAACATTGTCTCACTACGTTCTCTTGGTGATCTGAGTCATAAATAAGAGGAGCTGGCAATTATAAGGAGTGTTGTGCTGACATTCAAAAATGGATCATATAAAAAATACAGCATTACAAATAAACCACTGCTCCTCAACCCATTCATCTGGCATTACAAATCCTACGCTTTGCAGCAATGTGTTTTGCCACTTTCCTTTGACAAAGCCATTTCAATGCATGAAAAATAGAAATGGGACGTCTGGAATAAACACAATATCTCCCATATGTAAATTGAGACATGCAAGTGAACTAAACAATGGCAAATTAAGTTAAGCAAACAAGTGTAAAGTACCTCACACATAAGATGGGAAAATTGGTGCCAGGAAGGAGACCTTGGAGCCATTGCAAATTAACTTGAACGGGCGTGATCTTCGAGCCATGCTGCGCCGGAAAAGCAGCTCGCCATGACGCAGCGTGGCCTGTGAAAGCTGGGAGATCCTGGGGTCCACTCGGCCTAGCGAGATTCAATGCAATTTCGCAAGGTGTTGCAAGAGGAATCACGCCCACAATGTGAAGGATCACTTCTCAGCAAATCTGCATATTAGAGCCAGGTAGCTAGCCTCAATCTAATGTGCAGATTTCCACGGTACTTCAGGCTTTGGGCTGCAATCCCTTCACCTCGGGGACCTCAGGCGAGCGGTTTGGTACTGGTCGCCACAAACGGGGACCAGACGGAACGGAACTCGTGGGGGTCTCCAAGGGGATTGGAGGCTCCCAGTTCCAGATCGTTGGGCAGGGTGGTGCCCTGGCACTGCTGGTGTTACCTGTGTGCACCTGGGTGCCAGCCTGCCATTGCAAAATTGGGCGGAGAAGTAGCAGATGGAATTTAACCCGGACAAATGCAAGGTGATGCATTTTGGCAGATCCAATTCAGGTGGGAGCAATAAAATAATTGACAGAACCATCACGAGCATAGAGACACAGAGATCTGGGTGTGCAGGTCCACAGATCCTGAAAAGTGGCAACACAGGTGGAAACGGTGGTAAAGAAAGCATATGGCATGCTTGCCTTCATAGGACAGGGTATTGAATATAAAAGCTCACAAATTATGTTACAGTTAGGCCACATTTGGAATACTGTGTCCAATTACGGTCACCACACTACCAGAAGGAAATGCAAGCTTTGGAGAGAGTACAGAAAAGCTTTACCAGGATGTTGCCTGGTATGGAGGGTACTAGCTATGAGGAGAGATTGAATAAACTGGGATTGTTCTCCCCAGACAGACGGAGACTGAGGGGCGACCTGACAGAAGTTTATAAAATTATGAGGAGTACAGATGGGGTGAACAGTTGGAGGCTTTTTCCCAGGGAGGAAATAACAATTACAAGGGAGCACAAGTTCAAGGTGAGGGAGGAAAGGTTCAGTGGAGATGTGCGGGGGAAGTTTTGTACATAGACGGTGGTGGTGGCCTGGAATGTACTCCCAAGTGAGATGGTTGAGGCAGATACAGTAGCGACCTTTAAGACTTATCTGGAAAGACACATGAACAGACGGGGTATAGAAGGATACAGGCGCTTGGTCTAGATAGGACACGTGATCGGTGCAGGCTTGGAGGGCCGAAGGGATTGTTCCTGTGCGGTATTGTTCTTTGTGGCACTGCCAGCTGGCAATGGCACTGCCAGCTGGCAATGGCACTGCCAAGGTGCCAGGTTGGCACTGCCAAGTAACAAGCTGGAATTTTGCTTGCACGCACGTGATTGGGCCAGGTTTGCTCACTGTTGGGGGATGGGGCGGGGGTGCCGGGGCCCCTGTTGCATTCGAGCTGGGGGGGAAGTTGGGGATTTTTTTTGTGGGCCTCGGAGATCGGGGTGGCATTTAAAAATGGTGTCCCGATCCCTCACTACAATGGGGAGTTCCAGCGAACAGCACTCCCCGTTAAAAAACGGAGTTGTGTGAGACCTCAACCACACATTTCCCGTTTAGGCCCCTTATTCAATCCGAGTAGCGTTGTATAGCCACGTGTTTCACTGCACTGCGAGTGCTGGGAAACACGCAGCTAACCCCGCTCGCTCGGGGACTTGTTCCCTTTTCGGAAGGTCGTGCCCTATATTTCCAATAACTGCAGGGCAGAAATCAATAAAGCCATGGAATGTTAATGTATATAGGCAACAGTGGAATACAAGTCAGAGTGGGTGCATGTTGTGCTGCCCAGAGTACACCTTAAATACAATGTCCAGTTTTAGTTGCTTAGAAATGAAGGATGACTTAGATTGAAATTGATGAATTCAATATGTCATGATGTTGCAGTGTGCACAGTGAAAAACAGAAAGCAGCAGATGCAACAGCTATAGGGCTGAATTCTCCGCACCCCGACATCAAAATCACCGCCGATGTGGGAGCGGAGACTCCATTTTCCTTTAAGGAATTGGAATCGGTGGCAGTTCCCAGATTCTGCGGGCCCCGAAAAGCAGCAGACTCAGGGAGTACGCCGCGCCCCTTGGACCTACCTGGGGCCATTGCCAGAGGCCCGCTCCGCCATTCTCCACCCCCGACTGGCCGAAGTCCCAACGGCATGGATCTAATATGGTCCAGCCGGTCGGAATACCCGCGTGACGGCTGCGGACTCAGTCCCTGGTCGGGGGCAGGCCGATCAGAGGCCGTGGGGGGCCTTATATGCGGCGGGGAATGTTTGTGCGGACGTTGAGGGTTGGGCACGTGGCCGATCGGGTGGGGGGGGGGGACTTTTTTGGATCCAGTTCCGCGGTCAGAGTCCGCCATGGACCGCGGCACGGCCGCTGGAGGCCACCGCCATGCACATGCACGGCCTCTGACCCGAAGTGCAGGGACCCGTATCTGCAGGGCTGGCAATTAGTGGCCCTTTCATGCCAGTTTTTCTGGCATGAAACGCCACCGTTTTGACGCCGGCGTGGGGACATAGTCCCAATCATGCCAGTTTTGGTTTGCTCAAAGCTGGAGGATGGTAAATTATCATTTAATATAATCCATTATGTCAATAGGGGATGAAAATAATAAGAGTAAAGGCTTTCCTCTGTAACATGAGAGGAGACTGAAAAATCTTACACTATGTGATGTGTGGTCGATTACACCATGGGCATTTCTGCACAATAAGGACTTTCATTCAGGCAAGACTAGTATTGTGATTTATAATTTTCTTATTCTTGCATTAAACAGAATAATTACTGAGTTTTCGGAGGTAAAGAACATATTACATTTAATGGAACATCTCTTACTGGGGCTTAATGGTTAGCATAATTGCTTCACAGCTCCAGGGTCCCAGGTTCGATTCCCGACTTGGGTCACTGTCTGTGCGGAGTCTGCACGTTCTCCCCGTGTCTGCGGAGGTTTCCTCCGGTGCTCCGGTTTCCTCCCACTGTCCAAAGATGTGCAGGTTAGGTGGATTGGCCATGATAAATTGCCCTTAGTGTCCAAAAAGGGTAGATAGAGTTACTGGGTTACGGGGATAAGGTGGAGGAGTGGGCTTAGGTAGGGTGCCCTTTCCAAGGGCCGTTGCAGCCTCGATGGGCCGAATGGCCTCCTTCTGCACTGTAAATTCTATGATTCTATGATTAATCTTGCCAGGTCGTCTACAAGAGAGAGCAAGATCATGTGACATTTCATCACTTCCTGTAATGTACACTGGGTCGCATTTGCATATCTCAGTTAGAATTAACCCTTTATATGACATTATTATGCCAAGATTTTCACCTGATGACACAGCTACTTGTGAGTTTAGGCTCCTGATAAGCTGGCCATAACCCTGCGTCACATTTTACCCCTACTATCCTCAATGTCCCTCTTATAATCGTGGAATAGGGAAGAAAAATGAAGGAAGACCGTCAGAACAGGAATGGTAGCACAGTGATAGTGCTAGTAGTGGACTAGTACCCCCAGAGTCCTGGACTTATACTTTGGAGATGAGCTCAAAGCCCACCCCAACACTGAAGAGATACACCTCAACAAAACTATACAGCAACTCAGAGAGAAACAGCTGGAAACAGTGTCTTACATTTAATAATACAAACATAATGCAAAAAAGTGAGGAGAAACACACAAACGTTAGTATATTTTTAAAAAATATATTTTTATTGAAGATTTTTTATTTATAACAAGCTAACACAAAAGAAAATGTTGCACAATATAATTTAGCCAAACCCAACCAACCATATAAATCCCATCGCAAAGAAAAAACCCTCTTCTCCCGAATAAACTAAACTAAACACTCTATTCCCTACCCACCTCCGGCCCAGCAACTGATGGTGACTCTTTAAAGGAGGAAAAGAATGGCTGCCATCTCAGGTAGAACCCCTTAACCGACCCCCTGATTGTGAACTTGATCTTCTGCAGATGCAAAAATTCCATAAGGTCACCCAACCTCACTGAGGCACTGGGCGGAGTAGAAGACATCTACCCCAGAATAACTCACCTCCGGGCTACTAATGAGGCAAAGGCGAGGAGATCTACCTTCACCACCGTCGGCCCCATGAGGTGGCAGGAGGCTTCCCGGGAGATCATCCAGATTAGGGATTCGAGCGGCAGCTCGGTCTCCGCCTGGTTAAAGTTAATGCGGCTTTTGAGGCATTCTATAAGAATCTTTCTAGGTCAGAGCCCCAGAGGGGAGTTCGGACATGTCGATACAAGATGCCTCAACACCCTTCCCCAACCATGATAATCAAAGACCTCATGGAGCACAATTAACTTGAGCCAAGTCCATGCTTTTCTACAAAGGCATTCGCCTCCTCCAGTGCATCAAAATAATGGTCTTTCGACTCGAAGGATACACAAAACCAAACTCCCTTCTTGAATAAGGAGGCCCTGGCCTTGTTGAAGGCAGCCTGGTTCCTCACTAGCTCAGCTCCTATATCGCGGTAGATCTTAATGAGATTACCTCCCCATTTCCAGTCCCTCTGTTCCTAGACCCACTTCAGGACTCGATCCTTCTCCTGAAAGCTGTGAAACCGAATGATGAATGCCTGTGATTGTTCATTCGATCGGTGTGTCTGATGGGCTCTGTCCAGCTCCGGAAGGGACTCGGGTCCACATTCCCCCATTAGCTTCCCAGACATCTGCAGTGGAAGTCAGGCCTTCCATTCCCGAAGGCAACCCCATGACTCTTGGGGGGTTCTGTCTGCTTGAGTGGTTTTCAAGACCATCGATTTTAGCCCTCAGCAACCTATTCTCGCTGGCTACCATGGCGATCTCAGTGTCCAGCGAGGCAATTTTCTCACTGTGCCTCGTCAAACTCTTCTTCACTCCCTCTAACACTTCATCATGCTCCTTCACCGTCTCAGAAGTCTTTTCCAATTCGAGTGGGACCAGGGTCTCCTGGATCGACTTTTGGAGGACCTCAGACATCGCTCTCCACTACTAATCAAATGGTTTATCAAATTCCGTCGATAGCAGCACAGCAAACCTCTTCGCTGTTATTGGAATGGTCGCAGTCACAGGAGCAGTCTCTTCCATTTTCTCTGCACAGGAGCCACACAAAAGCCTCAATTTCCGTCTGCAGGCTTCTTGCCCCCACTCATTGCGAGAGGTTGAGTACAGAAGCAGAAATGTGATGCTGCAATTATACAGGGCCTTGGTGAGGCCATACCTAGAATATTGTGTGCTGTTTCGGTCTCCTCTTCTGAGGATGTACTTGCTCTCGTGGGAGTGCAGCGAAGTTTTACCAGACTGATTCCAGGGATGGAGAGACTGTCATGTGAAGAGAGATTGTTCTCGCTGAAGTTCAGAAGAATGAGGGGGGATCTCATAGAGACTTATAAAATTATAACATGACTAGACAGGCTAGATGCAGGGAAGATGTTCCCAATGATGGGTGTGTCCAGAACCAGGGGTCAGAGTCTGATGATTCAGAATAAACCATTTCGGACAGACATAAGGAGACATTTCTTCACACACAGAGTGGTGAGCCTGTGGAATTCATTGCCACAGGAAGTAGTTGATGCTAAAACTTTGAATATATTCAAGAGACGGCTGGATATAACACTTGGGGCGAATGGGATCAAAGGCTATGGGGAGAAAGCAGGATTAGACTATTGAGTTGGATGATCAGCCATGATCGTGATGAATGGTGGAGCAGGCTTGAAGGGCCAAATGGCCTCCTCCTGCTCTTAATCTTCTAGGTATCTATGTATCCTTTCTTGGCATCTTTCTGATGCAGGCAGTTTGTTTCTACAAGTAGATAGGTTTCTTCCCCGATAGGAAATACCCCAGAAATCGGGCAAGAAGGGCCAAAAAACAAGTACCCTGGCGGGAGCTAACTTTTGCACAACGTCTCTCTATAGCCGCCACCAGAGGTTCCCCAAACGTTAATATATGTTTACTGGACTAATGATCTAGAGACCACTACAACAGCTGGAATGAAAAAGGCTAGCACTGTATCAGTAATGGTGGCCTTGAAGATATAGGATTGTTGTAAAAACCAATCCTTCCCCCTTAGGGAAGGAAATCTACTGCCCTTAATGCTTTGTATGTGATTCCAGACCCACAGCAATGTGATTGATCCTTAACTGCCGTCTGAAATGGTTCAGCAAGTCAAGAAGGTGGCTCACCACCAGTTTCTCGAGGGCAATTTGAGATGGAGAATATATGTCAGTCTTGTCACAATGCCCACATTCTGTGAATGAATGAAAAATGTTTGCGAATGAATAATATTGCTCTGCAAATTCCACTTGAATGTACAAATAATGCCCGCTCATGAACCTTTTTCCTTATGAGTCAGATTTAAACAGGAGATGTGACAGTACATCTGATAAACAAATAATACAACGCTTAGACATCTGAGGGTGTTTTTAATGTTCTAAGAATGGAGTAACTTTGACTTGGTGAGTGTAAAATGAGCGACTGAAAGAAGGACATAAAATATCCCTGACCGACATCCCTGTCACTTCCTTCAACATGCATCTTCAAAATCCTGTTCCTCATTTATAAATCCTTCTGTAGTCTCACCTAAGGGTATGGTAGTTCAGTGATTATACTATTGGATGAATAATTCAGTGGTCTGCACTAATAATCCAGAGAATTCCACGATATGGCGGTTTGATAATTTGAATTCAGTTTTTAAAAATCTGCAAACAAAAAAGATTGGTTTCAGTAAGTGTGACCAATGAAGCTGCCGGGTTGTCATAAAATCACAACTGGTTCAATAGGCCAAATGACCTCCCTCTGTGTCATATTGACTCCATGGCTCACTGACATTCTTCAGGGAAGGAAACCTGCTTGGTCAGGTCTATATGAGACTGCAGTCTCGCATCAACATGGCCAATTCTTAACTACCCTCTCTCTGAAGGCCTCACAATTCATACAATTGTATCAAACCAAGGCATGTACAGATGACAATTAATTAAATGGTTCTGGTGACCTCCCCATCCTGAAAATGTATTTTTTTTTTAAATCCCTTTACTTCTGCAGCTGCTCTGTCCTTTACATCTGCTCACACTAACCATTCTGCATCCCTCTTTGCTCCTCCTCTCCGTGCCCATTGGCTGAGCTATTGGCCACCGCATACATCCTGGAACTGTAGAAACTAGATTCAGCCACCTAACTGCATCTTTTCCCACCTTTAAAAGCCAGGTTAAAGTGATCCTCTGTCAGCTCCCCAGTTAAACGAAAAGGAAGAATGTGCAGGGTTACGGTGAGAAGACAGCACCGTTAGGGGAGGCTTGGTGGCACAGTGGTTAGCACTGCTGCCTCACAGCACCAGGGACCTGGGTTCGATTCCGACCTCAGGCGACTGCCTGTGTGGAGTTTGCACAATCCTCCCGTGTCTGTGTGGGTTTCCTCCAGGTGCTCCGGTTTCCCCCCACAGTCCAAAGATGTGCAGGTTAGGGGGATTCGATGTGCTAAATTGTCCCTAGGTAGGGCTGCAGGGATTGGGTGGGGGATTAGGCTTCGGTTAGGATGCTCTTTCAGAGGGTTGGTGCAGGCTAGATGGGGCCAAATGATGGATTCTATCAGTGCTGTAACAATTCTGAGATTCTGTGAATTATTTCAATTACCCCAAATTGTAAATCACCCGTGGACATTTTGCTATATTACAAGTACTACAAAAATCAGGTCTGGCATCATCTTTGGAGAAAGAAACAAAGTTAAACTGTGTCCCAGACACTAATGTTAAAGTGTTCTATTCCTGGCTACCAATATCTTTTGCACAAAATAGAACAGGCTTTCAGCAGTCAATTAACTAATTATTTAGATATATCTTATTGTAACACTGCATAGGTATGGGATGACCTAATTTCCAATTAAAAAGTCATTCCACACTCCAAAAAGAACCATGTGCTATAAAGCCCAGCTAACCTTTATTACCTCCCTGAGGAGTTATTTTCATGTGTTACTAGCTCTTACTTTCAGCTATTAACCACGCACAGCATCACTTAAGAAACAAAATGTAAATGTTGCCAAAGTCCCAAAGACCCTTTAAGAGCTGGCCGATGGTGAATTAACTGGGGGGGGGGGTCATCACGCCTCAGTCAAGGAGCAAGATTAAAAAGGCAGCACTCCATGAATAACCTCAGCCAGTACAGGAATTGAACCCATGCTGTTGGCACTGCTCCACATCACGAGCTAACTGTCTAGCCAACGGAGTCAACCGACCCATGCATAAGAAAATACCAAACCAGTACCGATGATACAGTCCATCTTGACATTTCCAAAAAGTGAACACCCTCAAACTTGCATTCACTCAGACATTAATTCTCCCATAAGTTATTAATTGTTTGTCTAGAGCCCACTGCAATCTTTAATAAACCATTGTACCCAGTATACCCATACATCTTATTTCTTCAAGAGCTTTATTCCACATTCTCAGGTCCTAAAGTTTATGGCATTCTCAAACATGTTATCTGGGTTCAACTTATTTGGTCCCTTAAGATGCTTATATTTCTCCTGTGAGATATAGCTCAGGTGCCGTACAAATGCAGTAATCATACAGTTGTTCCTTTCTGCACTGCCTCCAATATATGGATCTTCGTCTCTCAAAGGGTCATGAACCTATGGAATTTACTACCCCGGAGTGCGGTGGGTGCTGGGACATGGAGTAAATTTAAGGAGGATATAGACAGATTTTTAATTGGTAATGGGTTGAAGAGTTATGGAGAAAGGGCAGGAAAGTGGAGAGGAGATCAGCCATGATTGTATTGAATGACAGAGCAGGCTCGTGGGGCTTAATTGCCTAATCGTGCTGCTAGTACTCATGTTCTTGTTTTAGTCCAGTACACAGAACTTCAGATATGTTGACCACCAGCACCTTCTGCAAACCATCACGCCTGGGAACGTGATCCATTTTCCAGCTTGCTCCACTTACTGCAGCCACACACTGAATTAACTATCCACCGATACTTCCAAATCCCTCTTTTGGGTTTGAATACCGCAGCTTAGAACCATTGATTCTATATTCAGGATTAGAATTATAAAACTCAGGAGAAGAGTAGGTTGCATTTGTCTGTATTAGATACGATTTACCATGCATCAATTGATCTCCTCTGTCATTGGCCAGGATATTCCGGTCCCGTTGTGGTAAATTCGGCAGCCTGGCCAAAAGTCATAGAATCATAGAATCCCTACAGCGCAGGAGGCGGCCATTCAGCTGATCGAGTCTGCAGCGACCCTTCGAATGTCCACCCCCGCCCTATCTTCATAACCTTGTAACCTAACCTGCACATTCCTGGACACTAAGAGCCAATTTAGCATTGCCAATCCACCTAACCTGCACATCTTTGGATTATGGGAGGAAACCGGAGCACCTGGGAGAATGTGCAAACTCCACACAGACAGTGACCCGAGGCTGTAACTGACCCCAGGTCCCTGGCGCTGTGAAGCAGCAGTGCTAACCACTGTGCCACCATGCCGCCCCAAAGTCCATTGACTTCCAGCGAGACCGGGTGACCCGTCGTGGGCGAGGCCAGAAAACCCAAACCCATAGTTCTTATCCACCCACGCTCCTTAGTCTTGCTTTACATCATTTTGTGTTGGTTAATCTTGGCTCTGTATTCGGAACTGCTGAGTCCACTCCTGCTAAGGACCTTTAACGAGGGGAGCCCTCCTCCCAACAATGTCACAGGCCTCGCTCTCAGTCATTCTCAAACAGGAGAAAGATCCGCTACAATGTGGGTCCTACAGGCCAATATCGCTTTTGAAAGTAGATGCCAAATTCCTGGCCAAGATTTTGGCCACTAGAATAAAGGACTGTGTCCCAGGGATGATAGGGGAGGATCAGACAGGCTTCGTTAAGGGCAGGCAACTGAACACCAATGTACGGAGGCTCCTAAACATTATTATGATGTCCTCAGAAGGAGGGGAGGCAGAAGTAGTGGCTGCGATGGATGCAGAGAAAGCCTTTGACCGGGTGGAATGGGAGTACCTGTGGGAAACGCTAAGAAGGTTTGGATTCGGTGAGGTATTTATAGGGTGGGACAAACTACTTTATCAGGCCCCCGTAGCAAGTGTATGCACGAACCGGGTGAGGTCGGAGTATTTTAGGCTTCACCGAGGGACGAGGCAGGGGTGCCCCCTCTCCCCGTTAATATTTGCCCTTGCAATAGAGCCGTTGGCCATTGCGCTGAGGGCTTCAAAGAACTGGCAGGGGTTGGTTCGGGGGGGGGGGGGGGGGGGGTGAAGAGGAGCATCGGGTCTCACTCTACGCGGATGATCTGCTCTTGTATATTTCAGACCCACTAGAGGGGATGGGGGAGGTCATGCAGATTCTGAGGGACTTCGGTAACTTTTCGGGGTACAAATTAAACGAAGGGTATTGGGGAGGGGTCGACGTGGGAGCGGTTCAAGGCGGCGTCATGCAAAGGCACCAGCTTAGGGGCACTCGTAATGGCACCTCTGCCATTCCCGCCGGCGCGCTACTCCTCATGTCCGGTGGTGGTGGCGGCACTAAGGATCTGGGCTCAGTGAAGAAGGCACAGGGAGGTGGAAGGAGCCTCTGTGTGGTCCCCGAAAAGCAACAATCACAGATTTGTTCCAGGCAAGATAGACGGAGGGTTTCAAAGCTGGCATAGGGCAGGTATTAAAAGGATGGGGGACCTGTTCATAGACGGGACTTTTCCCACTTGAAGGCACTGGAGGAGAAATGTAATCTGCCCCTGGAAATGTCTTTAGATACCTTAAGGTACGCGCCTTTCTAAAATAACAGGTGGTGGCATTTCTGTTGCTACCCCCACTTAGGATACAGGATAGGGTGGTCTCTGGCACCTGGGTAGGAGAGGGGAAGGTGTCGGAAATCTACAAGAACTACAGGAGGCGGAGGAAGCCCCAGTGGTGGAACCTAAGGGCAAGTGGGAGGGGGAGCTAGGTGGGAAGCTGGATGCGGGCCTGTGGGCTGATGCCCTAAGCAGGGTTAATTCCTCTTCATCATGTGCCAGGTGGTCCATCGGGCACACATGGCGGCAGCGAGAATGAGCAAGTACTTTGGGGTTGAGGATAGATGTGCGAGATGTGCGGGAAAAGCCCAGCGAACCATGTCCATATGTTCTGGGCATGTCCGGCTCTCAAAGGATTCTGGCAGGGATTCGCTAAGGCAATGTCCAAGATCCTAAACACGCGGATGATGCCGAGTCCAGAGATAGCGATCATTGGTGTGTCAGACGATCCGGGAGTTCAGGAAGCGAAAGAGGCCGAGGTCTTGGCCTTTGCCTCCCTGGTAGCCCGGAGACGGATCCTTTTAATGTGGAGAGACTCGAAACCCCCGAGTGTAGAGACCTGGGTTGGTGACATGGCTGGGTTTCTCAGTCTTGAGAAAATAAAGTTTGCCTTGAGAGGGTCCATGATGGGGTTCTCTCGGAGGTGGCAGCCGTTCCCCGACTTTCCAGGAGAGCATTAAAATGTCTGTCAGCAGCAGCAGCAACCCAGGGGTGGGGGGGGGGGGGGGGATGTTTACTTGCTGCATATTCTTTTTTTTAAATATAATGTTAATGTTCACCTTGTTTTGTTAAATGTTGTTGATGGTTATGTAAAAATGTTGTTTCGATAAAAACCGGAATAAAAATAATTTAAAAAAAAAATCTTGGCCCTACCAATGGTTTCTATGAAAAAAGTGCCATTCATTCAGAGATGTCGTCATATATGCTTCTTCTCTCTTCTCCATATTACAGCAGAAGTCACGTCAAGCATACCAAGAACATAATTAACTACAGTAATATGCATCTTTCATTTTAACCGATGACATTATCAAAAAACGACAAACGCCTTAGCACCAATTAGTTTCACAATCCTATTTCCATTTACAGTGCACTAACTTTTCAAAAAGAGACAAAAAATAAGGACATGTATTTAATGAGGCATCATTGGTGAAGCAACTTCAAAGCATGATTAGAGAAGTATTAAGATTTACCAAAGATAATAAAATTGGTGTTGGTTGAATGGTTTGACTAAAGTCCCTATCTTTTTGGAAAACTGTGTGCTATTATTGGACTGCTTCCACATACCTTCCATTCTGAGAGCCACCCTAGATCGCAACACAGCCCTGCAACAGTTGCAGAAACTGCTCTCAAATACCTAACTTTATTAAGTCAAAGGTTCTCTGAAAGTTACACTAAACATGTAATTGTTGCAAATAGAGACTATTTACAATGTATCGAACAATTTCTTTTTTTTTGAAAATATATTTATTAAAGTTTTTTGACAAAACAAAACAATTTTTTCCCCTTACAAACAATGAACCCCCCCTCCCCCCCGTAACAAAATAACTCAAAATCGCCCTGAGCAAGATATATACATGGTAAGATGAAATATTTACAGAGCTTTATACACTAGCTCTTGCCCGTTCGTGCCAGTTTCCCCCACCCTCCATGTTATCCCCCGCTCGTCCATCCCCTCAATCTCTCGTTCCTCCCTCCCGTTCCCCCCTCCCATTCCCCCCTCCCATACACCCGAGGGACCTTGCCCTCCCCGACCCATACACCCGAGATCACCCTGTCTTGAATTTCCTGTGTCGGGAGCAGCGGGAATTCCCTGACCTGTCGCCTCACAAAAGCCCTCACCTGCATATATCTGAATGCATTTCCCGAGGGTAGCTCAAACTTCTCCTCCAGTGCCCCTAGGCTCGCAAATGTCCCATCGATGAACAGGTCCCCCATTCTTCTAATCCCCGCCTGGTGCCAGCCCTGGAACCCCCCGTCCATCTTCCCCGGGACAAACCGGTGGTTACCCCTGATCGGGGACCACACCGAGGCTTCCACTGCACCCCTATGCCGTCTCCACTGGCCCCAGATCCTTAACGTTGCCGCCACCACCGGGCTCGTGGTGTACTTTGATGGCAAGAGCGGCAACGGCGCCGTCACCAGCGCCCCCAAGCTCGTTCCTTTGCAGGACGCCATCTCCATCCTCTTCCATGCCGCCCCTCCCCCTCCATAACCCACTTACGGATCATCGCCACGTTTGCTGCCCAGTAGTAGCTCCCTAGGTTTGGCAGCGCCAGCCCTCCTCGGTCCCTACTGCGCTCCAAGTACCCTCTCCTTACCCTCGGGGTTCTGTTCGCCCACACAAACCCCATAATATTCCTACCTACTCTCTTGAAAAAGCCTTTGGTGATCACGATGGAGAGGCACTGGAACACAAACAAAAACCTCGGAAGGACCACCATTTTTACCGACTGCACTCTACCCGCCAACGAGAGCGGCAACATGTCCCATCTATTGAAGTCCACCTCCATTTGGTCCACTCTCAGATTCAGTTTGTGTAGGGCCCCCCAGCTCCTGGCTATCTGGATCCCTAGATACCGAACCCCCCCCCCCTCCCCCGCCCTCCTCAGCGGTAGGTCCCCTATCCCTCTTGCTTGGTCCCCTGCCTGTAGTACAAAAAGCTCGCTCTTCCCTACATTGAGCTTATAGCCAGAGAACTCCCCAAACTCCCTCAAAGTCTGCATGACCTCCATCATCCCCTCCATTGGGTCCGCCACATACAGCAGCAGGTCGTCCGCGTATAGCGACACCCGATGCTCTTCCCCCCCCCGCGGACCAACCCCCTCCATTTATTAGACTCCCTCAGTGATATGGCCAAGGGTTCGATCGCCAATGCAAACAACAGGGGGGACAAAGGGCACTCCTGCCTCGTTCCTCGGTACAGCCGAAAGTACTCCGACCTCCGCCGGTTCGTCACCACACTCGCCACTGGGGCGCTGTAGAGGAGCTTAGCCCAGTGAATAAACCCTCCCCCGAACCCAAACCTACGCAACACCTCCCAGAGGTACTCCCACTCAACTCGGTCAAAGGCCCTTTCCGCGTCCATGGCTGCCACTATCTCCGCCTCTCCCTCCTCCGATGGCATCATTATCACGTTTAAGAGCCGCCGCACATTCGTATTTAATTGCCTGCCCTTTACAAATCCCGTCTGGTCCTCATGTATCACCCCCGGGACACAGTCCTCAATCCTCGTGGCCAGCACTTTTGCCAATAGTTTAGCGTCCACATTTAGGAGCAAAATCGGCCTGTACAATCCACATTGCAGTGGGTCCTTGTCTCGCTTCAGGATCAAGGAAATTGTCGCCTCCGACATTGTCGGGGGCAGGGACCCCTCCTCTCTTGCCTCGTTAAAGGTTCTCACTAGTAACGGGGCGAACAGGTCCGCATACTTTCTATAAAACTCCACCGGGAACCCGTCCGGCCCCGGGGCCTTCCCCGCCTGCATGCTCCCCAAACCCTTACTCAGCTCCTCCAACCCGATTGGTGCCCCCAAACCAGCCACCTCTTGGTCCTCCACCCTCGGGAACCGCAGATGGTCCAGGAATCTTCCCATCCCCTCTTCTCCCCCTGGGGGCTGGGATCTGTACAGCTCTTCGTAGAAGGCCTTAAATACCTTATTTATTTCCGTTACACTCTGGACCATAGCTCCCCCACCATCTTTGACTCCCCCTATTTCCCTCTCTGCCGCCCTCTTACGGAGCTGGTGTGCCAGCATCCGACTGGCCTTTTCCCCGTGCTCGTAGGTCGCCCCCTGCGCCTTCCTCCACTGTGCGTCCGCCTTCCCCGTGGTCAATAGGTCAAACTCCGTCTGGAGCCGTCGCCTTTCCCCAAGTAATCTTTCCTCCGGGGCCTCTGCATATCTCCTGTCCACTCACAAAATCTTCCCCACTAACCTCTCCCTTTCCATGCCCTCTGTCTTCTCCCTATGGGCCCTGATGGAGATTAGCTCTCCCCTGATCACCACCTTCAACGCCTCCCATACCACCCCCACTCGCACCTCCCCGTTGTCGTTGGCCTCCAAGTACCTTTCAATACACCCCTTTACCTTACCACACACCACCTCGTCCACCAGCAGTCCCACATCCAGCCGCCACAACGGGCGTTGGTCCCTCTCCTCTCCCAGCCCCACTTCCACCCAGTGCGGGGCATGGTCCAAAACGGCTATGGCCGAATACTCCGTCCCCTCCACCCTCGAGATGAGCGCCCTGCCCAGCACAAAGAAGTCTATCCGGGAGTATGCCTTGTGCACGTGGGAGAAGAAAGAAAATTCCCTGGTCTTGCGAACCTCCATGGGTCCACTCCCCCCATCTGGTCCATAAACCCCCTGAGCACACTGGCCGCCGCCGGCCTCTTTCCCGTCCTTGATCTGGGGCGGTCTAGTGCTGGGTCCAGCACTGTGTTGAAGTCCCCTCCCATTATCAGTCTTCCTACCTCCAGGTCCGGAATGCGCCCCAACATGCGCTTCATAAATCCAGCATCATCCCAATTCGGGGCGTATACATTTACCAACACCACCCACGTCCCTTGCAACCTACCACTCACCATCACGTATCTCCCTCCATTGTCCGCTACGATAGTCTTGGCCTCAAATGACACATGTTTTCCCACCAGAATTGCCACCCCTCTGTTTTTCGCGTCCAGTCCCGAGTGAAATGCCTGTCCTACCCATCCCCTTCTTAACCTAACCTGGTCCGCCACCTTCAGGTGTGTCTCTTGGAGCATAGCCACGTCTACCTTCAGTCCCTTCAAGTGCGCGAACACTCGAGCCCTCTTCACCGGTCCGTTCAGGCCCCTCACGTTCCACGCTATCAGCCGGATTGGAGGGGCTCTCACACCACACCACACCACCACCACCACCACAGCCCCCCCCCCCCCCCCCCCCCCCCGCCGGCTAGCCATCTCCTTTTCTGGACAGTCCCGTGTCCGCGTCTCCCTCACCTCCGTCCCAGCCACCTCTTCTGCGTCCCATTCCCTTTCGGCCAGTGCAGCAGCAACCCTGTTTCCCCCCCTCCCCCCCTTCCCTCCCCCCCCCCGCTAGACCCGTCTAGCTTTTTTGCTCCCCCCATATCACTCCCGTAAATCAGCTGATGCCTGCTGACCCCGGCTTCCCCGCCATCCCTTTGACCCCCCCGTGTGGGAATCTCCCCATCAGTAGATGTTCCTACGCTCCCCCTCCCATCTTTCTATCCTCGTGCGGGAGAAAAACCCCGCGCTTTCCAGAGCCTGCCCCGACCCCCCCGACGCAGCTTCTGTTGCGGCCTTGTCTCTCGTCCCCAGCCCATGTAACCTTCCCTGCGTGTGCTTACCCCCCTATATACAACCGCCATCATACTTCAACCCTCAAATACCCCCCACCCTCGCAAACCCTCAATTAGAGTCCAACTTTTCAGTTAATATAAAGGTACACGCCTCTTCAGGCGTTTCGAAGTAGTGGTGTTGGCCGTTATATGTGACCCACAGTCGCGCTGGCTGCAACATTCCAAATTTCACCCCTTTCCGATGCAGCACCGCTTTGGCCCGGTTGAAACCCGCTCTCCGCTTAGCGACCGCCGTGCTCCAGTCCGGGTATATTCTAATCTCAGCCTTGTCCCACTTGCTGCTCCGCTCCTTCTTGGCCCATTTCAGGACCCTCTCTCTATCTGTGAACCGTTGAAATCTCACCACCATCGCCCTTGGCGGCTCGTTTGCCTTGGGCTTCCTCGCCAGCACCCGGTGCGCCCCTTCCAGCTCCAGCAACCCGGGGGGGGGCCTCCGCGCCCATCAGCGCCCCGATCATCGTGCCCGCATATGCCGCGGCGTCGGCCCCCTCCACTCCTTCTGGGAGACCCAGGATCCTCAAATTGTTTCTCCTCGACCAGGTCTTCGAGTCTTCCCGCCCACGTCTTGTGCAGCGCCTCGTGCCGCTCCACTTTCACCACCAGGCCCATGAGCTCGTCCTCATTCTCACTCACTTTGTCCTGGATCTCCTGGATCTTCACCTCGTGGGCTTTCTGGGTTGCACCAAGTCCTTCAATTAATGCCAGCATCGGCGCCACCAGCTCCTTGCGCAGCTCCTCGAAGCAGCGCTTAATGAATTCTTGCATCTCTTCTTTGCCCCCGGCCGCCGCCATTTTGTTTATTTTACCCTTCTTCTCCCGCTGCTCCAGTACCGTTTTTTGGCCGTTTCGCTGCGGGTCCGGTCCATACAGGTTAGTGGGGGACCTCTCTCCTCTCTTCCCCACGGATTGGCTGTGAAAAAAATCCCGTTGGGGCTCTTCTATCGAGCCCGAAAGTCCGTCTTCGCGGGAGCTGCCGATTCGTGCGGCTTAGCTCCGCATAGCCGCAACCGGAAGTCGTATCTAACAATTTCAACAAGTAGTTTAGTGAACCATGGGAGCAGACAAAATCGTATTTATCGACTGTCTACGTTGGCAGGAAATTCTGGTCCCATGCCGGCGCAAAAGTTTCCAGGCGACGAGAAGTGCAGTCACTGGGAAATCCCGTTGACAGTGGCAAGACTAGTAGATTCCCCTGGCGGACCGCCTCCCCCGCCGAAAAACACGCAACGGGGTGGTCAGTAAATCCCGCCCAAAATGTAGCTGAAGATAACTAATGTGAATAATTTGTGACATGACAGCATTCTTGAAGTTGCATAGATAGGCATCAATCGGTAAGACCCTTCTCCTCTTCACTTCCTGTGTTACAAGCTTCCAGGTTATGCAATAAATCAGGTTGAACATTTTTAAACATCCTATTTTATTGATTTAAAGGCCATTTTACTTAATTCTCCTTACCGGTCAAAAATGCCCTAACCACAACATGATATACTTCAGTTCAGGCGCGAAAGAATGAGAAAAGTATTTTTTTGCGAAGTATTTTGATTATGGGTGAAATCCTCTTTTAAACCAATTTGATGCTTCCAAAACATTTTAAAAATTATACTGTACTTTATGTCTCTCAAACATCTCAACAAAATTAACAAATAAAGATGATCGCAGAGACACAGACTGTCATTACGTAGCTGAATGCTGCAACCATATCATGTAAAAGATAAACAGCAGTATGAAAGATGATTACCATGTCTATTTTTAGTGTTGTTGGTTCAGAGAGGAAGGTTGAGCAAATCTCAAGAAGAAATCCTGCTCATTTTAAACGAGTGCCCTTGGATTTTTTAATGTCTACCCAAAAAATGTGCCACTCAGACAGGACCTTTATTTAGCATTCTTTTTGAACTTCAGGATCTTCAACAGTGCAGCCCCTTCTTTGATATTTCACTGCACTGTTAGCCCATATTACATGCTCACCTAGAGTGGGTCTCGAGTAAACATTCTGCTAATTCAGAGGCAGAACTGTTACCCACTGAGAAAAGCTGTTTGACACGGTTTTTAAATATTCATTGTCACGTCAGGCCCATTGGATAGTAAATTAAAATAAATAAATGCATTTGATGCAACTGAGGGGAAAATAACAACAATTAATATATATATTTTTAACAAAGTAGTTTTATTAAAGTTTTGCAGAATTTTTCATATTAAAACAGTAGTAACAATAACAAAACAAACTAGAGTGAACATTAACATA
The DNA here is from genome assembly GCF_047496885.1 of Scyliorhinus torazame. Lineage (NCBI taxonomy): Eukaryota > Metazoa > Chordata > Chondrichthyes > Carcharhiniformes > Scyliorhinidae > Scyliorhinus > Scyliorhinus torazame. Next base: position 112,668,089 of record NC_092712.1, on the reverse strand, counting down.
GTGCAAAAAGAGAATATAGGGGCTGTTTAGCACAGGGCTAAATTGCTGGCTTTGAAAGCAGACCAAGGCAGGCCAGCACGGTTCGATTCCCGTAACAGCCTCCCCGAACAGGCGCCGGAATATGGCGACTAGGGGCTTTTCACAGTAACTTCATTTGAAGCCTACTTGTGACAATAAGCAATTTTCATTTCATTTCATATACAAAAACAATTAAATGGACATTACCCCACGCGACTCAGTCTTCCCACACCATCCCAATGAAGCACTCCCCCCGCCCCACCCACCACCACCTCCCCCCTCCCCCCCCCCCCCCCCGCCCACCCCCAGCGGATTGCTGCTGCTGACATTTTAATTTTCCCCGAGCAAGTCGGCGAACGGCTGCCACCTCCGAGAGGACCCTAGCGTAGATCCTCTTAAGGCAAACTTTATTTTCTCGAGGCTGAGAAACCCAGCCATGTCGTTAACCCAAGTCTCTACATTCGGCGGCTTCGAGTCCCTCCACATTAATAAAATCCATCTCTGGGCTACTAGGGAGGCAAAGGCCAAGACGTCGGTCTCTTTCGCCCCCTGAACTCCCAGGTCTTCTGGCACTCCAAAGATCGCTATCTCTGGACTCGGCACCACCCGTGTGTTAAGCACCTTGGACATTGCCCTCGCGAACCCTTGCCAGAACTCTCTAAGCTCCGGGCATGCCCAAAACATGTGGACATGGTTTGCAGGGCTGCCCTTGCACCTCATACAACTGTGTTCTACCCCCAAAAAACTTGCTCATTCTCGCTGCCGTCATGTGTGCCCGGTGGACCACCTTAAATTGAATTAGACTGAGCCTGGCACATGATGAGGAGGAATTAACCCTGCCCAGGACCTCTGCCCACAGACCCGCTTCCAACTCCTCACCTAGCTCCTCCTCCCACTTGCCCATGAGCTCCTCCACCGGGGTTTCCTCCGCCTCCTGTAGTTCCTGGTAGATATCCGACACCTTCCCCTCCTCCACCCAGGTGCCGAGACCACTGTAGCGCACAAAGACTCCGAGAGACGAATAGAGTGAAGTCGATGAGGCTTTATTAAGCGTGACTGTTTCCCCCGCAGTTCAGTAGTAGACTACCTGCGGGGGAGGGCTCCAGGTACTTATACTCCGCCTTCAGGGCGGAGCTAGAGGTCAACGTCCAACCAGGACCCGGGATCTGTCAGCCAATGACATCATGGCTTCACAGTCCCACATGACCCCTAATGCATACCACCACAACCACCCTGTCCTGTATCCTCAGTGGTGGCAGCATCGGAAAGGCCACTACCTGTTTTTTTCAGGAAGGCTCGTACTTGCAGATATTTAAAGGCGTTTCCTGGCAGCAGATTAAATTTGTCCTCTAGCGCCTTCAAACCGGGAAAGCTTCCGTCTATGAACAGATCTCCCATCCTTCTGATGCCTGCCCTCTGCCAGCTCTGGAACCCACCATCCATCCATCCTACCCAGGGCAAACCTGTGGTTGTTACATATCGGGGTCCAGACCGACGCTCCCTCCACCTTCTTGTACCTATTCCACTGTCCCCAGATCCGCAGTGTCGCCACCACCACCGGACTTGTGGAGTAACGGGGTCGGCGACAACGGCAAAGGAGCCATTATCAAAGCTCCCAGACTAGTACCATTACACCCCCCCCTCCCCACCACCAATGGCCACTTCCTAATCATAGCTATATTGTCCACCCAGTAGTAGTTGCGGAAGTTCGGCAGCGCCAACCCCACACCCCCGGCTGTGCTCCAACAGCGATCTTCTTACTCCCGGGGTCTTATTCGGCACACAAAGCCCGAAATGATCCTACTCACCCGCTTAAAAAAGGCCTCAGAGATGAAGATGGGGAGGCACTGAAAGACAAACTAAAATCTGGGGAGGAGTCATTTTCACGGTCTGCACCCTCCCTGCCAGTGACAGCGGGAGCATGTCCCACCTTTTAAAGTCCCCTTCCATTTGCACCACCAACCGGGTCAGGTGGAGCCTGTGCAGGGCATCCCATTTCCTGGCCGCCTGTATACCCAGGTAACGAAAGCTTTTCTCTATCATCCTGAGCAGCAGCTCTTTCAGTCTCTCCTCCTGCCTCTTGGCCTGGATTACAAACAACTCGCTCTTTCCCATGTTCAGTTTGTACCCTGAAAAACTACCAAAATCCCTCAGGACCCGCAGAACCTCCCCCATCCCGTCCACAGGGTCCGAAATGTACAGGAGCAAATCATCTGCGTATAGCGAGAGTGAGACCCGATGTTCCACCCCCCCCCCCCCAAACCAGTCCCCGCCAGTTCCTCGAGGCTCTAAGCGCCATAGCTAGCGGCTCTATAGCTGGGGAAAATAGTAACGGGGAGAGAGGACACCCCTGCCTCGTTCCCCGGTGAAGGTCGAAGTACCCCGACCTCAGCCGGTTTGTACATACACTTGCTACAGGCGCCTGGTACAGCAATTTCACCCAGCCAATAAAGCCCTCACCAAACCCGAACCTCCCCAGCGTTTCCCACAGGTACTCCCACTCCACCCGGTCAAAGGCTTTCTCTGCATCCATCGCTGCTACCACTTCCGCCTCCCCTCCCTCTGAGGGCATCATAATAATATTCAAAAGTCTCCGGACATTGGTATTGAGTTGTCTGCCTTTAACAAACCCAGTCTGGTCTTCCTCTATCACCCCTGGGACACAATCTTCAATTTTTGTGGCCAGAATCTTAGCTAGCAATTTGGCATTCACGTTTAAAAGCAAAATCGGCCTGTGTGTTCCGGGTCCTTCCCTCGTTTAAGAATGAATGCGATCAAGGCCTGTGACATTATTGGGGGGAGGGTTCCTTTCTCTCTAGCCTCATTGAAGGTCCTCATCAGGAGTGGGCTCAATATTTCCGAAAATTTCTTACAGAATTCTGCCTGGTAACCGTCCGGCCCCGGGGCTTTCCCCGATTGCATGCGCTCTATACCCTTGACAATCTTCTCCAATTCAATCAGGGCACCCAGCCCCTCCACCAGGTCCTCTTCCACCTTTGGAAACCTCAACTGGTCCAAAAATTGCCTCATCCCTTCCGTTCCCATCGGGGGCTCCGACTCGTATAGTTTACTATAGAACTCCTTAAAGACTCCGTTCATCCCCCCTAGATCCAAGACCATGTTAACCTCCTTATTCTTTACTCCCCAGATTTCCCTGGCCGCCTCCCTCTTTTGCAGTTGGTGTGCCAGCATTCTACTCGCTTTCTCCCCGTACTCATAGACTGCCCCCCTTGTCTTCCTCAGCTGTGCTACCGCTTTCCCTGTGGTCAGCAGTTCAAACTCCGCCTGCAGACTCCGCTGCTCCCGCAGTAGCCCCGCCTCGGGGGCCTCCGCGTATCTCCTGTTCACACGGAATATCTCCTCCACCAGTCTCTCCCTCTCCGCTCTTTCTCTCTTTTCCCTTTGGGATTGAATTGAGATGAGCTCCCCTCTGACAACTGCCTTCAGAGCCTCCCTGCTACCTCACCCGTATCGTTTGTTTCCAGGTAATCCTGGATGTACCTGCTAATCCGCCCGCAAACCTCTTCGGCCGCCAGCAGCCCCACATCCAGTCTCCAGAGCGGATGCTGCCCTCTCTCCTCACTAAGCCGCAGGTCCACCCAATGCGGGGCATGGACCGAGACTGTGATTGCTGAGTATTCTATCCCCGCCACCTTTGGGATTAACGCCCTGCTCAAGACAAAAAAGTCGATGCGAGAATAAACCTTATGAACGTGGGAGAAAAAAAAGAGAACTCCTTCGCTCCCGGCTGCGTGAACCTCCAGGGATCCACCCCCCCCCCCCCCCATCTGCTCCCTAAAACCCTTCAGTTCCTTAGCCACTGCCGGTCGGTTCCCTGTCCTGGACTTCAACTGGCCCAGCTCAGGGTCAATGACTGTGTTAAAGTCTCCCCCCATGATCAGGTTGTGTGGCTCTAAGTCCGGGTTTTTGCCTAGTATGTGTCTCATAAATTCCACATCATCCCAATTCGGAGCATAGACGTCCACAAACACCACCCGGACCGCCTCCCACTTTCCACTCACCATTATATACCTGCCCTCCTTATTGGCCACAATTCTCCCAGCCTCGAATGCCACACCCTTACTGACCGGAATTGCTACACCCCTGGTCTTCAAATCCAGCCCTGAATGGAACACCTGGCCTACCCATTCCTTTCTCAATCTCGTATGATTTGCGAGCTTTAAATGTCTCACCTGAAGCATTGCTACGTCTGCCTTTAACCCCTTTAGATGCGCGAACACGCGTGCTCTTTTGACCGGCCCATTCAAACCCCTCACATTCCACGTGATCAGCCTGGACGGAGTGTAACCCCCACACGGACTAGCCATCGCCCTTTTTTGGCCAACCTCGAGCCACGTGCTTCGCTTCCTCCAGCGCCCCTACAGGGTGCCATTGTCCCCCACTCTCAATTGGTACCCTGAAATTGATACCTCCTCTGTCAGCAAAGCAGCATCCCCCTCCCCTCCCCGCCCCCCCCAAACAGCCCCATGACCCAAAACCCCCTGCCAAGCACCAGCTGTGCACTTGCTCACCCCCCACTACGCTCCCGAGAGTTAGCTGACCCATGCTGACCCCGGCAGCTCCCGCCCCTGGCGCCGATCAGACTGTCGCCTCATTGTCCGGACCCCCCTCCCCACATGAATAAACCAATTAAACTACCTCTCCAGCCCCAGTGAGTAAATAGTAATACGAAACAAAAAATAAACAGAAGACACTAACATTGCCCCATGAGGAGACACTTGTTGAACCAAGGCTCCAACTTCCCGAAAAATCGCACTGAGTACAGGGCCCCCTCCTCCCTCCGTATCTCAACTTTGCCAAAAACACTGCACCCTCCAGCCACCACCACGCCCCTTACACGCACCCAACATTGTATACAATCTTATATTAAAACGGTACCATGTTACCCAGCCCCACCGCCGCATTCCACCAAAGTTTAACTGTCCTTTAATTCGAGTCTAGCTTTTCTTGTTTGACGAATGACCACGCCTCATCCGGCGTCGCAAAATAGTGATGCCGTTCCTTGTACGTGACCCATAGCCTCGCTGCGTGTAGCATCCCAAATTTCACCCCCTTGCTGAACAGGGTCGCCTTCACCCAGTTGAATCCAGCACGCCTCTTGGCCAGCTCCGCACCCAGGTCCTGGTAGATGCGTATCACGCTGTTCTCCCACCTGCTGCTCTGTTCTTTTTTTGCCCACCGCAAGACAAGTTCCTTGTCCGAGAAGCGATGAAATCTCACCACCATGGCCCTCGGTGGTTCATTCGCCTTGGGCTTCCTTGCGAGGGCTCTGTGAGCCCCGTCCAGCTCCAGGGGTCGAGGGAATATCCCTGTCCCTATCAGTGTCTCCAGCATCTTGGACGCAAATGCTCCCGCATCCGACCCGTTCACACCTTCAGGGAGGCCCACAATTCTCAAGTTCTGTCTCCTGGACCTGTTTTCTAGATCCTCAAGCCTATCCTGCCACTTCTTGTGGAGGTCTTCCTGCACCTCCACCTTAAGGGCCAATACGACCAACTCGCCCTCATGGTCGGACAGCTTTTTCTCCATCTCCTTAATCACTTTCCCTTGTGTCGCCTGAGTTGCGATCATTTGGTCTATTGATGCCTTCATCGGGGCTGGCTTGTACATTTTAAGATCAGCAAAGCAGCCCCTAAGGAACTCCTGTTGCTCCTGTGACCACTGCGCCCATGCACCCTGGTCTATACCAGCTGCCATGCCATGCCTCAGCGCCCGCTCCGCACGCTTCTGTCTGTTGGGACTTAAACACTTCACCCTGCCATTCCTGGTCCAGCTATCCATACAACAGAGAGGGAACCCTTTTGGCAGTGTTCGCTTCACCAATCTGACCCAAAAAGTCAGTGAAAACTCCTGAAAAAAGGTCCGAGAGTCCGTTCCAGACGGGAGCTGCCGAATGCGCAACCTACTCCTCCATGGCCGCCACCGGAAGTCCAACAATTTATATTTATATGGTGCCTAGTGAGATATCCCAAGGCAATTGACAGCAGCAATATAAAACAAAGTATGATACCTGTCATGATAGGCACTCTTGTAAATAATGGATACAGACAGGCAGTGACAGACACCCAGTACAGCCAATCAACACAGGACAGAACACAACCAATCACCAGGCAAAACACTAGAGGGTGGTCTCCCACTATAAAGCACACGCGGCATCAGCACTCTGCCTCTTTCCACTGGTGACAACTGTAGTGACAGTCAAGGTGTATATATCAGTTAGCACCATCTACACGTGGCTCAGAGCTAGTCTGGTCTAGTTAGTTATAACAAGCACGCTTAAATTAGTAGTGTCAAACCCACAACGAATTGTGTGCACTGCTTAACAAGTTCAATAAAGAGTATTGAACCAAAATCGCAGTTTGGAGTCTACTTTCAAGTACAACTGCATCCAGTTGCAGTCCGTGTTACCCCAGGGTGATTAACATGACATGGTGCCAGTAGTCTACTTTCTCTAAGGGGCTTATCTCGAGTGATTCCGTGATGACCAGCAAGTGCCTTCCAGCAAATCCCCTCCACAGCTACGGATCTCCAGCAATCTCAGTGCCAACTGGCGGGTCTTCAAGCAAAGGTTCCTTCTCTACATTGAGGTGTCAGGCCTCGAGGATGCATCCGATGCCAGAAAAATCGCGCTGCTCCTATCAACTGCGGGGGAGCAAGCCATCCAGATTTTCAACTCGCTTAATTTTACCGACGACCAGGACAAGACCAAATTCAAGACCGTTTTAGAGAAGTTCGACAGTCACTGTGAAGTCGAAACAAACGAGAGCTTTGAGTGCTATATATTCCAGGAACGCCTTCAGGGCAAGGATGAACCTTTCCAACACTTTCAAACTCATCTCCGTATATTAGCGCAGTCCTTCAATTAAGGCGACATCGCTGAGTCCATCAGGGATCAGATCGTGTTTGGGGTGCACTGCGATTCCTTGCGGGAGCAACTCCTCAAAATTAAGCATATGACCCTGCCTGTCGCAATCGAGACGTGTATAGTGCATGAGCATGTGAAAAATCGGTACTCCCGTCTCAAATCGGCAGAATACGAAAAACTTGCCTCCCACGAGGCAGAGTGTGTACAGGCTATCGCCTGGATGCAGCACCTCAGTATCGATGATAGCGGCCATTTTGCGCGCTTTTCCCGGGGCACCGCGCATGCGCAACACGAACGGGAGAACAAAGCGACCGAAAACCAAACTGCGCAGGTGCGAACGTCGGCTGACCACACTGCGCATGTGCGACGACGCACGGAGCGTAACGACGTCAACGTCATGACGTGCCCGAACTGTGGCACTGCCCACTTAAAGTGGCAATGCCCTGCAAAAGGCAGGCGATGTTTAAATTGCGGGAAGCCTGGACATTATACAGCCTTGTGCAGGTCTGCACCACCAATCTGGCAGCAATCCCGCCTGTCAAGGCGCCGTCGTCCCCACCTCCACCTCTCAGGCGGTCGATAAGGATCCGACGCAAGCCCCAAAGATTGGACTTATAGACATTTATCTTGTAAATTTTGTTCTGTATCTGCACACTAGACACCTCTCATGTATATATTCATCCACTCACCATTTAATGTAGATACATGTAAATACAGTTGCATATGCTCCAAGCAACCAACATTTTTTTTTAAAAAGGGGGGATGTCATGGTATACACTCTTATACGTAATGAGGTACAGACAGACAGTGACAGACACCCACTACAGCCAATCAACACACAGGACAGAACACAACCAATCACCAGGCAGGCAGAACACTAGAGGGTGGTCTCCCACTATAAAACACATGAGGCATGAGCACTCTGCCTCTTTCCACTGGTGACAACTGTAGTGACAGCCAGGGTGTATATATCAGTTAGCACCTTCTACACGTGGCTCAGAGCTCATCTGGTCTAGTTAGTTATAAAAAGCACGCTTAGATTAGTAGAGTGTCAAACCCACAGCGAACTGTGTGCACTGCTTAACAAGTTCAATAAAGCGTATTGAACCAACATCAAAGTTTGGAGTCTACTTTCAAGTACAACTGCATCCAGTTGCAGTCTGTGTTACCCCAGGGTGAATAACACGACAATACTGAGTCACAGAGATATTTGGTCGGATGACCAAATGCTTGGACGAAATGTTTTAATATGTGCCTTAATGGGAGAAACTAGGATGGAGACATGGAGAGATAGGGAGCGAATTCCATAGCATGGGGCCTCGGCATGAAGCGATGGCCACCGATGGTAGAATAGTTAAAACTGGGAATATACAAAATGCCAGAAATTACAGAAGTACGGATATCTCAAGAAGGTTGCGAGATTGAAGTTAGAGATAGAGGGAGGCAAGGCCATGGCAACATTTGTAAAACAAATATGACTATTTTAATTTCAAGATGTTGCTTGACCAGGTGTCAATGTAGGTCAGTGGGCACAAGAGTGATAGGAGAATGTTGGTTCCTATGAGTAAGAGACAGATTTTGGAATGATCTCAAGATTACGGGAGTGGAGGCTCACCTGTCAGGGGTGTGTGGAATAGTCAAGTCCAGAGGTCACTAAGACATGAATGAGGGGTTTCAGATGAGTGAGACAAGGTGAAGCAGAATGACGTTATGGAAGTGGAAATACTCGGATACTACGACTGGGAGGTCAGAAGCTCATCTCAGAATGAAATGTAACACCATGGTTACAAACAGCTGTTGCCATGGAGAGTGATGGAGTCGGTATTAAAGGAATGAAGTTTGGAGGGATGTCCACAAACAATAGCTTTAACAATTTTGACTGGAGGAAACCTCCGTTTTGTGAGGGCCACAAAGAATCCAGCACGTGTTTTAAGGATACAAAGTAATAACATTTATTTACAATAACATATATATATATATATATATATATAGCAGCAGCAACTTCCCTTGCTGCACACTCCTTCCTGCTGGTTCCAAGCTGGCCAGCTTTATTTATACATGGAGTTTACTAATGGTTTCTCCGCCCCCCTCATTGGGGAAGCTCATACTCCGACAGGATTGCGGGATTGTCATTAGTCCCCAGCTAATGGTAAGCAGGCAGGTTATAACATCTCTCCCCCCCCCAAAGTCCAAGGAATCCACCGAAGACCCTGGCGAAGGAGGGCATCGGACTCGTTTTGCCGCAGGCCGGACACCATTTGCACGCGGCGCTGGGTCAGGCGGCGTGTAACGAGACGGAGACCGGCGCTTCCGTGATGAACGGCGGTTGTACATCCACGGCCCATGGACCCGAGGATTCCCCCTCTGATGCGTCCATCTCGGAGTCAGAGTCTGCTGCCTCCATCATGTCAGCGTCTCTATCTCCATTCGGTTCTGTAACGACTAGCGCAGACTTTGAGTGAGGCACCAGAGGAAGATTGTGAGGACTACCTTCCCTTGTCTCTGGTCTCTGCGGCTGTAGAAATGAGCTCCGGGGGCGGGGAATCTTTGGAGAGGATAGTCTTCTGGACCGGACGTGGTCTACATGTTTGCGCTGGAGACGACCCTGGGCTTGCACCTGGTAAAATATAGGGCCCGTTTGGCGAAAGATTACGCCAGGAACCCACTGGGCACCACCAGCAAAATTCCGAACGAACACTGGGTCACCGGGCGCAAACTGCCGAACCGGCCGATGCCGAGAAAATCCCTGTCCCTGCCGTTCTTGTGTGCACCGTACTTTTGCGCCAATGTCCAGGAAAACCATACTAAGGCGGGTGCGAAGTCTCCGGCCCATTAGGAGTTCTGCGGGAGCTACCCCAGTCACCGCATGGGGGGTGGTCCTATACGTAACCAAAACGTGAGCCAGTCTCGTGTCCATTGATCCGGAAGACTGCTTCTTTAGGCCTCTTTTGAATGTCTGCACTGCGCGCTCTGCCAACCCATTTGAAGCCGGGTGGTAAGGGGCAGTGCGGATATGGCGTATGCCGTTCATCTTTATGAACCTCGCAAACTCCTCACTCGTAAATGGAGTGCCGTTACCCGTGACCAGCACCTCGGGGAGGCCATACGTACTAAAAGACAAACGCATCTTTTCAATTGTTGCGCAGGACGTTGTCCCCTGCATCTTATGCACCTCTAGCCATTTAGACTGGGCGTCAATTAATAAAAGGAACATGGATCCTTGAAAAGGGCCTGCGAAATCTGCATGCAAGCGCGCCCAAGGCCGCCCTGGCCATTCCCAGTGATGTAGGGGCGCGGCCGGCGGAAGCTTCTGATGCTCCTGGCAAATGGAGCAGTTTTGGCCACCTTCTCAATGTCGGTGTCGAGGCCTGACCACCAGATATAACTCCGGGCCAACATTTTCATTTTGGTCACACCTGGATGCCCATTGTGCAAGTCTCTTAGTATCAGCTCCTGGTCTTTTTCCGGGACAATCACACGCGTCCCCCACAAGAGGATGCCGTCTTCCACGCTGGATTCTGACAGCTTGGAGGAAAATGCCCGCAACTCGCCTGGGAGCTGTCTATGCTGCTCACCATACAGGACTATGTGCCGAATCTTTGACAGGACTGGCTCCGTCTGCTCCACTCACGGATCTGTGATGCCGTGACAGGCAAGGTGTCCATAAAATTTAGGGTTGCAACCACCTCACCGGTCATGGGGGTCGACATGGGGCCGGTCGATAAAGGCAATCGGCTCAGTGCGTCGGCATTTGCTATCTGCGTTCCTGGTTTGTGCTCCAGAGAATACTCGTATGCAACAAGCAACAAAGCCCAGCGCTGGATTCCTGCAGAAGCAATGGGCGGTATTGGCTTATCCTCTCTGGAAAGTCCCAACAGAGGCTTATGATCAGTCACGATAGTAAAATGGCGGCCATACACGTACTGGTGGAAGCATTTCATCGCAAAAACCACTGCCAGGCCCTCCTTCTCGATCTGCGTGTACTTTTTCTCCGCTGCAGTCAATGTGCGGGAGGCGAAAGCTATCGGTCGCTCGGCCCCGTTCTCCATCTTGTGGGACAGGATGGCCCCAATACCATACGGGGATGCATCACATGTGACGAACAAAGGCTTTCCAGGATCATAGTGGGTTAGTAACCCAGATGACGACAATTGTTGCTTTACCCGCCGGAAAGCGGTTTCTTGCGGCTGACCCCAAACCCAGGTGTGATTTTTCTTTAGCAGAAGGTGCAACGGGGCCAGCGTAGTTGCCAGATTGGGGAGGAACTTCCCGTAATAGTTTACGAGACCGAGAAAAGAACAAAGATGCGAAGTGTCAGTCAGGGCGGGGGCCCGATGAATCGCACGCACCTTCTCTGCGACGGGGTGCAAACCTTCGCGGTCCACCCGATAACCTAGGTAGACTACTTCCTTTGCCTGAAATACGCACTTTGTGTGACGTAAACGGACTCCAGCCTCCGAAAAGCGTCTAAGGACAGCCTCCAGATTTTCCAAATGTTCCTGCTCCGACTTCCCTGTAATCAAAATGTCATCTAAGTAGACAGCGACACGTGGTAAACCTCTCAAAATGCCCTCCATAACACGTTGAAAAATAGTGCAGGCAGAGGATACTCCAAAGGGCAACCGTGAATATTCATAGCGCGGCGTGGCTCCTGGTTCGACTTGGATAAGGGCTACGGCCCCTTTTATTTTCCCCAAACCAGGCTGGAATACATCTGGGTATCGTCCTAGCACCTCAGTCAACCCTTCAGAAACAGTTTGGAGGATGTGCTGCCATTGCAACCACAAATGGCGCAACCAGTCCCGACCCAACAGGCTGGACCCATGGCCGCGCACCACGATAAGTGGGAAACGCCCCTCCTGGCGTCCATAAACAACAGGGGTCATTGTAGTTCCTGCAATGTCCAGTGGTTCCCCCGTGTAGGTGGCCAACCTATCCTGTGAGTCGGTTAATGTAAGGGTCTGTATACCCTGCTTGATGCGGTCGAATGTCCTCTGGGCGATCACGGAGACCGCTGCGCCAGTGTCCAACTCCATCTCAAGCGGGTGACCATTGACCCGTACTGTCACCTTAATGGGGGCCACACGGGGAGCTGCCACACAATGCAGCTGCAGGCAGTCATCCTCCATCTCCACGTCCTCAGGAGTAGTCGCCGCAGGTTCATCCACATGGAAGGTATGGCCCCTGGGCTGGTCCCAGTTTTGGTCGTAACGACGGCGCCTCTGGCGCCCCCAGGACCGACGTCCGCGACGGGACGGCGCCTACAAGTCTGACACGGACATGGCTCCTCATCCATTGGTTCTGGAGAAGGCTCCCTTCGGGGAGGAATGTCCGACGGCCACTGGCGTCGGTCCGGATGTCGCCTCGCCCAAGGTACTGCAGGAGTGCGGGGGGACGTTTTCGGACGGAACAGGTTGTGACCCAAGGCATGCACTTCCATTCCCTGTAGCTCCTGCACTCCTCGTTCTGCGCTCTCTCGGGACAATACTATTTCAATGGCCTGTTGAAAAGTCAATGTTGGCTCAGCTAACAACTTTCTCTGGTGGCCGCATTGTTAATACCGCAAACCAAACGGTCGCGTAACATTTCTGACAAGGTCTCACCATAGTCACAGTACTCCGCAATCCTGCGTAGCCTGGATAGAAAATCGACAAGGGATTCTCCAGGGGGTCCTCTCAGCGGTATTAAACCGGTAACGGTGGACTATCGTGGACGGGGTTGGGTTAAAATGTTGCCCCACTATATTGACAAGTTCATCATTGTCCGGCGCAGCTGGGTACGTAAGGCTCCTAATCACTGCAAACGTATGCGGGCCGCAGGCGGTGAGCAATATGACCACCTGGCACACATTTTCGATATTGTTTGCCCAGAAATAGTAACGCATCTCTTGAGTGTACTGGTTCCAGCTTTCCAGCGCAGCATCAAAAACATCCAAACATCCGCACGGTGGCATGGTATAATAGAAAACAACTTCCAACCTGTATCCAACAAAAATCCAGGGAGGTGGCTTCAGCAGTGTAGACAGCTATTTCACTTTAACCCTCGTCACCAGTTTTGTGAGGACCACGAAGAATTCAGTACGAGTTTCAAGGATACAAAGTAATCACATTTATTTGCAATAACATATATAACAGCAGCAGCAACTTCCCTTGCTGCACACTCCTTCCTGCTGGTTCCAAACTGGCCAGCTTTATTTATACATGGAGTTTACTAATGGTTTCCCTCATTGGGGAAATTCATACTCCCACAGGATTGTGGGATTGTCATTAGTCCCCAGCCAATGGTAAGCAGGCAGATTATAACACTCCGCTAATCCATAACTGGGTGTCAGATAAGCAGTCTGATGAATTTACAATAGTGGAGGAGTCAAGTGAATTGGTCGGGGTGAGGTGATAAATGCTTGATTTGCGCAGTGCCCAAAAGAAAATAGAATATTTTAATTTGAATATTATCATCATACTCAAATGGCTGGGATATTGTTGATAATTATAACACAATTAGTGTGAGAAAGCAAAGTGATGGAAAGGATAGTGCAATCAGGTGGCAAGTGAACAAAAATATGCTCACTGCTGATTAGTTTGCGTTCCTCCAGGGATATTCAGATCCAGACCTCATTATAGCCTTGACCCGTACATGGGCAAACAAGCCAAGTTCAAGAGGCAAGGCAAGAGTTATTGCACTTGACACTCGGGCAACATTTGGCTGAATGTGGCATCAAGGAGGCCTAGCAAAATTGTTCAATGGGATGAATCAGGAGAAAACTCCCGACTGACTGGATTCATACCTAGCACAAAGGAAGATGGCTGTGATTGTTGTAGGCCAAACATTTCACCCCAAGATATCACTGCAGGAGTTCAAGGGGTCAAATGGCCTACCCTAATCCAATTTATGTTCTTATTATTGTTTGGGGTGATAACTGAAAAGTTACATTTGTACCATACAAGTGCCAGGCAATGACCATCTCCAACAAGAGGAAATCTAATCATCTCTCCTCGACATTCATTGAATCCCCACCATCATTATCCTGGGGGTTACAATTGACCAGAAACTGAACTGGACTAGCCATATAAATACTATGGTTACAAGAGTAGGTCAGGGGCTAGAAATCCTGCAGCGAGTAACTCTCCCCCTGATTCCCCAAAGCCTGTCCATCATCTGCAAGGCACATGTCAGGGGTGTGTTGGAATACTCTCCACTTGCTTAGATGAGTGCAGCTCCAACACACCAGGAGATCAACAGCATCTGGGATAAAGCAATCATGTTTGATTGTGGACCCATCCACCAGATAAACATTTACTCCCTCCAATGCCGGCGCACAGTAGCAGCTGTGTGCACCTTATACAAGATACACTGCGGTGATTAATCAAGCCTCCTTCGATAGCACCTTCCAAATGTGACCTCTGCCACCTGGGACAATTAGAGCAGCAGATACATGGGAATATCAGGATCTACAAATTCCCTTGAAGCCACACACCAAATTGACATAGAACTATTCCTTCACTGTTATTGGACCAAAAACCTGGAATTACCTTCCTACCTAAATTATGGGTGTACCTACATTAGATGGGGACTGTAACAGTTCAAGAAGATAACATATCATCACTTCAAGGGCAAAGAGGGTTGGGCAAAAAAGGTTGGCTTTGCCAGCAATGCTCACATCCCATGAATGAATTTTAAAAAACCTTCAAGCATTACAGTTCCAAATATGATCAAGGTGAAAAAAAAAATGTTTCTTGCAACTTGCCTGGTTACATATTCTTTTAAAATTAGTGTAACGTTAAACCTTCACAAGTGATTTTTTTTAAGCAGTTCAAGGTTTAGATTCACCACATGGATGGCAATTTGCCAAAAGAGTAGGAAAGAATGGTATTGTGAAACATACTTTCTGCATTTTCTTTCGATTGAGTGTCATATATGGTTCAGTGGTCGAGGTGTTTCTTCTGAGTCAAAAGACTGTGGCTTCAAACACAATATCACATATTGCAGGTTGACACTTCAGAGCAGTACTGAGGGAATGCTGTCTTACAGGCTAGACATTAAACGGAGCCTGTCTGCTCATTTGTGTGGACGTAAATAATGTCTTGGCACATTTTCAAAGAGTAAGTATTCCTCCTGGTGTTTTGGTTAACCTTCATCCCTCAACCAAACCTGCTAAAATTGATTATTTGCTCTTATTAAAATCTTGGCATGCTAATTGACGTTTGCATTTTTTTTTACAAGATAGCAGTAGCCACATTTCAAATATAATTTGGCTTTGAAATACTTTGTAAACCCCCAAGGGTGTGAAATATTTTATATAATTCCTCCTCCATCCCCCCCCCAAATGACCCAAGAGTCTTATGTAAGCTTGAGAAAGGTCAAATACAAATGCTGAGGAATCTGCAAAGGTACATACGAAGTATACATTCTCATCCCCAACATACGTAAACCCCAAAAGCAAAGTCAAGTATTGAGAACAGACATGGTTCAAAGATGCAAATAGGGCATATATCACGTGTAACTTTTCACTGTGAGAGGCACCACCCGCTGCAGGCCTATCTGTTTCTGAATGAGAAGTTGAGGTCCAGTGTCAGGTCTATACCTAGACAACAACAACCCTGGCTAGATCGACATTGGCATCAGATTCTTGGGTGTGTCACAGGTGGTTGATTCAGTTCACAGAAACCATCACTGGGAATGTGACCCTGATTTAACACTGACTAATCTCCTTGCTTGCTCCACACGATTGGCCATCATTAGTTGGTGCTATTCTAAGTGGCCATTCAAAAGTAGCACTGATAGAGACTTAAGAACATGTTTTCTACCCAAGATGTTGGCTGGAAAACATACACAATACACAGATAAAGAAATTAAAAATTATCAGCAATGTGGGTGATGATGTGTTATGTACTCTGGGATAATACAGGCTGCAACTGGATGCAGCTTTAACCAAAAGATACTCCAGACCTTGAAGTTAGTTCAATCTGATTTATTGAACCAGTAGCACAGTTCTCCATGAGTTCGACTCTGCTAACTTAAGTGTGGTTACTCTGTCTGACTGAACCAGACTAGCTCTTAGCCACGTGCTGGAGATACTTTACATACACCCTGATTCACTCTATAGATGTTCATCAGTGGAAAGAGGCGGAGTGTGAGTGCCTCGTGCCTTTTATAGTGAGATACCACCTGAGTGTCCTGCCTGCTCATTGGTCATGTCCTGTTCTCTGTGTTCAATAGCTGCCTGTCTGTGTGTCATTATCTGCATATCATGACATTGTTGGCACATGGGAACGTACTTTCATGCGGTGGCACATATTAACATATTTACATGCGATGGCATATGTGAATGTATTTACATGTGAAGACAGCTGTCTAATGTGAGAAAACAACAAAGCATCAGATTCTTGGGTGTGTCACAGGTGGTTGATTCAGTCTAATGTGAGAAAACAGAACATAGCAAACAAAACAAATGTTCATAAGTCCAGTCTCTGGGGCTTGTGTCTGATCCTTGTCAACTGCCAGAAAGGTGGTGGTGGGGACGATAGCGCCTTGACAGGCGGGATGGAACCCTGACTGGTGGCCTCGTGGTTCGAGGTATCAGGAAGTGGCAAAACAACAGACAGAAACGGAAAAGCGGTTGCGGGCAGGCAACTTTGCGCAATCATAGAATTTACAGTGCAGAAGGAGGCCATTCAGCCCATCGAGTCTGCACCGGCTCTTGGAAATAGCACCCTACCCAAGGTCAACATCTCCACCCTATCCCCATAACCCAGTAACCAACACTAACCAACACTAAGGGCAATTTATCAGGGCCAATCCACCTAACCTGCACATCTTTGGACTGTGGGAGGAACCGGAGTACCCGGAGGAAACCCACGCACACACGGGAAGAACGTGCAGACTCCACACAGACAGTGACCTAAGCCGGGAATCGAACCGGAGACCCTGGAGCTGTGAAGCAATTGTGCTAATCACCATGCTACCGTGCAATGCCCGTCTGTTTCATCACACAACAGAACCATCAGCCATACGTACAACATACGAGCGGGACACAGCCTGTCAAACAACGACAGCTGGAGCAGACCAGCCACCATCCAGTATCTTGATCCTGACAGTGTCTGCCGGGGATAACACGGGCAAATCGGTGGCATGAGCATCATAGCCCTGCTTTTGCTGGTTTTGAAGCTGCTGCACCTTCTGCAGCACCGGGAGGTGATCCAGGTTGGGCAAGTGTATGGCTGGAAGTACTTTCGGATAACACAGGTTGCAACTGGATGCAGCTTTAATCAAAAGATACTCCAGACCTTGAAGTTAGTTCAATCTGATTTATTGAACCAGTAGCACAGTTAGCACAGTTCTCTATGAGTTCGATTCTCTGCTAACCTAAGTGTGGTTACTCTGTCTGACTGGACCAGACTAGCTCTTAGCCACATGCTGGAGGTGTGATATTGTAAATACACCCTGACTCATGCTGCAGATGTTCATCAGTGGAAAGAGGCGGAGTGTGAGTGCCTCATGCCTTTTATAGTGAGATACCACCCCTGAGTGTCCTGCCTGCTCATTGGTCATGTCCTGTACTCTATGTTCATTAGCTGCCTGTCTGTATATCATTATCTGCATGTCTGCATATCATGACAGGTGACAGAAAAGATTTGGCACCATTTACATAAAACAATTCCCATTATGTTATCTATGTACTTATGAATTTGGTGAATATTCTGAAGTGCAAGTATCTAATTGTTGCCTCTTAAAGTCTGTGGAGATTTTAAAAACATGCCACCCAGGTGAAAAATTGAAAAACACATTTGGCCATGATTACAATGAGGCAGAACATAGGAACAGGAGTCGGCCATTCAGCCCCTCGAGCCTGTCCCGCCATTTAATGAGATCATGGCTAATCCGTGGCCAAACTCCAAATACCTGCCATTGGCCCATATCCCTTAATATCTTTGCATAACAAAAATCTATCTATCCCGGATTTAAATTGAACAACTGTTCTAGCTTCAACTGTGGTTTGTGTGAGAGTTCCAAACCTCTACCACCCTTTCAGTGAAGATGTGCTTCGTAACATCGCTCCTGAATGGTCCACCCTAATTTTTACACTATGCCCTCTAGTTTTAAAATTTTCAACCATGAAAATAGTTTATCTTTATCTACCCTGTCTTTCCTCGGTAATATCTTCAATACTTCGATCAGATCACCCCTTAACCTTCTAGATTCTAGCAAAAATAGACCTAATTTGTGTAATCTCTCCTCATAACGTAACCCCCGTAGTCCAAGTATAATTTTAGTAAACCGACTAACACCTGAGAACGATTGAACGCTGCTGAAAGGTAAGTTAAATTCTAAAACCCTGAAATGAGTCACTGGACAACTAGCAGATAAATGTTTAACCTGTTAATCTGAAATTCCCCTCTCTGCCCTTTAAGTACGCGTGTTAACCTGTTTGATTTAACTGATCTTAAAAATCAAAATAGCAGAAAGGGGAGTTTCAAGTGACTCTACGTTAAGTATTTCTCTCAATTTAACATCTGGGCCCAAGGAG
The DNA here is from genome assembly GCF_047496885.1 of Scyliorhinus torazame. Lineage (NCBI taxonomy): Eukaryota > Metazoa > Chordata > Chondrichthyes > Carcharhiniformes > Scyliorhinidae > Scyliorhinus > Scyliorhinus torazame. Next base: position 112,649,661 of record NC_092712.1, on the reverse strand, counting down.
GTTAATTTTATTAGAGCTGCATCTTCATGCAAAAAAAGGTAAAGTAAGGTGATAAATGTCATTATGACTAATTGCCAAGAATGCAACAAACACAGACAAATCATTTAAAAAGGTTGGATTGCAACGCTTTTGATAAAAATTGTTCTTCCACCACTTCGCTGAAAGTGGAAGAGCTACCTATACATTTCTTAATTTTCTTAAAATATGCAAATAAAGCAGCTGTTTTAAATAATCTGAAAACTAATTATCATGAGCAAAATAATTTGTAGCATTAAAAATAATGAAATGTAAATCTAGAAATTGCTTTTCCCAGCAGCTTAAGCCGAACTACACTAAAGGCCCAGACCATTTATATTGCAGTGCAACATTGTTCTTTTTCAGTTGGTGCATATTGAATTGGAAAATATACCCTCAGCCACTACTGTAGCAGAGCAATGGTAACCCACCAACAAATTAATATTCACCAACATTCTGCTATAAAACGAGTATGACCAGTCATTTTCTGTTTGTATTTGTAAAGCATAGAAAATGTGAAGTCCTGGAAGGAGGAATGGTTCTTGACTTGCCGATCATTTCCCTTTGGCACTCCGGGTCAAGAATCCCAGCTTTGATGCATCAGATAATAACTTAATCAGTTAAGTATCTCCACTGCGAAAAGTTTGATTCAGAGTTTACAACCAGTGGCAAAAGACAAACTTGCTGTGACATTACAACCTCTGACTTTCCTCGTTATATAGCCAGTGCCAGCTCAAAAACATTTTCAGGAGCCTTCGGTTTGCTTATTGAAGCTCCGCTGTGGAATTATTATAGGGCTGGGACTCATTTACCATGAAATTCTTTACAGATTTGGTGTGGTGTCAGGAATTTCTGTTTTGAGAATTAATCAGGAAAGAATGGAACCTTTTGTACAGCCCTAAAAATCAGGCATTAAAACCTCAACACTGATGAGCACCTGCTGCAGCAGAAGAATTAAACATATTCCTTATCACGCTCATCAGAATATGCAAAGAGGATGTTCTGCAGAAGGTTAATGTTTTCACAAGGTAGGTAGCTTCACCAGGGGCTTTGCTGCTGCAATGCAGAACAACAAAGTACAAGGCTTTGAAGTTGAAGTCTTTAGACTTGGAACTACGCAAGGCTGTCCATTGCATACAGATTAACTATGTTGCCAACAATTTCATCTAGCGCTGTAATGGCCTAGAATACCCATTCCCCAGGGAGTTGTACCAAGAAGGTACCCCAGAAGATGCACTGGGGATTCAACCCCCCAGAAGTCCCCACGGAAGCACTGCGTGACAATTGCCTGGAAAATTTCAACTTCCAATGGGCAATTACCCTACCCGGGACCCATCGAAATTCAAAATTGGTGACTTGAGATGGTTTTGCCTTCCTTAACAGAATAGATACCCAGGAAGTGTTAAAAGCACTTCTAACTCCTGGGTAACTACGTGATAACCCGACCCCACTGACACCAATGCTCCCCTGCCACAACCTCACTGAACATCAAGGCCCCCCCACCTCTCCTCACCGACTGCACTCAACTCCAACACCCCCCCCACTGCTCCCCCACCGAACACTAATGCCCCCTACACCTCCCCAATCACGCACTGAACTCCAACACCCCCACAACCCCGCCCCCCCCCCCCCCCCCCCCCCACCCGCCACTGACCACCCAACCGTGTAGTTGTATTGTCACCGGATTAATAATCCAGAGACCCAGGGTAATGCTCTGGGGATCCGGGTTTGAATCCCATCAATGGCAGATTGTGAAATTTGAATTCAATAAACATCTGGGCCTGGATTCTCCGTTTTTGGGACAACGTCTCCATGCCGTCGTGAAAACTGTGGTCTTTTACACCAGGAAAACTGGCGTCGAAAGGCCACAGATGCACTGTCTTGCAGGGGGCTAGCAGGCGGCTGTTGTGGAGCTCGCAGCTCCAGCTGCCGATACGACCCCCTGCACTTCCAGCACAGAGGCCGCGCATGTGCATGGCGGCGGCCGTTCCGTGCTCCATGGCGGACTCAGCCCGCGGACCTGGACCGCCGAATTAGTGCCCCGCATCGGTCGCTTGCCCGCCCACCCCGGACCACCCGCATACATAACCCCCAGTCCTGAACGAAGCCACCCCGCCCTCCGATCGGCCCTCCCCCAACTGTGGGGGCCCAGACCGAGTCCGCAGCCACCACGCGAGGTTCCTGAATGGCAGGAAATGATTAGAACCATGTCATCAGGAATTCGGCAAGTCGGGGACGGAGAATAGCGGGGCGGGCCTCTGGCAATGGCCTGAGGCGGTGGATACTGAGTGCGACGTACTCCCAGAGTCAGGGGGCGGAGAATAGCGGAACAGGCGCCAGTCCCGATTTCATGCAGGAAAACGGATTCTCTGCCCAGTCGCCAAACGTGATTTCGGCATCGGGGTGTGGAGAATCCAGACCCTGGAATTAAAGTCAAATGATGACTATGAAACCATTGTCGATTGTTGTAAAACCTCATCTGGCTCACTAATGCTCTTTAGGGAAGGAAACCCTTTCTTCCACCATCACCACAACTATATTTTGTTGTACAAAAGTTATCTCTGGAATCCCGAAGGATCTCTCCTTGGCCCCTTCCACTTCTGTGCAATCCCTCAGTGCATAATCAGAAAACATGCAGGAATCCTCAAGAACGACACTCAACTCTACATCACCATGTCTCTTGACCCCCTCCATTGACTATGAATATTTAATTGAAGATAATTCTGGGAGTTCAAAGTCAGAACCTTCACAAACCCCCCTTCTTAACCATCAACACCATCCTTCTAGGGCTACGGTCTGAGGCTGAACCAGACTGTTCGCAACGTCAGTGACCTTGTTCACCCTGAATTCAGCTTCCAAATCCAAAACCTGCCACGAAGGCCAGCCATTTCCACTTTAGTAACATTGCCTAGTTCTGCTCCATCTCAGCCCATCTGCTGCTAAAACCTTTATCCATTCTTTTGCTATCTCCAGATTTAGTGGCTTCCTACCATCTTAAAATTGAGCTCTTCCAAAATTCTCCGCTGCTAGCAGCCTAACTTGCACCAAGTCCTATTCATTCATTATCCGTGCTTGCTATACTGCACCATGTAGCGTTAGTAAGATGCAACATTGCGACTGCAAAATGGCTTACATTCACTCGCAAATCAGCAACGCTTCACTTTAAAATTCTCTTCCGTGCATTCAAGTGGTTTCATTGATTTGCTCCTCCCCATCTCTGCAATCGCCTCCTGACCTACAACCCACCGGGATCTCTGCACTCCTCCAATTCTGGCCTCTTGCAAGTCTGCAATTTCCTCTACCCTGCTATGAGTGGCCATGCCTTCAGCTATCTGGGTCTCAAGCTCTGGAATTGGGCAGCACAGTAGCATTGTGGATATCACAATTGCTTCACAGCTCCAGAGTCCCAGGTTCGATTCCCGGCTTGGGTCACTCTCTGTCCGGAAACTGCACATTCTCCCCGTGTGTGCGTGGGTTTCCTCCGGGTGCTCCGGTTTCCTCCCACAGTCCAAAGATGTGCGGGTTAGGTGGATTGGCCATGCTAAATTGCCCATAGTGTCCAAAATTGCCCTTAGTGTTGGGTGGGGTTTCTGGGTTATGGGGATTAGGTGGGGTTACTGGGTTATGGTGATAGGTAGAGGTGTGGACCTTGGGTAGGGTGCTCTTTCCAAGATTGCCCTTAGTGTTGGGTGGGGTTTCTGGGTTATGGTGATAGGTGGAGGTGTGGACCTTGGGTAGGGTGCTCTTTCCAAGAGCCGGTGCAGACTCGATGGGCCGAATGGCCTCCTTCTGCACTGTAAATTCTATGTAATTTACTCCCTACACTTCTCCTCCACCACTTTCTTCTCCTTTACGTCACTCCTAAAAATGAACTTTGACCAAGATTTCGGTCACCTGTCTTTACATGGCTCAGGGATAATTTTGTCTGCTAATGCTCCTGTGAAGGAACCTGGGATACATTACTGTGTCAAAGATGCTAAATAAATAATTGCAAGTTGCTGCAGTTCCAAGTAAAACAGTGAACCTAAAAAATATTGTTTACGGTGAACTACCTTCTTCAAAGTATTGCATTTATTCCAAACCCATATTTTATGGGAAAAGTGGGTCCATACAAAGATCTTGCTGATAAAGACAAGGGAGTGTGCCTTCAAGACAGCAGTGGTGTCAGCAACAGCAGGAACAATATAACCCAAGGTGTAATTATTATTAGGCAGAAAGCAAAACAATTAAATTAGACCCACAGAAATTATAGAAATCATAGGATCCCTACATGGAGGAGGCCATTTGGCCCATCAGGTCTGCACCGATCCTTCGAATGAGCACTCTACCCATGTCCAACCCACTATATCCCCATAACCACACCTAACCTGTACATCCCCGGACACTAAGGGGCAGTTTAGCATGGCCAGTCCACTGAACTTGCACATCTTTGGACTGTGTGAGGAAACCGCAGCACCCGGAGGAAACCCACACAGACAAGGGGGAAAAAGTGCAAACTCCACACAGTCACCCGAGGCTGGAATCGAAACCGGGTCTCTGGTGCTGTGAGGCAGCAGTGCTAACCACTGTGCCACCGTGCTGCCCACAAAGGTGTTGGAGCATTGGCAAGTATTAATACAAAGTAGGAAATGACTAAAACATTCCCAACAGATTGATGCCAAGGCAAAACAAATATAAACATTGCAGATCAATGCAAACATGAGGGCAATGATTACTGAATAATGTCTTGCTGAGATATTAGGGAATTTAATGTTTTTTTTAGCTAATCTTCCATTTACGTAAAACTATTGTGAAACATTACGCCCTAAATTTTCACTCCTGGGCCGAGTGTGCAGAGTGGGGGAAACTCTGCGAACCCAACTCCTGAAAATCAGCCCGGAAGTTCTGACTTTGGTTCCAGGGACAGGTGCGCACCACCCCCAGAAACAGTTCCGTGGCAGCACAGAGTTTGCTGAGTGTGGAGGCGGCTAGACGAAAAGGCAACTTTGGTGATCTGGCACTTTTGTCACAGCTGCAAAAAAATAACAAGATGACATAAACAGCCCACACACTCCCCACAACCTGTCCATGAAAAATTAACTGAAGGTTCTGGGGTGAACCAGGTGACAGTTTTTTATTGTCATGGATATGATAATGACCACAATGTCTATAAGTGTAGTTAATGAGTTGATGCACGTTGGGACCAATGATGTTCAATTTTTGCTTTATCTTATTATCCTGCCACGGGATGTGGACGTCACTGGCTAGGCCAGCATTTGTTGCTTATTCCTCATTGTCCTCGAAAAGGTAGTGCTGAGCCACCTTCTTCAATCACTGCAGTCCATCTGGTGTAGGTACACCCACAGTGAAATGCTGTTAAGGAGTTCCAGAGTTTTGACCAGTGACAGTGAAGGAACGGCAATGTAGTTCCAAGTCAGGGTGGCGCGTGACTTGATGGGGAAATGGCAGGTGGTGGTGCTCCCATAAGTTTTCTGCCCTTGTCCTTCTCGGTGGTAGAGGTTGCGAATTTGGAAGGCGCTGGTGAAGGAGCCTTGGCGAATTGCTACAGTGCATCTTCCATATGGTAAACACCATTTCCACCATACGTGATTGATGTTATGCTTCCACATTAATGTTTGCTGTTGATACTGGGCCACTATGACTTAATATAACCAATTAAAATTTATGGTTTACTCTTAAATATTCCCTCATGAGCAATAATGTTAAATACCCCTGTACATAGTCTGAGTATCTTGTATTTTGAAGTGTGCCCATCCTATCCAAGAGTAACACCCAGGTGACCCAGATGCGTTCTGAAATGGATATTCATAGCTTTTGCATGTAGATTTCGACAATCTTTTCAAAGGCAGAGAAGATATTTGTTGTAATGAGGCATGGTATGAATTGTTAACCTGGTTTCACAGCACATGAACATAATGATAATTGTCACCAGACTAACTTATTTTTATCAGAGTCACAAGTCTCTGTATAACAAAAAAAACATGTTTTTTTCTGCCCCACAATAATGGAATGTCTTGCGTGACTGAAAACAATATTAAGAAACCAATGGTGTTAAATTTGAGGGTATCCCAAAACCCAGAAGGGTAACTACACTGGTTCTTAGCGGTATATATTTTCAATTTGGTATACGGAGAGAAAAGATATGTAAACCAGGGAGGAATCGTCCATTTTGTGATGAATTAATAAATAATATTAATTAATTTAGAAGAAAAACAAACAAGGACTATAATAAACAACAACAGTACACTTAGCTACACTGATGGCTATACACACACAGTATTACATTATCCCTTTGTTCCCAACTACTTACGTTTCCTGAACTCAGATGCCCCTTGTTCCCAAACAACATCCAATATTATCTAATTCTATTAACTTAATCCAGCAGATAATTGCATCGTACAAGTTATTTGACCATGTTTGGGAAAACTGTCTTCAGTTTCAGCAAAGGCGCAATCTTCTTGGTTTGAGTTTCGGATTTTAACCAGCCGCCCTTTTAACAATAACTTGTTTTCAGGGAGACTGTTGTCTACAACTGGGTTTGGCTGTGATGGTAGCTGTTGCTGCTCTGTCCCTTTCTCCAGTTATTATGCTGTGGACATATCATTCTTTCCCTTTGATGTTACCCACCCTGTGGACCTGGATTTTTAGCACACAAGTGCCAATTACTTTATCTCTCCACTTTGAAGTCATCTCTTCTATACCCCTAGTCATATAGGTAAACACTTGCTTTTCTCACTGGTATGCGAATTCCCAGATAAAAACACCTCTTCAGACACCTGCCCTTATCAAACCCACTTTTTATTCATTTTATCTTAATTTCATTTTTTAGTCTTAATTTTCCCCAATTCTCAACACCTCCTTAACCTTCGACCTCTACTGCGGAGAAGGATAAGGAGAGATGGAGCATGATAACACCATCGCCTGCACGTTCCTCTCCAGGTAATCATTGTGGGGTGAAAAACCTGGAGCTCCCTACAACAGTATGCTGGGAGTACTTTCACTACACAAACTGCAGCAGTCCAAGAAGATGGCTCACCAAGTTCAAACGGAAGGTCCAGGACATACTGTCAACTAAACACCTCACTATAATTAGAGAGATGCAGAGTTGTGCACTGAGAATCTGTCTGAATACTAGCTACATTTAAATATTGACCAAAATTAATGAGACAATTCTACTTTGCACATATTGCATATTATGGTGTAAAACTACTTTAGTTCGTCATCTCTTACTGCACGTCTCAATTTAAGTCGGGCAACTATTGCAGCCAAGTTAAACCACAAAGTTTGTGTTTACAGAAAAGCAAACCCACTTCACATTGACAAATCCACGTGGTAAACCTAATCTATCAATGTTATCGAAGATTGTTTATGTCCAACAGGATTACCTCTCTGTTGAACGCATCTATATTCGAACATTAATGCAACTGCCTTCGAAATAACACCAGCCGATTTTGAAATGTTTATCCGTATAGTTCAAGCTGCAGCAGGCAAATGCATATTAAGGGTTAACAACAGTCACTAGCTGCTCGATTTCCTGGGCTGGAGTGAATGTTTTAATTTATCAGCTTTATGAATTGGTAAAGGGAAGCCAACATCTTGTGCACAGCATCTTCAGCCCAGATCCATTCCTCACCTGCTGGGAGGAGACAATCCCCCTCACACTCAGAACTCAGCATCCCCTTAAGCTGCATGCTCTGTAACCTTGGCAGCCCTGCCTTACACAATTCTGTGCATCTTGCAATCAGGCATCACCACATAAAGGCTGCAGCATCTTGTTAGCCAACAACTGAGCATGAAATCACTACACTGCCATCCTCATGCTATGAGTTAATCCAGCCTTTTTGTATTTGAAAGATGTACCTGGGGGGAGGGGGAAGTCATAGGTTTTCTGTTTATTTGTACTCCATTAGCTACCTACAAGATGGGTTTTCTCACAAGGACTCGCAGCAGGAGCAAGATAACATATTAAAATTTCTGTTAAGGATAAGAAGAATAAAATTCTGATTTTATACACAGATTAATTAAAACAACATCATTCACTGAGAATTCAAAACAGCTGTTGTTAATAATAATAATAATAAACACTTTACATGTTTTTAGCTTTTACCAAGTCAGAGAAAATAACTGATATCTGGTCATTCTGGATTAATGTTCATCAGGTTCAATATTACTAGCTTTCGAGAAATTATCTATTGATTTGTCTTCAGGATTAAAATTTTGTTTTCGCAAAATTACTGATTCATTATTGATCAAAAATGATAACTTTCACGAATATTTTAAGATGCTGCAACCAGCGGAAAAAATGATCTCACTAAGTCCATCCAAAGAGTTGTCAACAATGCACTCAGATTCTGACAGCTCTTCCTCTGAGCAATTATTTCCTCTTGCTCTCCCGCGTACCGTACATACAAAAACTTTGTGCCAGCTTTGATTGCTGAAACGTAGCCAGGATGAATAAATTGTGTACTACAGAAAACAAGCACATTCGTTCCAATCACGGTGGTGTGAGGTGCAGCTTTAATTAAAGCTCATCAAAAGCCACATAAATGAATACGCTCGAGCCTCATTCCAACAAAGAATATTTTCATTTATTTAGTTTCAGCTTGTCATTTCCAAGCAATAATTAGCCACTGTTTGTGGGTACAACAGTTCACTTTTATTAGGGTTGATGATGACTTGATTACTTCTATTATCAAGCGACTGCTTGTTATAGTCAATACAGGCCAATGATTGGCCTGGCTATTTTCACCCTTTGTTTTGTGCATATGCATTTAAGACTTGCTCCCTTGAAAACCAAGGTTTCTAACTGTATTTCGTAGGCTTCAGAATTAATGTACACAATGACACATGTGCGACTGTTGTTTCAATTTAGTGTAGCAGCTTGGACAGACTGTTGGGATCATTGCACAAAATAGGCTGGGCCTCAACAGCCTGACCTTCCTGGTGGGAAAGAAATCGTACCACTGTGCTCAACGAGATTCGCTACAAACATAATTAGTCCCCCAAAGTCAGACACACTTCTCACAGGAAAAAGAAGTTGAAGAAAGGGTTTGCCCCTTTTCCTGCAGGCAATAGATTACTTCATATAAAAACAAATAAAAAAATACTATGAAGTACAGATTTCTAGAATAATAGCTTTGGAAAAACAGGTGTTAAAATTACGTATGCATTACATATTCACATTTGACTCACACTCATTTATTTTGAATAGTGACATTACATTGTGTAACAGCCCATAAATCCGAGTGGAGACTAACTAACTCAGCAAAGGACAAACTTCATGCTCTGTATACCAGATCATGCTGCAGATCTAAGTGCTATAAGCAGCTTCAAAGTTTGATCCTATCATATCATCAGTTCACAAATGTTTAAGTATCATTCTTTAATTAACATCAAATCAAGCTGTATCTTACTATAAGTAGGATCTATATTGCTCAAGTTAAGAACTTACTGCTTTGTCAAGGTGGTTCAATATCATTTTTTTAAAATCTTGGTTTTCAACAACTTCCTTTGGATACAAAATCCCAATTAAAGAATGGATATAAAGATGGTGAAAATATGCAAATTGAAGTGTTTGAAGCTTGAAGAAAATACAAAATAAGCAAATTGAAGTGTCATTCTAAACTTAATACCATGCATGATTACCCCCATTATCTGACATTATTTTGTTGATGGTATGAATGTAACTGGTGAACTTTCCCTCCTTTCAACCACAGCAATGATGGAACATTTTCTTCCTATGCTCAAATTAATTTATATTTATCAGCATCCAATTTCTGCAGAGATTAGCCCATTGACAGCCCTGAACAATTGTACTTTTCACTGTACCACGGTACACGTGACAATAAACAAATCCAATCCAATCCAATTCGAAGAATTGTCTAGCTTCTCAATGGCTTGTTTGATCATCACTGATTTCATGATAATGACTTCTGGCCATTTAGCATCTGCATCCACAATCACCCCCCCTATGGATCAGCATGGTCCATATGCATTCTCTGCCATGGCTGTGTCGGCCATTCCCATGGATGTAATTGTTGCAGTGGTGGAGTGTTTCTTAGTTTTGCACATGACTGACACTGCCTCACTTTCTCTTTTGATTTGAGCATCCAATCCTGGCAACCAAAAATCACCATGCCATAACACCATAAGACCTAGGAGCAGAATTAAGCCACTCGGCCAATCGAGTCTGCTCCGCCATTCAATCATGGCTGATATTTTCTCATCCCCATTCTCCTGCCTTCTCCCCATAACCCCTGATCCCCTTATTAATCAAAAACTTATCTATCTATGCCTTAAAGACACTCAGTGATTTGGCCTCCACAGCCTTCTGCAGTAAAGAGTTCCACAGATTCACCACCCTCTGGCTGAAGAAATTCCTCATCTCAGTTTTAAAGGATCGTTCCTTTAGTCTGAGATGGTGTCCTCTGCTTCTCATTTTTCCTACAAGTGGAAACATCCTCTCCACGTCCACTCTATCCAGGCCTCATTAAGATCCCCCCTCATCCTTCTAAACTCCAACAAGTACAGACCCAGAGTCTTCAACCGTTCCTCATACAACAAGTTCTTCATTCCAGGGATCATTCTTGTGAACCTCCTCTGGACCCTTTCGAAGGTCAGCACATCCTTCCTGAGATACCAGTTCTTTCATCCTCACCACACCAGGATGTTCCTCAAGCAATCGATCAAGGACTTCACTGCGCAAGCAAGGAGGAATAATCACTCTGATTCCTCATAATAAAACTACATTCTGAACTGTCAACTCATTCGTGTGATATAGGGCTTGAGGTCTGGAGTTTTACAATGAACATCTGACATTGTTCCTTTTTGAACCATGTCTATCACCTTTCCTATCACTGGATTGGTTCTTGTGTATCTCTGTACTTGGGATGAAATCACAGGTATATTATCCGCAAGAAAAAAACCACAATGTTGATGAAATGTTCTTCAGGTTATTGTTTGACTTCTAACAGCAATCTTAACAAAGCATTAGCGTTTGCATGTTGCTCCGACAATCTGTCAACATGCTTTGTTCAGCAATTCCATTTTCTTGCCTCCAACCTTGTCGCCAGTTTTCTCTTTTGCTACAGCTTAGAGTTTGTTACAAAGAGAAACGGTATGGAGGTGCCCACATGCTGGACTCTTACAAACACGATGAGAGCTCCTACTAAGGATGTTGCTCATACAATCCAACATGGAGAACTGAAGTCCTTGCAAACACACTGCTGACATCACTACAAATCATGTGACACTTCACCAGCAGGGATGTTCTCTCTGATACATAACAGTGTGCTGATAGGCTGGTGGATTCCACTCTTTGGAATAGACAGGCAGCTGGACAAAAATCTAGGGCGCGATTTTCCGACCCCCCACCGGGTCGGAGAATCGCCGGGGGCTGAAGTGAATCCCGCCCCCGCCATGTCCCGAGTTTTCCACCACCAGAGATTCGGCGGGGGCGGGAATCCCGCGCGCCAGTTGGCGGGAATCGCGCCAGTCGGCAGGCCCAACCGCGGCGATTAAAGTCCCGCCGCTGTCAACCCTCACCAGCAGGCGTGGATTAAACCACCTTGTGAACAGCGGGACAAGGTGGCATGAGCAGGCTCCGGTGTCCTGGGGGGGGGGGGGGGGGGGGAGGGCGCGGGGCGATCTGGCCCCGTGGGATGCCCCCATGGTGGCCTGGCCCGCGATCGGGGCCCACCGATCCGCGGGCGGGCCTGTGCCGTGGGGGCACTCTTTTTCTTCCGCCTTCGTCATTGTCTTCACTATGGCGGAGGCGGAAGAGACCCCCTTCCCCTGCGCATGCGCGGGGATGACGTCAGCAGCCGCTGACGCTCCCGCACATGCGTCGCCCGCCGAAGTCCTTTCGCCGCCGGCTGCCTTTCCCGCCAGCCGGCGGAGCGTAAACCACTCCGGTGCGGGCCTAGCCCCTTAAGGTGAGGACTTGGCCCCTAAAGGTGCGGAGATTTCCGCACCGTTGGGGTGGCCGGATGCCGGAGTGATCCCCGCCATTTTTGCCGCCGGGTAGCAGACATTGCACCAGTTTGCGGAGAATCCCGCCCCTGATGTCAAAGTCAAGTTCACATTGGAAAATTCTGGGAAGAGGAGTGTTTATTTGGACTGAAGGCCAAGGTGCAGAAGTGATACATAGAATATAGGAGGCCTTTTGACCCTTCGAGCCTGCTCCACCATTTATCATGATCATGGATGATCATCCAACTCAATAGCCTAATCCTGGTTTCTCCCCATAGCCTTTGATCCCATTTGCCCCAAGTGCTACATCTTGCCGCCTCTTGAATATATTCAATGTTTTAGCATCAGCTACTTCCCATGGTAATGAATTCCACAGGCTCACTCTTTGGGTGAATAAATGTCTCCTCATCTCTGTCCAAAATGGTTTACCCCGAATTCTCAGGCTGTGACCCCTGGTTCTGGACACACCCACCATTGGGAACATCTTCCCTGCATCTACCCTGTCTAGTCCTGTCAGAATTTTATAAGTCTCTATGAGATCCCCCCCTCATTATTCTGAACTCCAGCGAGAACAATCCAAACCTAGTCAATCTCTCCTCATAGGACAGTCCCGCCATCCCTGGAATCAGTCTGGTAAACCTTCGCTGCGCTCCCTCGAGAGCAAGAACATCCTTCCTCAGAAAAGGAGACCAAAACAGCACACAATATTCGAGGTGTGGCCTCACCAGGGCCCTGTATAATTCAGCAACACATCCCTGCTTCTGTACTCGAAACCTCTCGCGATGAAGGCCAACATATCATTAGCCTTCTTTACCGGCTGTTGCACCTGAATGCTTATCTTCAGTGACTAGTGCACAAGGACACCCAGGTCCCGCTGCACACTCCCATCTCCCAATTTACAACCATTCGGGTAGTAATCAGCCTTCCTGTTTTTGCTTACAAAGTGAATACCCTCACACTTATCCAAATTATACTGCATCTGCCATTGATTTGCCCACTCGCCCAACCTGTCCAGATGATGTTGCAGGATTCCTGCATCCTCGTCACAGTTCACCCTCCCATCCAACTTGATATCATCTGCAAACTTAGATGTTAACATTTTGTTCCCTCATCCAAATCATTCATATATATTGTGAATTGCTGGGGTCCCAGCACCGATCCCTGTGGTACCCCACTAGTTACTGCCTGCCAATTTGAAAAGGACCCATTAATCCCTACTCTTTGTTTCCTCTCTGCCAAACAGTTTTCTATCCACCTCAATGCACTTCCCCAATCCCATGCACTTTAATGTTGCACAATAATCTCTTATGCGGGACTTTGTCAAACCTCTTCTGAAAGTCCAAATATACCACATCGACTGGCACCCCCTTACCAACAAAGAATTCCAACAGATTTGTCAAGCATGAATTCCCCTTCATAAATCCATGCTGACTCTGACTGATCCTGCCATTGCTTTCTAAATGTTCCGCTATAAAGTCCTTGATAATGAGTGCAAGAGCTTTCCCCACTACCGATGTTAGGCTTACTAGCCTATAATTCCATTTTCTCTCTACCTCCCTTTTATGAATATTGGAGTGTCATAAGCTACCCTCCAATTTGCAGGGACTGTTCCAGAGTCTATAGAATCCCAGAAGATTACTACCAATGCATCCACTATTTCCAGAGCCACCTCCTTAAGCACTCTGGGATGCAGATTATCAGGCCCTGGTGATTTATCCGCCTTCAATCCCATCAGTTTTCCCAGCACTATTTCTCTACTAATATTGATCTCCCTCAGTTCTTCCCTCTCACTAAACCTTTCATCCTCCAACATTTCTGGTATCTGATTTGTGTCCTCTTTTGCGAAGACAGAACCAAAGTATGTATTCAATTGCTCGGCCATTTCTTTGTCCTTATTATGCATTCTCCCGTTTCTGTCTGTAGGGGGCCTACGTTTCCCTTTACCAATCTCTTTCTCTTCACATTTCGACAGAAACTCTTAGTGTCAGTCTTTTTTTTTCCCCTGCAAGCTTACTTTTGTACTGTATTTTCCCCTTCTTAATCAATCCCTTGGTCCTTCTTTGCTGAGTTCCAAATTGCTCCCAATCCCGAAACCTATTATTTTTCTTGGTCAATCTGTATGCTTTTTCCTTGAATCGGATGCCATTTCTAATTTCCTTTGTAAGCCATGGATTGGCCCTCTTACCCATTTTGCTTTTGTGCCAGACAGGAATGAACAGTTGCTGCTGTTTCCCCATGCGTTCCTTGAATGTTTGCCATCCTTTTAAGTAACTCTCCCCAATCTATCTAGGTCAACTCACGTGTCATGTCTTCATAGTTTCCTTTATTAAGATTCAGCACACTAGTCTTCATATCAAGTACATAGAACATATAGTGCAGAAGGAAGCCATTCGGCCCATCGAGTCTGCACCGACCCACTTAATCCCTCACTTCCATACTATCCCCGTAACCCAATGACCCTTCCTAACGTTTTTGGACATCAAGAACAATTTAGCATGACCAATCCACCTAACCTGCACATCTTTGGATTGTGGGAGGAAACTGGAGCACCCGGAGGAAACCCATGAAGACACGGGAAGAACGTGCAGACTCCGCACAGACAGTGACCCAGCGGGGAATCGAACCTGGGACCCTGGTGCTTTGAAGCCACAGTGCTAGCCACTTGTGCTAACGTGCTGCCCAAGTACTTCACTCTCCATCTTGATAAAAAATTCTATGATGTTATGGTTGCTCATCCTCAAGGGGTCTCGCACAGCCAGATTGGCAATGATTCCCTTCTCATTACACAGTACCCAGTAAGATGGCCTGCACTCTAGTTGGTTCCTCCACATATTGGTCAAGAAAACCGTCCCGTATGCACGCCAGTGAATTCAAAAGTGAATTAGACAGTTACCCGAAAAGGAAGCAGATGTAGGGTTATTGGGTTAAGACAGGAGATTGTCACTCAGTGAATTGCTCGTTTTGAAATCAGTTCAGACATGATGGGCTGAATGACCTCCTTCTGCACTGTAACAATTCTGTGAAGCATACATTTAAATGCATTTAGGAGAGGCACAGTAGCACAGTGGCTAGCACTGTTGCTTCACAGCTCTAGGGATCCAGGTTCGATTCCCGGCTTGGGTCACTGTCTGTACGTTCTCCCTGTGTGTGTGGGTTTCTTCCGGGTGCTCCGGTTTCCTCCCACAAGTCTCGAAAGACGTGCTTGTGAAGTGAATTGGACAATCTGAGTTCTCCCTCTGTGTACCAGAACAGGCGAGTGTGGCGACCAGGAGACTTTCACAGTAACTTCATTGCAGTGCTAACGTAAGTCTACCTGTGACAATAATAAAGATTATTATTATAATTGTGGTATTGTCGCTGGACTAGTAATCCAGTGACCCAAGGTAATGCTCTGGGGATCCAACCACAGTGGATGGTGAAATTTGAATTCAATAAAAATCTGGAATTAAAAGTCTAGTGATGACCATGACACCATTGTCGATTGTCGCAAAAACCCACCTGGTTCACTGATGTCTTTTAGGGAAGGAAATCTGTGGTTGAGGACTCTGGGTCTGTACTCGATGGCGTTTAGAAGGATGAGGGGGGATCGCATTGAAAGTTACAGAATACTGAGAGGCCTGGATAAAGTAGACGTGGAGAAGATGTTTCCACTAGTCGGAGAAACTAGAGCCCGAGGGCACAGCCTCAGACTGAAGCGACAATCCTTTAAACTGAGATGAGGAGGAATTTCTTCAGCCAGAGGTGGCGAATCTACGGAACTCATTGTTGCAGAAAGCAGTGGAGTGTCTTTAAGCTAAGATCGTAGAATTTACAGTGCAGGAGGCCATTCAGCCAACCGAGTCCACACCGGCCCTTGAAAGAGCACCCCCACTTAAACCCACTCCTCCACCCTATGCCCATAACTCAGTAACCCCACCTAACCTTTTTGGACACTAAGGGGCAATTTTCCATGGCCAATCCACATAACCTGCACATCTTTGGACTGTGGGAGGAAACCGGAGCACGCAGAGGAAATCCACCTAGACACTGGGAGAAAGTGTAAACTCCACACAGCCACCTGAGGCCGGAATTGACCCCAGGCCCCTGGCACTGTGAGGCAGCAGTGCTAACCACTGTGCCGCCCTTATGATGTGGAGATGCCGGAGTTGGACTGGGGTGGGCACAGTAACCTGACTACGCTCCGAAAGCTTGTGATTCAAATAAACCTGTTGGACTTTAACCGTGAGATAGATAGGTTCTTGATTAATAACGGGATCAGGCTATGGGGAGAAGGTGGATGAGAAACGTATCAGCCATGATTCTGCGACCTGATGTGCAGAATGGCCTAATTCTGCTCCTTTGTCTTATGGTCTTAACCTGGTCTGGCCAACATCTGACTCCAGAGCCACAGCAATGTGGTTGACTCTTAAATACCCTCAAACTAATAAATCATTCTTAAATATTCCCCAGTTATATGTTTTCAACAATGTTCAGGTCAAACTATGATAATTTCATTGTGAAGTTGCAACTAGACACAACAGGGCACATCAGAAGTGAAATCACATTTGCACATTTTGAGAGAGCATTTCCTGTGTTCTGAGTCACTCGCTGAGTCGACAATTAAATGGACTGCTGAACTGTGATTTGCAAATTGGTTATTTTAATCCCATGTTTATAGATATCCTGACTGAAGCATTAAAATCCTGTAATCGAGTTATATGTTTATCAGGATTCAGCTGTACTTGACTTATTCCTCCCACCTCTCGGTGGCTGCAGACCTTCCCCCACCCTCAATTCCTTTGATCTTTGCAGTTCTTTCTCTGCTGCCCCTTCCTTCAGTTCCACAATCTGCATTTTCCATTCTCACCGACACCTCTGACCTCTGGCTGCTTTTTCTAGCAGCTTTGGTATTTGTCAGGTCTTTGCTCCCTATAGAAAGCTCCAGTTCTTGCTGCTATCATTTTGTCCACATACCATCCTGATATTTACTGTGAATTTATTCCTCACCCCAGCAACACTGATGACGCCTCCAGATTTCCCTCCTCCAATCTCTGATGCTTTCTGAATCATGGTTTAAACAGAAGGTACAATAGTGTCGGAAAAAAGCATGGATAGAATATATAAATTTTAAAACGGAGTCTAAACCTTTCATACTGAAAAACCTCCCCCCCCCGCACCCGACCTTGTACCTAAAGATGTAATAGATTTGATCAAAAATGCATGTTTATATGTTATCTTTATAACATCGGCGATCTCTGACCCACCTCAGTTCATAGGCGTTGCAGCACAGAAGGAGACCGTTTAGTTCATTGTGAAATGCAGGTTCTTGTTGAGCAATCCAGTCAATCGCATTCTCATGCTCTATCGCTGCAGCCCTGCAAGTTTACTTCTCTCCAGTGTCCATCAAAATTCCTTTTGAAATCATTGATCTTCTGTGCTTCCACCACTCTTGTAGGCAGGTGATTATCATGCACTGTATAAAAATGTTCTTCCTCACATTCCCCCTGCTTTTCTTGCCCCAAATTTTATACCTCTGCCCCTTATGTACATCAACAGTTGTTAATTATATGTAGGTGGGGCATTGAGGTTTCACTTCAGCACCTGAAAAGGGGCACGCACTGAAGCAGTGGGTGTGGTCAATCTAGGAGGTATATGCTTGTAATTTTCCACTTTGTAAATACATGTAAGACCCAAGTAAAGATTGGCTCCAGTAAAATCCTTTACCAACTGGCTTTCAGTCCTTGTGGCAACAATTAATGGCAACAGCATTTCTTTGCTGACCTTATTTAAACCTGTCAGAACCTTATACACCTCTGTCAGATCTCCCTGTCAACCTTCTTTGCTCTGAGGAAACCAATTCCAGCCTCTTCTGCCTAACCTTGTAGCTAAATGCCTTTATTCTAGAACTATTTTTGTAAATCTCCTCTCCACACTCTTGGGGACCCTCACATCTTTTCAAAAATGTGGTGACCAGAATTAGACTATACTCTTAACTTGTGGCTTAACCAGAGTTTTAAACAGGCTGAGGGGGAAAGGAGACTGGCAAGAGTGGGGGGGGGGGGAACGGAGACTAGCGAGAGTGAGGGGATGGGGGGGAAGGAGACTGGCGAGCGTTTGGGGGGGGGGGGGGAGGGGAGAGGAAGACTGGTGAGAGTGGGGACTTGGTGAGAGTATTCTGCTCACTCCTCCTCCTCTTGCATTTTCCCCTTCCGCCGTTCAAGGGAAAATCCCTACGAACCCCAATTTGCAGAATTATTGAATTCAAATTTATAATTTGCCATTGTTAGTCTGAGAATTGAACTCAGGACCCCAGCACTAGACAACTATCCTGGTTGAAGTATCAGTGCAGTAGAATGCTTAGCCATGTATTACCAGATCCATTGTTGCTGCTGTGCGTAAGCATTCATAGACATTGCCCTTGCTTGTGAAAGTATCATCCTTTAAATGAGAGTTGGCCGAGTTGGGTGGTGGGCAAACTTTAGTGCATGGGTGAGGATGGTGCAAGATAAATGAGTGTGACATACCTTGAATGCAGATCCCCTGGCAGGAGCGGCTCCAAGCAGCAGCATTTAAATAAAAGGTCAATGACATAAACTGTTTCTTCCTCCACAGGTGCTGCTTGATGTGCTGAATAGTTCCAGCACTTAATGTTTTTATTTGAGAGTAGAGTGTGGTTAACTTATGAACTGGCAACTTTTATTTTCATTACTATATCTGTGATACAGTAAAAAAAAGTTTATTTCATTTTTTAAAAACTAAGTTTGAAAGCAGAAGTATAAAGCACAGGTTTACCTGTCACCTAAAATAATATCTTTCCAAGTCTTTTTTCAAAATGGGATCCGATAAAAATATCCAAAAGTTAATCTTTTAGATACAGTATTGTATTGAAAGTGATGAGAATTCCAGAAAGAACATACAACAAATTAAGGGATTTTGTTTATTATGAATTAATTTTAAAAAACAGGGCAACACGATGGCACAGATAGCACTGCTGCCTCACAATTCCAGGGACCTGGGTTCAATGCTGACTTGTCTGTGCAGAATTTGCACTTTCTCACCATGTCTGCATGGGTTTCCTCCGAGTGCTCCGACTTCCTCCCACAGTCCAAAAATGTGCACGTTAGCTGGATTGGCCATGCTAAATTGTCCCTTAGAGTCCAAAGGCTAGGCAGAGTTAAGGAGACTGGGCAGGGGAGTGGGCGTAGGTAAGGTGCTCTTTTGGAGGATCGGTGCAGACTTGATGGGCTGAATGACCTCCTTCTGCACTGTAGGGATTCTATGATTTTATGAAATACTTCCATCAGTAAACAGGAGCTAAACTGTCTAGTTTGTTTTCAGAGATTCAGATCCTAGCATGCAGCTACAAACAAGATATGAGGAGCCTGCCAATCTCTGCTGAGTTATTCAAAATTAAAATTGACTTTTTTTTGAAAACTTATGGCAATATGATAATTACGCCCTAGAACTTTAAACGCAAGTGTTTCCTCGTTATGACCCAACCGTCAGTTCGGAATTCACATTATTTTGAACACATTATTGCACTTATTAAGTTGCCAGAGGCCACTGTGAAAAATAGCTTGGAAATGCACTAATTGAGATGTTCAATAAATTTGCTTTATTATTTCTGTTCTAGGATTCATGGATTTAGAAGGTAAAATAACCCTTATGAAAGTTTACTGTGCTTGAGCACACTGGTGTGCATGCTATTTGTTATCTAAACACAGCAAATGAAATAACATTTAATAAA
This sequence comes from Scyliorhinus torazame, assembly GCF_047496885.1. Classification (NCBI taxonomy): domain Eukaryota; kingdom Metazoa; phylum Chordata; class Chondrichthyes; order Carcharhiniformes; family Scyliorhinidae; genus Scyliorhinus; species Scyliorhinus torazame. The sequence goes on along the minus strand of NC_092712.1, from coordinate 112,629,950 downwards.
CCATCTTATTTAAATCAAAACAACCATCCAAATTATTGTTTGAAACCAACTGACTGCAATAAATCAACTGAAATGCAGGTGAGGTAAACACTGCCTTGTCTTTATCAAGTCAAATATGATGCTGCTTCAAAGATGCTGTAAAGATCGATCTGAAAAATTGTGATCAGGAAATAATTCTGCCTGCTGCATTCAACATTTTAAACACATTTTGGGAAACAAATGGATGTGTAAAATAAAGACAAAAACGTCTGGCAATGAGAGTGGAGGATAAGACCAGAGAACTCCTGAGCAATATCTAAAACCTCAGAAAAGAGACGACATGAAGATAAGGTAACAACAATTTTAAGCATATCCTGAGACTAGGGCAACCTCAAGGCAAAGACGGAGGCTCCAGACAGGCCCCTTCATCACATTTTTTTCCTCACTCTTCATCCTTTAACAAAGCTTTCGCTAACAATATGGAAATCTCTTTCCCTCTTTGGATTAAATCCCTTTAGAGAAGTATGCAAATGCTTTGCTCTGTTCCCTCAACTGAGGCTGCTCTGAGAATAGCTATCTTTTCACTGTCTTGTTTTACATCTCAAGCGGCCCATCCCACTTGCTGACAAGGAGACCAGCCTTCCAATTCAATATCCTTCATAGCATTGACAGTTGAAACCCTAGGCCTGGCACTGACTCTAAAAGAGCTCATTTAGTCATAATTAACTATTCCCTGCATATTCCCCTAGGTATGGTAATTGTTCATAAAAAGCCAACAACTGAAGCATTCATTCTGCGTTTCTTTTAAACTTTTCACAGCAGCCTTATTTTTTTCTTCGTGCTTCCTCCCTAGTAACATTTCATGCACTGTGGAGGAATGTGGGTGGAGACAAGGCGGCACCAAAACCCTAGATGTAAATACTTCACATGGCAGATGGACCAAAAAAAAATCTCTGCCATAAGAAATACAAAGTTGAATCAATCAGGCATGAATTTATAGCACAGCATGAAGTCAGCTAAAAAGTCATCACATTTTATCTGATCTTAATATGAACATATGTTACTCAATATACTGGTCCTCCCCTTCATCTAGATAGCCTACAGCAACAGATTTTCTGTTTTAAATTTGTTAATACAACTTTTTGTGCACAATTATAAGCCTTATTGTCATTTTGCAATTAAATAGGGCCTGTCTTGCAAAATTGCAGCATGGAAAAGAAAGAGAGGCCACAATAGGGTCATTCTTTTTAGGGCCTCACAGTGCGAATCAACACATATATACAGCCATAAAATGTTGGTGCTTCTCAGCACTTTGAGGCATTATAAATCATAGGTCTAGAGAAAGAAGGCACAGGGATAATGCAAGTGGAAGAGACAAACTATCAGTAAATTACTTCAATAAACATGTCATCATTCAAGATCCTGCCAGCAGTAACAGATATTTAATATTTAAAGGCAGGGAGCAAAAATAGTCTTTCTGATCAAAAATGTCTTATTCTTTGTTAAGTGTAAAATGCTACCTTTATAATTTTGAAAGATCAGTCTCCTTATTGCTACACCTGATGCATCTTATAACAATATAATTATTCCACTCTTATCTAACCCTAACCACTGTATCATGAGCAAAGGCTTCTCTTCCTGCTCCTACACCATCTCCTGGTGATCCCCACGGATCTATCTTGGACCCCCCCCTAATTCTCATTGACATGCTTCTACTTGACAAAATTATCTGAAAGCATAGCATTAGTTTTCACATGTACGCTGATGAACGCAGCTCTATCTCAGCCCCACCCCTCTTGACTCTTTCACAGCTACTAAATTATCAGACTGCTTACCCGTCATCCAACACTGGATGAGCAGAAATGACCTCTTATTACAAACAGTAAGTGAAAATAGAAAATGCTGGAAAAATCCCATCAGGTCTGGCAGCAGCTTTGGAGAGAGAAACAGAATTAATGTTTCAAGTCGTTACCTTTCATCAGGACTGGGAAAATTAAGTTAGAAATGATAAGAACGGAAGGCAGGAGACATTAAGTGACAAAAAGGTTTCCGGGACAGAGCCAAAGAAAGTAGTAATGGGTCGAAGTAAAGAAACAAAAGATTGGTCCAGGGGAGGTGAGGATGGCAGGATAATGTAGTTGTCAATCTGAAGACAAAATAAGAAAGACATCGGCATGTTAGCAGAGTGGTTAGCACTGTTGCTTCACAGCGCTAGGGTCCCAGGTTCGATTCCCGGCTTGGGTCACTGTCTGTGCGGAGTCTGCGTGTTTTCATAGCATTTACAGTGCAGAAGGAGGCCATTCGGCCCATCGAGTCTGCACCAGCTCTTGGAAAGAGCACCCTACCCAAGGTCAACACCTCCACCCCATCCCCATAACCCAGCAACTCCACCCAACACTAAGGGCAATTTTGGACACTAAGGGCAATTTATCATGGCCAATCCACCTAACCTGCACATCTTTGGACTGTGGGAGGAAACCGGAGCACCGGAGGAAACCCACGCAGACACGGGGAGGATGTACAGACTCCGCACAGACAGTGACCCAAGCCGGAATCGAACCTGGGACCGTGGAGCTGTGAAGCAATTGTGCTATCCACAATGCTACCGTGTTCTCCCAGTGTCTGCGTGGGTTTCCTCCGGGTGCCCCGGTTTCCTCCCACAAGTCCTGAAAGACGTGCTGTTAGGTAATTTGGACATTCTGAATTCTCCCTCAGTGCACCCGAACAGGTGCCGGAATGTGGCGGCTAGAAGCTTTTCACAGCAACCTCATTACAGTGTTAATGTAAGCCTACTTGTGACAATAAAGATTATTATTATAAAGGGAGCCAAAATGAGGGGCATAGATTCTGGTCTGAAATGGTTGAATTCCATGTTGAACCCAAAAGGTTGTAAAGTGCCTGATCAAAAGAGGAGGTGCTATTTCTCGAACTTGCATTGAGCTTCACTGAACTCTGCCCATAGAAAAAGGACAGGGAGAGGCAATGGCGTAGTTGTATTGTCGCTGAACTAGTAATCCAGAGACCAAGGGTATTCTCTGGAGATCCAAATTCAAATCCCAGCACCAATTTAAATTAAATAAAAATCTGGAATTAAAAGTCTAAAGGTGACTATTAAAGTATTGTCGATTATCATAAAAACTCGTCTGGTTCACTAATGTCCTTTAGGGAAGGAAATCTGTCATCCTTACCTGGTCTGGTCTACATGTTATCGTGTTAGGTCCACTAGTATAACACTGTGTTATGGGCGAGGCGTTTTCAGAACCCCAAAATGTATCATGGAGTTCAACCAACCTCGCCCTTTAATGTATTTGTTGCTTTTCCTAGCACACGGCTTGTTCCCTAGGTGTGGGATTACAATTATGGACACGTGGGTTTTTAAACACAAAACAATGTTTATTCCATGAACTCAACTTAACATCTTAAATAAACATTGGATCTCTTAACACCCCTTACTTCAAAGATAACTCAGAAAATATTGCAACAGTAAATAATTCCTTAAAATGTTCCTTCAAACTTCCAAGAGACTTAATATAAACAGTATCACATCAGGTTAAAGGATATATATTTTTTCTGTAGAATGGCAGAGACTGCCGCAAACTGGCTTTCTACTTTTAAACTGCTCTCAGCAAAACCAGCCAGGCACTTTTTAGCTGCTCTCAGCAAAACCAAACTGCAAAACTTGCAGCTCTCTGGAAACACACAGACACTGCCTTTTTAAAACTGAAACTAAAAACCTGCAAAATGGCTTACCTGAGCTGAGCTCCACCCACTCTATGACATCACTGTTTTCTTAAAGGTACATTGCTTAAACATCCAGGTCTTAAAGGCACCCTCGCATGACAACTAGATGTAGAATAGATCAAAAAGATACTCCAGACCTTGAAGTTAGTTCAATCAGGTTTATTGAACAAATAGCCCAGTTAACACAGTTCTCTGTGAGTTCGACTCTCTGCTAACTTAAGTGTGGTTACTCTGTCTGACTGAACCAGACAAGTTCTTAGCCACGTGGTGGGGGTGTGAGATTGTAACAACACCCTTGACTGACTCTCTGGATGTTCATCAGTGGAAAGAGGCGGAGTGTGAGTGCCGTGTGTCTTTTATAGTCAGATCCCACCCGAGTGTCCTGCCTGTTTATTGGTCATGTTCTGTTCAATGTCCATTAGCTGCTTGTCTGTATATCATTGTGTGTGTCCGCATATCATGGCACATGTGACTCCAGGCCCACAGCAACGTGGTTGATTCTTAAAGTGCCCTCTGCAATGGCATAGCCAGCCACTCAGTTCAAGGGCAATTAGGGATGGGCAACAAATGCTGGCCCAGCCAGCGACGCCCACATCACATAAGTGAATCAAAAAATGCCAGCATTAAGGTGGAGAATCAAGATGACAAGTAACTTAAAGTGTTTAAATTTACAAACTTGCTGACTGTAGTTATTGGGCAGTCAAGGACTAAAGAATTGGGGTATTTTTTCTAAGAATTGCAGCTGGGACCAAATGTCGATACATCTGGCAGTTATTTACTTTGCCACTGGTGGCTCAGTTGCCTCGGCCCCAAGCTCTGAAAATCTCTCCCCCAACACCTCTGCATCTCTCTCCCATACCTCCTGTGAAGCATCATGCATGGTTTTATTACATTCAAGGCTCGACATAAAAATATATACATTTGTTGTATTAATTTTAATTTTCCGGAGTTTGTATGCATCTCTAATCTTTTTATTATTTTTCTCTTTGTGGCATCACTTTGCAGCTGTAACTGCTACATCTAGTTGAGCTGAATGGAAGAATACACAATATGCTATTATCAATGTGAAACTGAATGTAATAATGAAGAAAAGCAAAAAAATAATGTGTGTTGATTTTGTAAAAGGCCCACATATAAAATGGAGGGCGACATATTGGATCCTTCTTTACAGAAAGTAGTCAAAGCACAGAAAAATAAAAATGCAATTATATATGCTAGCATGCTGGTGTATGTCATTTATTTTATGGTTGGAAATGTCTCAATGGAATGACCGAGTAGATTGATAAAACCTTTAGATCATCTACTTTTGGTGTAATTTTCTCATATTCTTTGAATTACAGTAGTTGCACATTCCGATGCAAATCAATCGACCTTAACCTAAATGTGGAAAACACGAATCACCATCCCTTGAACATAGAATCCTTGCAGTGCAGGAGGTGGCCATTTGGCTTATCGAGTCTGCACGGACCCTCCAAACGAGCAGCCTAACTAGGCCCACTCCCCAACCCAAGCCCCATAACCCCTGTTAACCTGCACATCTTTAGACAATAGAAGGAAACTGGCACACCCAGAGGAAATCACGTGGACACATGGAATATATGCAAATTCCACGCGGTCACTCAAGGCTGGAATTGAACACGAGTGGCACCGTGTGGGAGCAGTGCTAACCACTGTGCCACCCACTGTCTCCTCACAGAAACATTACAAGCTTATAGTGTAATTCCAAGCACTTGCTGCATATATATATGTATATATATATATATATAACCTTATTCTTACATCAGAACTTAGTTCTTCTGAAGAAGGTGGCAGCACGGAGACTGCATTGAAACAAGGAAGTCTGAACTATACAAAAATGAATAAGTGCCAGAGCATCCCAGGTCAAACAGTAAATAGGTGGGATCTTGACAATGTCATTGGACTAATAATCCAGAGTACGAAGTCTTACAACACCCGGTTAAAGTCCAACAGGTTTGTTTCGATGTCACTAGCTTTCGGAGCGCTGCTTCACCTGAGGAAGGAGCAGCGCTCCGAAAGCTAGTGACATCGAAACAAACCTGTTGGACTTTAACATGGTGTTGTAAAACTTCGTACTGTGCTCACCCCAGTCCAATGCCGGCATCTCCACATCATAATAATCCAGAGACCAACATGAATGGTCTGGGGATATATGTTCAAATCCCACCATTGCGCCGGTGGAATTTAAATGCAATTGATAACAAAATCTAGAATTGAAAGTTAGTGTCAGTGAAAACGTGAAACCATTGTTGGTTGTCTGATTCACTAATGCCTTTGAGGGAACGAAATCTGCCATCCTAACTGAAGTGTTGGGTGCTCTGAGGTACACACGAACCAACACGGGTGCAATTGGTACAACGCAGTTTTATTCCATTTAACTATTTATACATCAGACCTGGTACTCAGCACGTTGTGACGGTGTGAGTGTCTTACTATGAGGTCCTGGCCCTGTGCTGTCTCCAGATGGACTGCCCAGGAAGTGTCGTGTTTCTTGTCTTATACTGTGTCTGCGATTGGCTGTCGTGTTGTGTGTGCTAATTGATCCGTTGGTCTGTCTATCATTATTATGTGTTATGATGCATGTTTGAATATCATGACATCCCCCATTTTTTACAAGATCATGTGCCTACGTGGTTATAAATATAAATGTGTCCTGAGTGCAGCTAAAGGTGAGTGTGTGCGCGTAATATTTACATCATGTACATGGGGCTTAACTATATACAAGGGGCAATGTCAGGTGTGACATGCTAACGAGGTTGTACCATAACAAAAGAAGAACAACGTTGAAGTTTGGAACGATCAAACGAGGCCTGTAACGATAAAACAGTGACATGTTATAAAACAGTGGTTGCAAAGGTTTGACGGGTGAACAGTCTCATAAGTCCAGTCTAGTAGGTGGGCGACGAATTCGGGTTGACCGCCTCAAGGGTGGGTCGAGAACCGCCGGCTGAGGTGCGAGCCTGGCCACGGGCGGCGACAGAAGGGGCATGGTATATGGCAGCTCCACGAAGTCGCTATCAGGAACCAGTGGAGGACACGGCGTCTGTGTAGGGTCCCGTTGCGAGCGTGGAAGTAAGCGAAGGGCTCAGCGATTGCGCCTATGCACGGATCCATCCGGCATGCATACCAGGAACGAGCGGGGAGCCACGCGTCGGAGAACTTCGGCAGGTGCTGACCAGCCACCGTCTGGTAGGTGGATGCGGACGTTGTCTCCATGGGCCAGGGAGGCAAGATCAGTTGCCCGTATGTCGTACAACCTCTTCTGGCGACCGCGCTGCAGTTGCATCCTATGCAGTACCGGAGCATGGTCTATTGTTGGTGCCAGGATGGAAGGCACAGTGGTTCTGAGGGCGCGACCCATCAGCAGCTGTGCTGGTGAGAGACCAGTGGCTAGTGGGGCCGAGCGATAGGCCAGCAGGGGGAGGTAGAAGTCCGACCCGGCAGCAGCAGCCTTGCAGAGGAGCCGCTTGGCAATGTGAACGCCCTTCTCCGCCTTTCCATTGGACTGCGGATGCAGAGGGCTGGACGTCACTTGTGTGAAGCCATACGAAGCAGCAAAGGACGACCGTTCATGGCTGGCAAAACAGGGCCCATTGTCCAACATGACGGCCATCGGAATGCCGTGGCGAGAAAAGGTGTCTTTGCAGGCCCTGATGACAGCAGACAACGTCAAATCGTGCAGGCGTATGACTTCTGGGTAGTTTGAGAAGTAGTCAACTATGATGACATAGTCCATGCCGAGCGCGTGAAATAGGTCGACACCCACCTTCGCCCAGGGGGACGTCACCAGCTCATGGGGCAGAAGCGTCTCAGGAGGTTGCGCCGGCTGAAACCTTTGACAGGTTGTACAGTTGAGCACCATGTTGGCAATATCGTTACTGATGCCCGGCCAGTATACCGCCTCTTAAGCCCTCCGTCTGCACTTCTCGACCCCCAAGTGGCCTTCGTGTAGTTGGTCGAGAACCAGCTGGCGCATGCTGTGCGGAATCACAATCCGGTCCAGCTTCAGAAGGACACCATCAATGATGGCTAGGTCGTCTCGTACATTGTAGAACTGCGGGCACTGCCCTTTGAGCCATCCTCCGGTCATGTGGCGCATCACTCGCTGCAGAAGTGGGTCAGCCACAGTCTCTCGGCGGATACGGGCTGGACTGGAGTCGTCAGCCGGCAGATTTGCCGCTGTAAAAGCCACGTGTGCCTCGACCTGACATACGAACCCCTCCGCATCTGGCGGCGTGCTCACTGCTCTGGATAGGGCATCCACCACGATGAGCTCCTTCCCTGGAGTGTAGACCAGTTGGAGGTCGTACCTCCTGAGTTTAAGTAGGATGCGCTGGAGGCGAGGGGTCATCTCGTTCAGGTCCTTGTTTATTATGCTGACCAGGGGGCGGTGGTCAGTTTCGACCGTGAACCAGGGAAGACCATATACGTAATCATGGAACTTGTCTAAACCGGTTAGCAAGCCCAGGCATTCTTTTTCGATTTGCGCGTAGCGCTGCTCTGTGGGGGTCATGGCCCGCGATGCATAGGCCACTGGGGCCCATGATGCCGTGTCATCCCGCTGCAGGAGCACTGCTCCAATGCCGGATTGGCTGGCACCAGTTGAGATTTTGGTGGCACGAGACGTGTCAAAAAACGCCAACACTGGTGCCGTAGTGAGTTTGCGTTTGAGCTCCTCCCATTCCAACTGGTGTGTGTGTTGCCACTGGAACTCTGTGGATTTTCTGACGAGGTGGCGCAGAGTCGTCGTGTGGGAGGCAAGGTTGGGAATGAACTTCCCCAGGAAGTTGACCATGCCAAGGAAGCGTAGGACAGCCTTCTTGTCGGCCGGCTGCGGCATGGCTGTGATGGCGCTCACCTTGTCTGCATCCGGACGGACCCCTGACCGGGAGATATGGTCCCCCAGGAACTTCAACTCGGTCTGGCCAAAGGAGCACTTGGCTCGGTTGAGGCACAGGCCGTTTTCCCGTATGCGGGCAAAAACGCGTTGGAGACGATGTATGTCCTCCTGCGGTGTGGTGGACCAGATGATGACATCTTCCACATATACGCACACCCCTTCGATGCCTTCCATCATCTACTCCATGATTCTATGGAAGACCTCGGATGCCAAATGGCATCCGGTTGTAGCAGAACCTGCCGAAAGGGGTTTGAAGGTACATAGCTTTCGGCTGGACGGGTCCAGTTGGATCTGCCAAAATCCTTTAGAAGCATCCAGTTTCGTGAATATCTTCGCCTGGGCCATTTCACTGGTGATCTCCTCCCGTTTGGGTATGGGATAATGTTCCCTCATAATATTATTATTGAGGTCTTTGGGGTCAATACAGATGTGGAGCTCGCCAGAGGGCTTCTTAACACACACCATGGAGCTGACCCATGGCGTGGGCTCCGTGACCCTGGATAGGACCCGTTGGTCCTGGAGATCCTGCAGCTGCTGCTTGAGGCGGTCTTTAAGTGGCGCAGGAACCCTGCGAGGTGCGTGAATGACCGGGATGGCGTCCTGTTTGAGGGGAATTCGGTAGGTGTATGGCAGTGTTCCCATGCCTTCGAGTGCCTCCTGGTTGTGGGCGAGGAGCGATTGGAGCTGTGCGTAGAACTCTGCATCCGGGAAGTCAGACGTGCCGTCTGGAGAGAGAGAAAGGATTTGTTGCACATGGTGGAGAGCCTTACATGCCTGTGCGCCCAGCAGGGAGTCCTTTGATGAGCCAACTATCTCGAACGAGAGTGTGGCCGTGTGTGTTTTGTGTGTCACCTGGAGCTGGCAGGATCCCATAGCCGGGATAACGTTCCCGTTGTAGTCGACCATCTTGCACCGGGATGGCTGGATTGGTGGTCTGACCTTCATGGTGTAGAAGGCTGACCATGCTATGAGGTTGGCGGAGGCGCCAGTGTCCAGGTGGAAAGTGATTGGCGATCGGTTGACCGTTAGGGTGGCACTCCATTCATCGCCCGGATTGATGGTGTTGACCCGGTTCGCATCAATGACCGTAACCCGGAAGGCGTCTTGGTCATCTGTGTCGTCGGTTTGGATGTCGTGATGTGGAGGCTGAATGGTCCGCACATTCCTGCGAGGTTGTCGGAGATGTGGAAGATCAACAGGTTGAGCCGCTCGACAGTAGGCAGCGTAGTGGCCCATTTTGCCACAGCGTAGGCATTGTCGGGTTTTTGCAGGACATTGCCCTTTTAAATGTGCAGCTCCACAGTTGCCGCACGTTATGACATCATGGTGTTCGTTACGCCACTGCGCATGCGCAGTTCGGTCTTGCACCGGGCACGCCTGCGCAGCACGTCCCTCAGTGTTGCCGTAGGTTTTGGCGCGCACAAACGCGGGACGCCTTAAAAAGCGCGCGAAACGGCCGCCCTCGTCCGGGCCGGGAGAAACTCTATTGCCTGGACGCGTTCGGCATCGTGGGCGGCCTGGCTTCCCGATTCGATCGCGTGGGACCCCCTCCGTGCCGATTCGGTCGCCTGAAATTGGGCATAGCGGCTAGTCGCATTCTCATGCAGGACACAGGCTTCAACTGCAGATGCTAAGGTCAGGCCTTTAATTTTTAGAAGCTGCTGGCGTAGGCCACTGGAGGCAACACCAAAAACGATCTGGTCCCGGATCATGGACTCTGAGATGGTGTCGTAACCGCAGGACTGCGCGAGTATGCGGAGGTGCGTCAGGAAGGACTGAAAGAGCTCATCTTTACCTTGCAGGCGCTGCTGAAAGATATACCTCTCAAAGCTTTCATTGACCTCAACATTGAAGTGCTTGTCGATCTTGAGGAGGACCGTGTCATACTGAACTTTGTTCTCGCCTTCCGCGAACACCAAGGAGTTGTATACATCGATGGCGTGCTGACCTGCGGTAGTGAGGAGCATGGCAATCTTTGTTTCATCCGAGGCGCCCTGTTTTTCATTGGCTTGCATGAAGAGTTTGAAGTGCTGCTTGAAGAGCTTCCAATTTGTGCCCAGGTTCCCAGCGACTTGCAACGGCTGTGGATTGTTGCGGGTGTCCATGGCTCAGGATGGCAGATTTGCCGGTAGGTATCGATTCACTCCTGGTATCATGAAGTGTTGGGTGCTCTGAGGTACAGACGAACCAACACGGTTGCGATTGGTACAACGCAGTTTTATTCCATTTAACTATTTATACATCAGACCTGGTACTCAGCACGTTGTGACGGTGTGAGTGTCTTGCTATGAGGTCCTGGCCCTGTGCTGTCTCCAGATGGACTGCCCAGGAAGTGTCGTGTTTCTTGTCTTATACTGTGTCTGCTCTTGCCTGTGATTGGCTGTCGTGTTCTGTGTGCTAATTGGTCCGTTGGTCTGTCTATCATTATGTATGTGTTATGATGTATGTTTGCATATCATGACACTAACCTGGTCTGGCCTACATGTGACTCTAGATCCACAGCAATGTGGAACTTAACTGCCTGGAGAATTAGGGATAGGACACCACTGCTTGCCTTGCCAGCAACACCCACATCCCATAAAGAAGATAAAAAGATAGAAGATTTGCATGTGGAGGTTGAATTAGTGAAAAAATGAGGATGGCCACTTTGAAACAAGTAATAAAACATTCTTCCTCCCTCCTTAGAGCTGTGTGCAAGTGAACCACACAAAAGCCAAACATGAAGTAGATATTATGTTTTAAAACTTTTACTGTAGGCCCCAAAAAGAAAATGCTGGAACATCTCAGCAGGTCTGGCAGCATCTGTAGAGTGAGAAAAGAGCTAACGATTCGAGTCCAATGACTCTTTGTCATTTTAGGCAATTGACTCACTAAACTACAGAGACAGTATTCCCCATGAACTTCTAAACACAACCGAAAACGCCAAGCCACATTTATACATATTACTACATTCTCAGCAGAAACATAGTCCTCTGTTTGAAGTCCCAATCTCCTCCTGCCTTGAACGGGGATCTCTTCTCCCTGTCCGTTTATACAAAGGCTTCTTAAGTCAATCTTCTGCGCATACTCAAACAAACCTCCAGTGGCAAGGAACCTTCTGGCGATTCCTTGATCTTTAACTCTCCACATTGTTCCTTCAAACAGCGGATCTGTCCTCACCAGCACTCTTGCTTGATGATTGAGTCACAAACAATTGTTTGTTTCTGCCTGGCATAGTTGCACCTGCTGTTGGTCTTCTTCCCCAAATGTGGTCTGTCTGGCTGATCCTGAGACACATGAGTCTATACGCATCAACAGCAGCTGCCTCTTCTTCTGTGACCCAGTGTTAAAACCTGTACATTACTTTCAATGAGTTCCAATTTGAGTTTCTGTCTCCACAACAAGCAGGCCAGGTGGGTTTGCCTCCAGGCAGATTTTGTAGAAGGTCACATCCCCTTCTCAAAAACTATTCAATTTAAACTTAAACGGTCTCCTTTAGTTCAAAACATGAACATCTTATAAAGTTCAACATTCAGATAACATGGAAGTTACTCCAAGTAGTTGTTTATAATATTGCTGAAGCTCTCGGCAAATCGGCCTAGCGGGTGGCTAAACCCTGAAACAATAAATCTTTTTTCATTTGTTTCGGACTCACTTGACCAAGGTGTACACTCTTTCATCCAGTTTGGTACATAATGCTGGTTTCAAACAAAATCAGGGACTGCTGAAAACACACTAGATTAGTCACCACCTGTACAGAATAGATAACTGCTTAGATTCACAAATCTTATTGAAATCCAAAGGTTTTCACATATTAAACAACAAGAGGAAAATGTCCAATACAATTGAAGAGAGACATTCACACGCACATTCCACGTACCACAGGAAAAGAGGCATTGGGGATCCATACCTGAAAGAGATATTAGGAATAACACATAAGGAATGAGCATTGTTGCCCCACAGTGCCATGGACCCAGGTTCAATTCTGACCTTGGGTGACTGTCTGTGTGGAGTTTGCACAGTCTCCCCATGTCTGCGTGGGTTTCCTCTGGGTGTCTCCCACAGTCCAAAGATGTGCAGGTTAGGTGGATTGGTCATGCTAAAATTGCCCCTTAGTGTCCAAAGATGTGTAGGTTAGGTGGGGTTATGGGTATAGGGTGGGAGAGTGGGTCGAGGTGTGATGCTGATTTTGGAGGGTCAGTGGTGCCAAATGGCCTCCTTCTGTCTAATAGGGATTCTATGGATTTAATGGAATTTTAAAAAACTATTTAAGATTCCCTTTGCAAAACTGCCCTGCTCCTGAACACAAGAAAACAGTGCACATGCAGCTACCAACAAAAGGTAAGCTTGCCGAAAAATAGTTACCAACATGCAGTAGCTTCCTTCCCTCCCAGCACTGCATTGCCAGTTTGCCAGGTCTCATGCCACGCCTGCCTGATCATGTCCGATTCTTGTTGTATCTATCAACATCTTTCAATCAAGAAAGTTTTCTTCTCAAAAATAGATACTTATGGCAGATTGTAAAATTGCCTGTATCGTTGTGATTTGTAGCAGTTTAATAGTCCTTCTTTTCCACTTAATTTAACACCGGAAAAAATGTCAAAATTAAATTAATGATGCCATAGTGGTATTGTCACTGGACTAGTAATCCAGAGACCCAGGATAATGCTCTGGGAAAGTGGGTTCAAATCCATTCTATTCCAGCTGTTTTACACAAGACCATCAACAGTTCTGAATGTACATCAGGAATCTTCTATAACAGATATTCTGTATTTTGTTTTTTATTTGTTCATGGGATTTGGGCATTGCTGGCTGGGTCAACATTTATTGCCCATCCCTAGGGGCATTTAAGAGTCAACTACATTGCTGTGGGTCTGGAGTCACATATAGGCCAGACCAGGTAAGGATGGCAGATTTCATTAGTGAACCAGATGGGTTTTTACGACAATCGGCAATGGTTCCATTAGACTTTTAATTGTTATTGAATTTAAATTCCACTATCTATGTTCTATCCAGCAAGCAGAGTCCTGGCTGGATTTGAACCCACTTTCCCAGAGCATTGTCCTGGGTCTCTGGATTACTAGTCCAATGACAATACCACTACACCACTGCCTCCCCGTAGTGCAGAGTTGTCTGTTCTTGTTTATGACTTCTAAAATTCATGTTCTTGAGCAAAATCTCATTTTCAAGATTATTTATAGATTTTCCCCAAAATTGCATGGATCAGATGAGAAAAGTTGTGTGAAATTCTCTGGCTTCCCAGATGGCTTTTCTCATCTGATTTAACAGCAGTTTAAAAGTGCCGGCAAGGATCACACAGCCAGCTGGAGGGGCGGTGCTTAAACAAGCCAGCAACCCTGTGATTCTGAGATACGATGCCCGATCTCAAAGTTACATCAAAGATCCCCCACCCCCCCCAATGGAGATTGTGACTCCCCTGGGGGACACCCCTCAATGCCCACATGCATAAGGGCAACCAACCCCCCACCACACAAAGAAATGAACCTCGCCACCACAAGCATCGGGGTGACCCAACCCTCCCACCACCAAAAAGCGTTGCGATAGCTCCCCCCACCACTCGCTGGCACTTCCCCCTCCACATCATTGCCACCACCTACGGTTCCACATCATTGCCACCACCCACTGCTCCCCTCTCCACAGTCTTCCCCCACCACCACCCCAATACATGCCCAATACAGCCTCCCTGACATAAGGAAAAAAAACCACCCTCCCAAATGGAGCTCCCCAGAGGATCCTCTCCGGCAGGGTCAACCTGCCATTCCTTCCTATCAGTGCCAGGGCACTGCCCAGCCATGTCCCTCACCGCCCACGGCCCCCCAGCATGGTCATCAGTACTGTTTTTAAAAACCAATAGTGATTTGTGCCGGCATGACGTCACGCCGATTGGATGGAAGATAAGGTGCGGCTGGACATTACACCATTAAGCCCGGTAAGTATATTAAAAATTATGGAAATCAGGTTCATATTGTTTCTGGACAGAACCTGATCATGTCACCGGGGGTGGAGTGAGGGGGGGGGGATCTCAAACTGAGATGTCACCGCCGCAAATCCCTTCATGGCCCCCTCGTGAGATTGGGCAGCCCCAATGGGATTAATGTCCACAGTGAACGGACCCGCTAATTCCCACCCTATGTTAATCAGTCCCACTTCCAGGCAACAAACACCCCCCCCCCCCCCATCATCATTCCATATTTGGAAAGGGCAGTGTTTGGTTCCCTGCCGACAAACAAATTATACATGAAATCAATTGCACATCACAGTAATTTTCCCCTTTGGGTATTATCTTCCTCTCCCTTTCTCTTTAGTTAAACTTGCATCCTGTAACTTGCAAATGAGCCATGGGACTCCCACTCCAGGGAGCACCACCTGCCTCAAAGTCATGACACTTCCCATTTTCAATGCTGCTGGCATTTTTCGGCAGCTCCTATTAACTAGCCTTCTTGACCTACAGATAAGAGAAACTCATCTGATCGAATCCCCCAGCCTGTCAATCATCCTTGCATAGATCTTTTACAGTCGTTCCCACGATTGGCGCTGAGGGTGAAGGGCGAAAGTGGGAGTTTACAAAATTGATTATATAGCACATTTAACTCTGAATTAAATCAACAGCTAATTCAACCCTGGTGTAAGAAAATAAGCTACAGTCCATTCTAACATTTATTGGAGGCATTCATTCTGCAGTTTTATTTGAAATAGGCTAAATAAATGAGGTAGTAAAAATATTACTTTTCAACCTCTTTATTACTACCCGCTACATTTTTATGTTTTTCTTCTTTATCTGTAGGTACAGTTCAGGAAAAAAATCCAATCAAGATCATTTTAGTACAGGTTTCCTATGCAACATTCAAATAGTCAAATAAAAGTAACAGCACCTTATAAATAAAAAGAAAATGATACTAGAGTGAATGCCAGGTAATTTTAGGAGAGAAAAGATCAAACAGGTGGGCAAGAACAGAATTTTAGTCTAGAAAGGAGACGTGCAGGGAGGAAGAAAATAAGCCAGATGCTAACATAGTAGTAAAATGGAAAGCAGCCAAAATGTTTTAAATAAATCATTGCACAGCAAACATTAAGAGATTTACAAAGGACAAATAAACTAGAAAGGAAAATAATCCTTGAAATATTAGCGAATGTAAATCCATAATCTAAATTAACAACAGCAAACTTTTGAAATAAAGATTCTAATCTTCTTTTATCAGCTTAATTATCTGTTGATGTGCAGCAAATTCGGTTATGGTATATGAAGTCCTTTGTAGTCATTCTGACCGTCTGTTCAATATATACAAATTATTCACAAGACTGATAATCGAATCCTTATTTACTGAAAGTACACAACATAATATCAGAATCTGACATTTTGTTCCATTCAAAAGGGATTCAATGCGCATCACAAATATTGCTGGCACTGTTATTTTCATATAAAGCTAAAGGTATTAAGATTGTGAATATCTAATTTCATTTGTGTAGTTTGCACACTGCGCTCCATGAGGTGTTACAGTTGAAACATGACAGCAGATTCAATTAATAGGTGTTGCATTATGTACTCTGGGATAACACAGGCTGCAACTCGATGCAGCTTTGACCAAAAGATACTCCAGACTTTGAAGTAAGTTCAATGCGATTTATTGAACCATAAGCATAGTTCTCTATGAGTTCGACTCTCCTGCTAATCTTGCTATAGTAACTCAGTCTAACTAACCAGTCTGCTCTAAGCCATGTGGTGGGTGTGATGCTTCTGATCTGCCCCTGTCCTACTCTCTAAGTGTCGCCTGTGGAAAGAGTCAGAGCATGTGTGCCCTGTCCTTATATATGGGTTGTGTAATGCCCCCTTGTGGTAGTGTCACCTCTGGGTGTCTTGACTGCCCATTGGTCGTGTCCTATTCTATGTTTTCATTAGCTGTATGTCTGCATGTCATGTCTCTGGTGCCCCCTCTAGTGTTTACTTAGTCAGTGTATTTACATTAACCCCTTGTGTATTTACAGTGATGGATATCACTACAATAGGCAGCAAAGGTTTGGAACCTAGAACCTTACTGGATAGTAGGCAAGCCACTGCAACAACACTTAGTTTAAAGCCAATAACGTCTAATGAAAACAATTCAGATATTATATATCAGAAAGTTTCCATACCTGCAACACTGGAGGTAACAGAATAATAGAGGCGGACATGAGGCTCTTAGAACAGATGGAAAGTCCCAGATCTATGTTAAGTTAGATAGCATCTGCTAAGATACCAGTGAAGAGCACTAAAATTGGGTTCAGTGCCTGGGCAAGGAAGATAAAATATAACCAACTAGGGTTCCTGTCCTGATAGTTCAGTGATTGTTGTTGACAAAGAACATGCATGCTGATACCTGGAAAGTTCAATGCACCACATTCACATGGGTAAACTCTTGGAAGGTGGCCAGTACCCATGACCAATGAATCAGAATGAACGAGAAATTTCAGAAGAAGAAAGAAAATCAGAGAAAAAGGCACCACTCTTCAATTTGGCTGGGAAATAACAATTTGCAATCTAGGATTTTTGGAAATATTAATAATAATAATAATAATAATAATAATCTTTTTCACAAGTAGGCTTATATTAACGCTGCAATGAAGTTACTGCGAAAAGCCCCTAGTCACCACATTCCGCCGCTTGCACATGTATACTGAGGGCAAATTCCGAATGTCCAATTCACCTCACAAGCACGTCTTTTGGGACTTGTGGGAGGAAATCGGAGCAACCGGAAGAAATGCCGCAGACACAAGGAGAACGTGCAGGCTCCGTACAGAGTGACCCAAGCCGGAAATCATAACTGGGATCCTGGTGCTGTGAAGCGATAGTGCTAACGTGCCTGTTCAAGATAACTATTCTGGATTGAGTTACATTTTTCGTTCACAAATTGAAAAGCAGAATGGCTCAGCAGTTTATAAATATCATAAATACCATTTTGTCCCTTGGTCTCCAATTTGGTAAAATCCTCGTCCCTAATTTATAGCTATAAAGCCCTAAGCAGCTACGCTTCCCACTGATTACTTCACCTCTTGGTTCCCTGACTTTCCCTTCCCCCCCAATCTTTAGTTTAAAGTCCTATTGACCACCCTATTTATTATTTTCGCCAGAACACTGGTCGCAGCTCGGTTCAGGTGGAGACCATCCCAACGGTATAGGTCCCCCCTGTCCCCCCCCCGGCATCAGTTTTGGGACAGGGGGGACCTATACCATTGGGATGGTCTCCACCTGAACCGAGCTGGGACCAATGTTCTAGCGAAAAGAATTCCTTTCTTAAGGTGCCTCACGGGAGACTGCTGAGTAAAATAAGGGCCCATGGTATTCGAGGCAAGGTACTAACATGGATTGACGATTGGCTGTCAGGCAGAAGGCAGAGAGTTGGGATAAAAGGTTCTTTTTCGGAATGGCAACCGGTGACGAGTGGTGTCCCGCAGGGTTCAGTGTTGGGGCCACAGCTGTTCTCTTTATATATTAACGATCTAGATGACGGGACTGGGGGCATTCTGGCTAAGTTTGCCGATGATACAAAGATAGGTGGAGGGGCAGGTAGTATGGAGGAGGTGGGGAGGCTGCAGAAAGATTTAGACAGTTTAGGAGAGTGGTCCAAGAAAAGGCTGATGAAATTCAACGTGGGCAAGTGCGAGGTCTTGCACTTTGGAAAAAAGAATAGAGGCATGGACTATTTTCTAAACGGTGACAAAATTCATAATGCTGAAGTGCAAAGGGACTTGGGAGTCCTAGTCCAGGATTCTCTAAAGGTAAACTTGCAGGTTGAGTCCGTAATTAAGAAAGCAAATGCAATGTTGTCATTCATCTCAAGAGGCTTGGAATATAAAAGCAGGGATGTACTTCTGAAGCTTTATAAAGCATTAGTTAGGCCCCATTTAAAATACTGTGAGCAATTTTGGGCCCCACACCTCAGGAAGGACATACTGGCACTGGAGCGGGTCCAGCGGAGATTCACACGGATGATCCCAGGAATGGTAGGCCTAACATACGATGAACGTCTGAGGATCCTGGGATTATATTCATCGGAGTTTAGGAGGTTGAGGGGAGATCTAATAGAAACTTACAAGATAATGAATGGCTTAGATAGGGTGGATGTAGGGAAGTTGTTTCCATTAGCAGGGGAGACTAGGACCCTGGGGCACAGCCTTAGAATAAAAGGGAGTCACTTTAGAACAGAGATGAGGAGAAATTTCTTCAGCCAGAGAGTGGTGGATCAGAGGTTGGGAATTGTGTGGTGAGTAACTCATCTCCTGAATCCCTAAAGCCAGTGCACCATCCACAAGCTACAAGTCAAGAGTGTGATGGAATTCATTGCCACAGAGGGCGGTGGAGGCCGGGACGTTGAGTGTCTTTAAGACAGAAGTTGATAAATTCTTGATTTCTCGAGGAATTAAGGGCTATGGAGAGAGAGTGGGTAAATGGAGTTGAAATCAGCCACGATTGAATGGCGGAGTGGACTCGATGGGCCGAATGGCCTTACTTCCGCTCCTATGTCTTATGGTCTTATGGTCTATACCTGTTCCTTTGAGCTTTTCCAGATTTTAATTATTTGTGTCTGGTCTTTACAAAAGTGCAGTGTTGTGAAACATGTCACTTTCAACAGAACATGTTAAAACAATTCCAAAAGTTGCTGCCTCAGGTGAAACTTATATTGGGATGGTAGCATGGTGGCTATGTTACTGATTTAGTAATCCAGAGGCCTAAACTAATGAATCATTTCTGCCAGTCGGGCTTGTGGCAGGTGGTGAGAAACCGAAACGAGGTGAAACCATATTTGACCTTGTTGTCACAAATCTGCCTCTCGCAGAAGCATCTGTCCAATGCAGTATTGTAACAGTGGCCACCGTACAGAGCTGACAGGACCAAGTCCCATATTCACACCGAGAACATCCTGCATCATTCCGCGTGGCATTATCACTGCTGTGGGCTACCTATAGTAGCAGCAGAATTGTATTCCGCCACATTCTACACTCCCAAGCCCCGAATATCTCTCACTCTACCATTACTATTAAACAAGGACACCAACCCTGGTTCAGCAAAGGGTGCAGATCAGCGTGCCAGGAGCAACATCAGGCATAACTAAAAATGAGGTGCCAACCTCAGCAGAAGCAACATGTTATAGAGCTAAGTGATCCAACAATCAATGAATTAAATCAAACTCCAGAAGACCTGCCACATCCAATTGTGGTTGGTGGTGGGCAATTTAACTAACAGCAGGAGGAGGCTATCCTCATTCTCAATGATGGGGTGTCACCCCCAACCCCCGCACATCTGTGCAAAAATCAAGGCTAATGTTTTTACAACCATCCTCAGTCAGAAGTGCTGAGTGGATGATCCCATCTCACCTTCCAAACCCGCAACCTTTACCAACGAGGAGGATAAGGGCAGCAGATGTACAAGAACACCATCACTTATTGCTCTCCAAATCACACACCATCCTGACTTGGAACTATATTCCCGTTCCTTCACCGTCACCAAGTCTAAATCCTGTAACTGCCTTCATAAGAGTACTTTGGGTGTATCTACTTCAAATGACCTGCATCAGTTCATATAGGCAGCTCACCATGACATCCTCAAGGACAATTGTGGAAAGGCAATAAATGCTGGCCTAGCCAGCAATGCCCACGCCCACGAAGCGATAAATTAAAAAAACAATATCTAACCATTTCCCTATGATATTTGATGCCATTACCATCGCTGAATCCCTGACAATCAGCATCCTGGGAGCTAACATTGACCAGAAACTGAACTGGACCAGCCACATAAATACTGTGGTTGCAAGGGCAGATCAGAGGTTGGGAATTGTGTGGTGAGTAACTCATCTCCTGAATCCCTAAAGCCAGTGCACCATCCACAAGCTACAAGTCAAGAGTGTGATGGAATTCTCTCCACTTGCATGGACGAGTGCAGCTCCCAGTGCAAAACTCAAGAAGCTCAATATCGTCCAGGACAAGGAAGCCTGTTTGATCAGCATTCCATCCAACATCTTAACCATTCATTTCCTCCAGCATCAGCGTAACGTGGCTGCAGTGCGTACTAGTCAGAAGATGCACTGCAGTAACTCGTAAGGTTTCTTTAACTGCCAAATTTGCAACCCCTACCACCTAGATAGATTATCATAGATTATCATAGAATTTACAGTGCAGAAGGAGGCCATTCGGCCCATCGAGTCTGCACCGGCTCTTGGAAAGAGCACCCTACCCAAGGTCAACACCGCCACCCTATCCCCATAACCCAGTAACCCCACCCAACACTAAGGGCAATTTTGGACACTAAGGGCAATTTATCATGGCCAATCCACCTAACCAGCACATCTTTGGACTGTGGAAGGAAACCGGAGCACCCGGAGGAAACCCACGCACACACGGGGAGGATGTGCAGACTCCGCACAGACAGTGACCCAAGCTGGAATCGAACCTGGGACCCTGGAGCTGTGAAGCAATTGTGCTATCCACAAGGCTACCGTGCTGCCCCTAATAGATCGTAGATCATCTTTTTAGTGTCACAAGTAGGCTTGCATTAACACTTCAATGAAGTTACAGTGAAAATCCTCTGGTCGTCACACTACAGCGCCTGTTCAGGTGCACGGTGAGAGAATTCAGAATGTCCAATTAAACTACCAAGCACGTCTTAGAAGGACATGGGCAGCAAGCACGTGGAAAAATTACCACTTCCCCTCCAAGTCACACACCACCCTAACTTCAAAGTATAATCGCTGTTCCTTCATCGTCGCTGGGTCGAAATCCTGGATCTCTCTTCCAGAACAGCAATGTGGCAGTGCCTTCTCCACACAGTCTGCAATGTCGGCACACCACCTTCTCGATGGCAATTACGGGTAATAAATGCTGGCCTTGTCGGCCATAACCACGTCCTGTGAATGACTTTTAAGGACGTATCATATTCCAGACTCAGCAATTAGATCTCTGCAGGTAACCCGAGTGGAACTGCCAATATTTAATATAACGGGCAGTTCCAGAGACAAGAGTGAAATATCTTGCACATCCAAACATACAGTGTGTACACTCAACCCACTTGTGTACCGCACGCAATTTGTTACTTTCTTCTCCACTGCTGACAAGACAAAGTAGCTGACAAGACAGAGGTGGGGAGGGTGAACACAATGAACTCTTGGAAAGCTTGAGGAAAAAAAATGATGGTTGGACTGAGGGAACAAAAATGTTATACCGGCATAAATTAGCAGATCACAAGCTGCACATCTGAGTACAAGCCTTGGAGGTATTTTGTATATGTGATATTATCATTCTGATCATTCAAAATACTTGAAATTAAACATTTGGATATCCGTCTTCTATTTCTCACTTTAAACTAGGGATTAATCAATGAGTCAAGAGGTTGAAGTAAAGTGACCACTTTCCTTTGTGGAACAGCACTACAAATGAGACAGCCTTTGCAGCTGTCAAGTGAGTTCCTTGAGGCCACTGAGGCAACTAAAATGAAGAAATTGGCAGGGGAGAACATATTTGAACAGAATTACTATGTGTAATTACTGGCATGTTTCCATGCCAAGATAAGTGTGTATATAACAATTACTGCCAATTACGGACATAAGGGCACCTCAAAATAAGGTCTGGCATGCATTCCCAGTTATATTTTCTCAAGCTAGTTTTCAAATTTTAATGTTACCTTCATCTGCAAGAGATGCTCTAAGTCTGAACAGAAGACAGTAGCTCATCAGACAGCCCGTCTCCATGGGTACGGGTCCTGTTTCAGTACAACAGCATGTGCTTTGTTCATGGCCTTAGATCAGTTTCTCCCCTTCAGTGATTTCACTTTTAAGAATAGGGTAGCAGGGATCATGTGACAGATGCTCCCAAAATGAAGTGACCAGCCTTCAGACAAGAGGACTGATGGGTTTTCTCTGTAGAAATAGTTCATTGCGGTCATTATCATCGTGATATAGTCCTTCATGCATTCATGTGCCGTCGCAGGCTGTCAGCCACTTCAGCTGAAGCAGCCTTTTATGCTGAGGCACTTCTCACACAACAGCACACAAAAGGCTGATGCTCAGTGCCTACAGGGACTTTGCAGTGAACCTTACTTGGCTGATGTCTTCGTATAAATAATACAATAAAACATTCTGGGTCCTGGTAGAATTACACATCTGATTTTCCCACTCACATTGCATAGCCAAGTATGCACATATAGACTGGAATAAACCGAGAAAAAAAGATGGTTACGAAGGAATCTTTGCGGTTTCCTGAACCATACTACAGCTGATGAATTACTTTTGAAACAAGGTGATTTTTTTTTTTAAACGTAGGCAGTCCATTTGCAAACAGCAATATCAGAGGCAGAAAAGAGGACAAATGAACAACTAATCTGCCTTTTCTGGCATTAGTTAATGGAGGAACGTTGGACAGAACCGAAACGGTAAAAAAAAAAACACCATTCCTCTTCCCATGGAATCTTTCACATTACCTGCGCAGGAAGACAACCTGGATTTGATATCAATAATCAGAGCACAAGTCTGTCCACTCCAGAGAAGTAGGGGCTTTTCACAGTAACTTCTTTGAAGACCACTTGTGATAATAAGTGATCATTATTATTAAATCAATGTCGGTTTAATTTCTTAATCTTTCAAGTTGATCAAATATATGCCATGCACAGTTAAGTATATAATGCTATCATATAAATGTTTTACTTTGCACTGCTTGCCAAAATGAATGTTATTTACATTTTATTATAGAAAACACCGGAAACACTCAGCAAGTCAGGCAGCCCCATGTAGCGAGAGAGAGAGAGACAGACAGAGAGAGAGACAGACAGACGGGGACACACACACCGTTAATGGGCTAGATTATACATCGGGGAAGGGCCCCCACACCCCAACATAAATTTCAGGGACGAGCCCGCTTCTGCCTTGCCAGCCCAGCCTGCGTTAGTTTTTTGACCAACAGGGCTTTAATTAAATTAATATGAGGTGATACCTTCCTCGCCAGGAAGAAGTCTCAGTTCACTGAGCTGCTGACCAATCAGATGCCAGCTGCACTGTCGTACTGGCAGTGCCACCACGGGGAGCAATGGGAACTATTTGATTAATATCATCCTCTGTAGTAATTATTTTCCCTTCAAGTATTTATCAAATTCTCTTTTGAATTTTACTATTGAATGGATTTCCAATACCCACTCAGACAGGGAGGCAGTGGCATAGTGGTATTATCACTGGATTAGTAATCCAGGGTAACGCTCTGGGGACGAGTTCAAATCTCACCAGAGCAGATGGCTAAGCCTAATGCAGCTAATGGCAGTACACAGAGCCCACTTAACTAGAACACCAATCAGCAGGTTCTTCCCGGAGGTGGGGGACAAATGTGAACGGTGCCAAAGAGATCAACCACGCCCACACGTTTTGATCTTGCCTCAGACTTGTTGGATTTTAGACAGCCTTCTTCGAGGCGATGTCCAAGGTGGTGGGGGTGAGGGTGGAGCCCTGCCCAAGAGTGGCGGTCTTCGGGGTATCAGAAGAGCCAGATCTCTTCATTGGGAGGAGGGCCTTTGTCTCCCTAAACGCCCGCCAGAGAATCCTGCTCAGCTGGCAGTCAGCAGTGCCACCCAACACCCAAAGCTGCAGATTGGCTGTCCGACCTATCAGAGTTTCTCCAAAATGGAGAAAATTAAATTCGCCATCTGAGAGTTGGAGGAGGACGTCCAGAAACGTGGGAGCAATTCACTCGGTTGTTCCAAGGGACCGTAGCCAACAAGTAAGAAGTCAAAGAACAGGAGAGGGTAGCCACAACACAGGGGGGGGATGGGCGGGGGGGGGAAAAGGGAGGCACGGAACGCAACCATGCCCAACAAAAAAGGCATGGGAAGCAGTATCACACCAACATAACAGGAGCAGGGTACAAGAACAAATAAATGCCCCAGTTTGGGAGGGAGTGGGGGTTGGGGAGCAGGGGAAACAGCTGGAACCAAATAACTAATGGGGATCAGAAAGCGGAAATTGTAGCCACCAATGTAAATAATGCAAGAAGAATGACAATGTATGTAAATAGTTGAAACCGACCAACATGTAAATAGGTTTCTTTATCCTGTTTTGTCCACGTTTATCCTTGTTTTGTATACCACAAAAAAATGAAGAAAAACATTTTAAAAAAACGTTGTGATTCCTGTGCAATGCCCCCTAAATTCCTCTAAATTCCAAAATTTATTAGTCTTTCGCCTTTTAAAAAAATATGCTGCTTTTGCATCTTCCTACCAAAATGAATAATTTCATACTTGCCCACATTTTACGCCACCCTCTTGTTCAATCTTTTAACTGGTTCATAACCCTTTGCAGTCTCTTTACATCCTCCTCACAGCTTACTAATGAGCCCAATAAGGAATTCGGAAGAAGTCTATTTGCTCAGTGTTTATAATGTGGAAATGGTGACCACATGGAGTAATTGAGGTCACTAACTTAGATGAATTTAAGAGGAAACTAGCTTAATACAAGAGAGAGAAAGGAATTCAAGGATATGTTGAAGTAGGGTGGGAGGAGACTTGTGTGAATGTTTCTAAGCTATATATTCTATCTAATGCAAGTCAGGTGAAGAAGAGAGGGAAAGAGAAAGATTTAAATAAACACAAGTATTCAAATATTTTTCACATTGATATGGCTGCTTATATCACTTCCCCCGAGCTGCCATGGGGAGGTGATAGTGAGCCAAAGCAATGTGGCAAAACCCATTTGTTCCCTTTTCATAGGAGTTCCTTGTGTCCAAAATAGATTTGATTTACCTCTTTGGTTTAGTTGGCACTAATGTTTGAGGAAAATTTTGTTCCTGAATATTTTACCTTTCTTTTCCTCTTTTATTTGATGCCAGGCAGGCACTTTATACCGTGACTCTCTGAAATTGGTTGTGCACAGGAGCAATGAGGTAGGGAGGGGATCACGCAGGGGACACTATAGAATTTTGAGGTAGGGAGGGGATCACAAAGGGGACACTATAGAATTTACAATGTAGAAGGAGGCCAATCGGCCCATCGAGTCTGCACCGGCTCTTGGAAAGAGCACCCTACCTAAGCCCACACCTCCACCCTATCCCCGTAACCCAGTAACCCCACCCAACAAAATAGATCTTTTAGAAGGATATCAGAACAGAGATTTTACACCCATTCGGAAAGATTGAACTAATTGGCATTTGATTATCATTTCTGAACTGCTCATTTCAACTATATCTTTTTTTTTTAAATAAATATTTTATTGAAAATTTTTGGTCAACCAACACAGTACATTGTGCATCCTTTACACAACATTATAACAATACAGATAATAATGACCTTTTTTATATAAACAAAAAACAACAAATAAATAAATATTAAATAACAAAAATGAAAACTAGCCCTAATTGGCAACTGCCTTGTCACAGGCTATACCCCCCCCCCCCCCCCCCCAAGTCCTGGGCTGCTGCTGCTGCCTTCTTTTTTCCCCCATCTATCTTTCCGCAAGATATTCGACGAACGGTTGCCACCGCCTGGTGAACCCTTGAGCCGACCCCCTTAGGACGAACTTAATCAGCTCTAGCTTTATGAACCCCGCCATATCATTTATCCAGGTCTCCACCCCCGGGGGCTTGGCTTCTTTCCACATTAGCAATATCCTGCGCCGGGCTACTAGGGATGCAAAGGCCAAAACATCGGCCTCTCTCGCCTCCTGCACTCCCGGCTCTTGTGCAACCCCAAATATAGCCAACCCCCAGCTTGGTTCGACCCGGACCCCCACTACTTTTGAAAGCACCTTTGTCACCCCCATCCAAAACCCCTGTAGTGCCGGGCATGACCAAAACATATGGATATGATTCGCTGGGCTTCTCGAGCACCTCGCACACCTATCCTCCACCCCAAAAAATTTACTGAGCCGTGTTCCAGTCATATGTGCCCTGTGTAATACCTTAAACTGAATCAGGCTTAGCCTGGCGCACGAGGACGACGAGTTTACCCTGTTTAGGGCATCTGCCCACAGCCCCTCCTCGATCTCCTCCCCTAGCTCTTCTTCCCATTTCCCTTTTAGTTCGTCCACCATAGTCTCCCCTTCGTCCCTCATTTCCCTATATATATCCGACACCTTACCATCCCCCACCCATTTCTTTGAGATGACTCTGTCCTGTACCTCTTGTGTCGGGAGCTGCGGGAATTCCCTCACCTGTTGCCTCGCAAAAGCCCTCAATTGCATGTACCTGAATGCATTCCCTTGGGGCAACCCATATTTCTCGGTCAGCGCTCCCAGACTTGCGAACTTCCCGTCCACAAATAGATCTTTCAGTTGCGTTATTCCTGCTCTTTGCCACATTCCATATCCCCCATCCATTCCCCCCGGGGCAAACCTATGGTTGTTTCTTATCGGGGACCCCCCCAATGCTCCGGTCTTTCCCCTATGTCGTCTCCACTGTCCCCAAATCTTCAGTGTAGCTACCACCACCGGGCTCGTGGTGTAGTTCCTCGGTGAGAACGGCAATGGGGCTGTCACCATAGCCTGCAGGCTGGTCCCCCTACAGGACGCCCTCTCTAATCTCTTCCACGCCGCTCCCTCCTCCTCTCCCATCCACTTACTCACCATTTAAATATTAGCGGCCCAATAATACTCACTTAGGCTCGGTAATGCCAGCCCCCCCCCTATCCCTACTACGCTGTAAGAATCCCTTCCTCACTCTCGGAGTCTTCCCGGCCCAAACAAAACCCATGATGCTCTTTTCTATCCTTTTAAAAAAAGCCTTCGTGATCACCACCGGGAGGCACTGAAACACAAAGAGGAATCTCGGGAGGACCACCATCTTAACCGCCTGCACCCTCCCTGCCATTGACAGTGCTACCATATCCCATCTCTTGAAATCTTCCTCCATCTGTTCCACCAACCGCGTTAAATTTAGCCTGTGCAATGTGCCCCAATTCTTAGCTATCTGGATCCCCAGGTAACGAAAGTCTCTTGTTACCTTCCTCAACGGTAGGTCTTCTATTTCTCTACTCTGCTCCCCTGGATGCACCACAAACAGCTCACTCTTCCCCATGTTCAATTTATACCCTGAAAAATCCCCAAACTCCCCAAGTATCCGCATTATTTCTGGCATCCCCTCCGCCGGATCCGCCACATATAGTAGCAGATCATCCGCATATAAAGATACCCGGTGTTCTTCTCCTCCCCTAAGTATTCCCCTCCATCTCTTGGAACCTCTCAGCGCTATCGCCAGGGGCTCAATCGCCAGTGCAAACAGTAATGGGGACAGAGGACATCCCTGCTTGTCCCTCTATGGAGCCGAAAATATGCCGATCCCCGTCCATTCGTGACCACACTCGCCACTGGGGCCCTATACAACAGCTGCACCCATCTAACATACCCCTCTCCAAAACCAAATCTCCTCAACACCTCCCACAGATAATCCCATTCCACTCTATCAAATGCTTTCTCGGCATCCATCGCCACTACTATCTCCGTTTCACCCTCTGGTGGGGCCATCATCATTACCCCTAACAGCCTCCGTATATTCGTGTTCAGCTGTCTCCCCTTCACAAACCCAGTTTGGTCCTCGTGAACCACCCCCGGGACACATTCCTCTATTCTCATTGCCATTACCTTGGCCAGGACCTTGGCATCCACATTTAGGAGGGAAATTGGTCTGTAGGACCCGCATTGTAGCGGATCCTTTTCCTTCTTTAAGAGAAGCGATATCGTTGCTTCAGACATAGTCGGGGGCAGCTGTCCCCTTTCCTTTGCCTCGTTAAAGGTCCTCGTCAGTACCGGGGCGAGCAAGTCCAAATACTTTCTGTAAAATTCAACTGGGAATCCGTCCGGTCCCTGGGCCTTTCCCGTCTGCATGTTCCTAATTCCTTTCACCACTTCTTCTACCGTAATCTGTGCTCCCAGTCCCACCCTTTCCTGCTCTTCCACCTTGGGAATTTCCAGCCGATCCAAAAAATCCATCATTCTCTCCCTCCCATCCGGGGGTTGAGCTTCATACAATTTTTTATAAAATGTCTTGAACACTTCATTCACTCTCTCCGCCCCCCGCTCCATCTCTCCTTCCTCATCCCTCACTCCCCCTATTTCCCTCGCTGCTCCCCTTTTCCTCAATTGGTGTGCCAGCAATCTGCTCGCCTTCTCCCCATATTCATACTGTACACCCTGCGCCTTCCTCCATTGTGCCTCTGCAGTGCCTGTAGTCAGCAAGTCAAATTCCACATGCAGCCTTTGCCTTTCCCTGTACAGTCCCTCCTCCGGTGCTTCCGCATATTGTCTGTCCACCCTCAAAAGTTCTTGCAGCAACCGCTCCCGTTCCTTACTCTCCTGCTTCCCTTTATGTGCCCTTATTGATATCAGCTCCCCCCTAACCACCGCCTTCAACGCCTCCCAGACCACTCCCACCTGAACCTCCCCATTGTCATTGAGTTCCAAGTACTTTTCAATACATCCCCTCACCCTTAGGCACACCCCCTCATCCGCCATTAGTCCCATGTCCATTCTCCAGGGTGGGCGCCCTCCTGTTTCCTCCCCTATCTCCAAGTCTACCCAGTGTGGGGCATGATCCGAAATGGCTATAGCCGTATATTCCGTTCCCCTCACCTTCGGGATCAATGCCCTACCCAACACAAAAAAGTCTATGCGCGAATAGACTTTATGGACATAGGAGAAAAACGAGAACTCCTTACTCCTAGGTCTACTGAATCTCCATGGGTCCACACCTCCCATCTGCTCCATAAAATCCTTAAGCACCTTGGCTGCTGCCGGCCTCCTACCAGTCCTGGACTTCGACCTATCCAGCCTTGGTTCCAACACCGTGTTAAAGTCTCCCCCCATTATCAGCTTTCCCGTCTCTAGGTCCGGGATGCGTCCTAGCATTCGCCTCATAAAGTTGGCATCATCCCAGTTCGGGGCATACACGTTTACCAAAACCACCATCTCTCCCTGTAATTTGCCACTCACCATCACGTATCTGCCCCCGTTATCCACCACTATAGTCTTTGCCTCGAACATTACCCGCTTCCCCACTAATATAGCCACCCCCCTGTTTTTCGCATCCAGCCCCGAATGGAACACCTGCCCCACCCATCCTTTACGCAGCCTAACCTGGTCTATCAGTATCAGGTGCGTTTCCTGTAACATAACCACATCTGCTTTAAGTTTCTTAAGGTGTGCGAGTACTCGTGCCCTCTTTATCGGCCCGTTGAGCCCTCTCACGTTCCACGTGATCAGCCGAGTTGGGGGGCTTCCCACCCCCCCCCCCTTGCCGGTTAGCCATCATCTTTTTCCAGCTTCTCACCCAGTTCCCACGCAGCTGTATCACCCCCAGGCGGTGCCCCCCCGCCCATCCTCTCCCGTACCCACTCCCCCCTTTCCCCAGCAGCAGCAACCCAGTAATTCCCCCCTCCCACCTCCCCGCTAGACCCCCCGCTAGCGTAATTACTCCCCCCATGTTGCTCCCAGAAGTCAGCAAACTCTGGCTGACCTCGGCTTCCCCCCGTGACCACGGCTCGCACCGTGCGACGCCCCCTCCTTCCTGCTTCTCTATTCCCGCCATAATTATCATAGCGCGGGAACCAAGCCCGCGCCTCTCCCTCGGCCCCGCCTCCCATGGCCAACGCCCCATCTCCTCTCCCTCCCCACCTCCCCCCATCACCACCTGTGGGAGAAAGAAAAGTTACCATACCGCAGGATTAGAACATAAAACCCCTCTTCGCCCCCCCCATTCGCCCCACCACTTTGTCCAAACGTTCTTTTTCATACTCCACTCATTCCAGTTTTTCTTCTACAATAAAAGTCCACGCTTCATCCGCCGTCTCAAAGTAGTGGTGCCTCCCTTGATATGTGACCCACAGTCTTGCCGGTTGCAGCATTCCAAATTTTATCTTCCTTTTGTGAAGTACCGCCTTGGCCCGATTAAAGCTCGCCCTCCTTCTCGCCACCTCCGCACTGCAGTCTTGATAAACGCGGATCACCGCGTTCTCCCATTTACTGCACCGAGTTTTCTTCGCCCATCTAAGGACCATTTCTCTATCCTTAAAACGGAGGAATCTCACCACTATGGCTCTGGGAGTTTCTCCTGCTCTCGATCCTCGCACCATAACTCGGTACGCTCCCTCCACCTCCAACGGACCCGTCGGGGCCTCCGCTCCCATTAACGAATGCAGCATCGTGCTCACATATGCCCCGACGTCCGCCCCCTCCACACCTTCAGGAAGGCCAAGAATCCTCAGGTTGTTCCTCCTTGCGTTGTTTTCCAGTGCCTCCAACCTCTCCACACATCGTTTCTGGTGTGCCTCCTGTATCTCCGACTTCACCACCAGGCCCTGTATATCGTTCTCATTCTCGGCTGCTTTCGCCTTCACGACCCGAAGCTCCTGCTCCTGGGTCTTTTGTTCCTCCTTTAGCCCTTCGATCGCCTGTAGTATCGGGGCCAACAACTCTTTCTTCATTTCCTTTTTTATCTCCTCCACGCAGCATTTCAAGAACTCTTGTTGTTCAGGGCCCCATATGAAACTGCCACCTTCCGACGCCATCTTGGTTTTTGCTTGCCTTCCTTGCCGTTGTTCCAAAGGATCCGCTGCAATCCGGCCACTTTCCTCTCCTTTTTCCATCCGTGTCCAGGGGGAACACCCTCCTGGTTTACCGCACGGTGTTTTTAGCCGTTAAAATTGCCGTTGGGGCTCCTATCAAGAGCCCAAAAGTCCGTTTCACAGGGAGCTGCCGAAACGTGCGACTCAGCTGGTCATCGCCGCACCCGGAAGTCCCATTTCAACTATATCTAAACAGCATGTTAAACAGGGGACATCAAATAGATCCTTGTGTAATTACAATTTTAAGATGACTGTATAACACAGATGCTGGTAGGATTTACTTGTTTACTTATACCAGAACCGACTTGATGGTATTTTTGTAAAATGGTCAGTAAGGGCAATGTTTTAGAGTTGTAAAATATTATTCGAAATATAGAAAAATTAAAGAAATGCCCCATTGCATTGAAACCCTGCAGATGTGTGTCACTGTGCATTGTTGATAGCACTCAGGTGTTTTATGAAGGGATTTTTAATTGAATTACTTAAGAGTCTTTTCAATATAATGTTTTGACTTTCACAAAGTCGCTTATTTGAGCACGTCATTGTTAGCGCACCTTTCTGGCACGAAAGATTTGTCTTTGATTAAGAAAACAAAAATGATTGACAGCAACAGACTGCTACCTGGTCACAGGATAAACTTCGAGTCTGCTGGAAATAGGTCTCTGAGAAGTGTCATATCAATGTTCCCAATTAATACAGAGACTGTGTTGTGCTCATAGCACTGCATAAGATACTTAACTAAAGTCATTTGGAATGATTTGTCTAACATTAATTAAATTACCGTGACAAAATAAAAGGCAAAAGAAAAGCACGAGAAACTGCTGCAAAAAGGCACATTTTCATAATAAAAGGCTGCATTAATTAGCAGTTGGCAATAGAAGGAAAACATGCATGCTTTCATTCATTCATAGGTCCAATCCAAAGATAAAATTATTGTTGATAACAATGTGCAAACACTTTATGCATTTGCATTGTGTATTTGTTATTCTAATGGAATTGTTTATTTATTTTAAGTTCTTTGTTAATCCCTTTACTAAAATAATGGGCAGAGGAACACTACATAAATGTGATGAGCATTCATCGGCAATTATTGTTAATAATAATTTCTATTCTAGAGTGCAGACATAAAGTGAAATATTGTGTGGCTGCATGTCAGGTCTGGAGCCTTTGGTTCATAAAGATCAAAGAATCGGGCATGAAAGGTCAACACACCCAATTCCTCTTTTGGATTTTCAAGTGATTAAAATGAATTCACAAAGTTCTACACTGGGAGCAGAACACAACCTTACAGAATCGATCCTATAATCTAAAAACACAAATTACAATTATCCATCTACCTGCTGGCCGGCAGGATGATTTCAAACTCATTGAGCAGTTAGTGTAACTCTGCCAGTGACAGAAATTGATAGCGAACCTCAATTTTCATTGAAATTTAGAAGTCTCAAGTTCTATCGTCAACTGGTATTTTGATCAACAGTTACATCATAATTCCTACAACCTGAGGAAATGCAACAGTCACAATATCATGAATGGCTACTCCATAATTCCCTTGTTGCTTACATGTGGAAAGACATCCATTTCAAAGAATAAAATTGCTTTCTATAGTAATCAGAAAGGCTCTTTATTCTCTGAACATTTAGGTATTGTGATATAGCAACATACCACATTGTATGTTGGCAGATTTCCCAGTATCCTGTTGCGATTCTTTTATTCAGTAACTCAACATGCAGTTTGTACTCAAGTTTTGAAACAGATCTAAACATACTGGAGGGTGGGAGGGGGGGGGGGGGGGGGGGGGGGGGAGGATAGCATGCACGGTGGTGCAAGAGAGGAGGTCACTTGTTTGTTTCAATCCTGGCTATTGACTATCAATCGGAATCTATCTTGAAGGAGCAAGGGACAGTGCACTTCTACTGGCTTACTGAATGCAATCAGAACAGGTCTATGTGTTTTGACCAAGGGCGTTGTCAGGACGTGTCAAACATTTGTGAAAGTTGTGCCCTTAATTCTGAAATGTTCATTGGGACCTAGGGAAGTACAAAAAGTGATGAAATTGATCTTCAACAATAGCACACAATGCCAATGTTTTCAAAAATAAATCTGGCTAGGTATAAAGCAGATTATTGATGCACCTTAAATATTTACATGCTCGAGACAAAATTACTAATAATAATCTTTATTATTGTCCACCCAAGTAACTTTCTAGAAATATCTCAAAGTGCTTTGTGGCAAGAATTGTTTTTGAAGTCCTGACTGTCAAATCATAGGCAAATGTGACTGCTGTTCACATGTGCTCAACAACAGAGAGGCTGGGAGCGGAGTGGTCTACAGAGTAAGGCAGGATGTAGAACGGACTACAGAGCAGACCGGGATAATAACAATAATCTTTATTTGAGTCCCAAGTAGGCTTACATTAACACTGCAATGAAGGTACTGTGAAAATCAAAGGGCAAGGGCAGGCACGGAGTGGGGTAAAGTCCAAGGGTGGGCATGGAGTGGGACAAGGATGAAAATGGAAGGAAAGAGTGAGGACGGAACAGGATAAAGAGGCAGGGCGAGAGCGGAGCAGGATAAAGAGCCAGGGTGAGAGCGAAGCAGGATAAAGAGCCAGGGTGAGAGCCGAGCGGGATAAAGGGTGAGGGCGGGAGTGGAGAGGGTTAAAGGGCAAGGGCAGGAGCAGGGCGCAGTAACGGGCAAGGGCAGGAGTGGAGCAGGATGAATGGAGAGGGCGGGAGCTGAGCAGGCTAAAGGGTGAGGGTGGGAATGGAGCGGAGAGCATGGCTCGGCCAAGATCTATTGGCAGGAATGTAATTTACATCAAACCATAATGTAAGCTGGAATAATTAATTAGTGCAAAAATTGAGGTAAGCCAATTTGATAAAATACAAACTTTTACATAGCATATTTCATACATTGTATATTATATAATTTACCATAACTACAGTCAGAATTTAATGATTCAGGTTTAGGCGGATCAGGTTATAATTCAATAATGATGAACAGTAACAGTTACGGGTTTCTATTTTTTTGCTACACGCGGCTTGCAACAAGACATGTTGATAATAAAAATTAAGTAAAGCATTTAAATTAACTTAATGTACTAAAGTGGTGAGTAGCTGGTGAATGTTTATTATTGAAGTAACTGGGGTATATATGCACAAATGGAAAGTGGCAGCTCAGGTTGGAAAAGTGATTAATAAGAACGAAGAAGTAGGAGCAAGGGTAGACCACATGCCTGTTGACTCTGCGCTGTCATTCATAATGGTCATGGTGCTAGGAAAATAAAAATAGTGTTCAAGGATTTGTATTGGTAAACATTAGAATTAAGGTATAGTTTCAAGTTATTTTAATTTAATGTTTCTGTGCCTGGAACGGTAAAACCGAAATATAGAAAATAGGAGCAGGCAATTGGTCCTTCGAGCCTGCTCTGCTATTCATTATAATCCCATTTTCCTGCCAAATCCTTTGATCCCCTTCACCCCAAATGCTATATTTAAAAAATATATATTTTAATTCAAATTTTAACAATTAAACATATAACATTTACAAATTAAAACCAATCCAAGACAAACCAAGATATGGCCGTCAGGGGACTGGGCTCTAAAGCCACTGTTGAGCAGGATTTACCGACCACTCCGCAGCGCGTTTTGCCAGTGGGATCTACTGGTCTCACCAGTCAATGGGATTGCCTGTTGACAGCACCCCTCGGCACCAGCATTGGAGTGGAATTTCTCGCTGGCGAAAACAACCAGTAAATCGCGCCCCGAAGAATTGCCGGCAGGGTGAAGAACGACGCCATAAACCTCTCCAACCTCTGGTATGACCAGAACATGTGTACATGATTGGCTGGGCCCCTCCCACATCACTCTCAAAAACCTCCACCCCCTCAAACAACCGGCTTATCCTCGACTTCATCAGGTACGCTCTGTGCAATACCTTTGACTATCAACCCCAGCCTCGCACACGAGGCATTCACCCTCCGTCTCCGCAGCACCTCACACCACAGTCGCTCTTCCAGTACCATCCCCAACTCCTCTTCCTACTTGGCCATAACCCCTTCCAGAGGGGCCCCATCCTCCTCCAAATACTTCAAGAAATTGCAGAGATAACCCCGCTCCCTCAACCCCATCACCAACAACATTCTCTCCAGCAACGAGGGCGGTGACAATTGGAAGGTAGGTCAGGTAGACCTGTTACACAAAACCCACCACCTGCATGTACCTGAAACCCTCCTCTCGCGCCACCCCAAACTTCACCCAACTCTTCTAGATTCGCAAATTGTCCTTCTAGGAATAGATCCTTCATTTCCACCACCCCCTCGCTCCTCCCATCCCTGAAACCTCGCATTCATGCGCCCAGGCTCAAACCTATGTTTCCCCCGAATTGGCATCAACTTAGACTCTGCCCCCAACCAAGTGCTGCCGTAACTGCCTCCATATTTTCAGCGTGGCCACTACCTCCAGATTCCACAATTACCTCCCCGGGACAAACAACAAGAGCTATATCTAATTGCTTCTTGAAAACATCCAATGTTTTGGCCTCAACTACTTTCTGTGGTAAATAACTCCACAGGCTCACCACTCTCTGGGTGAAGAAATTCCTCCTGATTCCTGTCCTAAATGGTCTACCCCGTATCCTTAGACTATTACCCCTGGTTCTGGACATCCCTACCATCAGGAACATCCTTCTCTCATCTACCCTGTCTAGTCTTGTTGGTTTCTATGAGATTTTCCCCTCATTCTTCCAAACACCAGCAAATACAATTCTGGTTAGATTCATGCTGGACAAAGGTGTTTGTATGTGTGGAGGTTGATTAAGTTCTAATAGTGTTTCTATTGTGTTTAGAGGGGGCTACGCCTGTGAGGTAAATAAATAGGCTAGCAGAGGTTTGCAGTGTTGCTCAGTAACTGGGGTAGAGGAGTTTTTAAGTTTCAGTTATAGCTGAATTTTTGGGCAGTTGGAAACAGGATACTGGAGAGTGAACAACTTTAAACTCTGCCAGGAGAAGCTGGACAGGACAAGGGAGTTGCAAAGATGCAAGCCTCCTAAGGAACAAGATACAATCCAGATAGCCTGGGAATTGGGACAGAAAGAATGTTTAAGACACCTGAAGTTAAGAGAACGGAGCACAAGGTATTGTTCAGAAGAATTCAAGAAAGAGTAAATAAAGTGTTATGAGTTAAAGAGACAAGTGTGGTAACTAGATTTAAAGTGGGACTCCGAGGTAGATTAAACATTTGATGTCATTTTAATACAGCCTGGGAATTGAGAGTTAAAGTGATTGTGAACAGTTTGTACAGAAGTCAAGACAAAGGAATCGGGCAGCATGGTAGCACAAGTGGATAGCACTGTGGCTTCACAGCACTAGGGTCCCAGGTTCGATTCCCCGCTGGGTCACTGTCTGTGCGGAGTCTGCACGTTCTCCCAGTGTCTGCATGGATTTGTCCGGGTGCTCTGGTTTCCTCCCACAGTCCAAAGGTGTGCAGGTTAGGTGGATTGCCTTAGTGACCAAAACGTTTCGGAGGCGTTATTGGGTTACGGGGATAGGGTGGAAGTGAGGGCTTAAGTGGGTCGGTGCAGACACGATGGGCCGAATGGCCTCCTTCTGCACTATATGTTCTATGAATCCAAAAGGGGTTGGTGTAAAATCCTGGCCTGGATTCACTGTTAAAAATGGAGCTGAAGCTGTGTTTCAAACTGTCATTTGGAAAACCTGGTCTGGATTTCAGAGTGCAAACTGCTAAGGGAAAGCATAATTTTAAAGAAGAATTTTAGTTGTGACTTTTAAAAGGGAAACTTGAAACCATTCATGTGGAAGCCAGAGCTCAGTGAGACTAGGTGGCTCATGGTACAGGAATCATCTGGGGGGATTTTGAGGAGAAATCCACAGACATTTACTCGAGTTCAGAGAGGAGTGTGCGAAGTTGACCACAGCCAATCTGTGTGCTTAAATGGACTTTGTGTAAAGGAGACCATTGTAGTTTAAGATGTGTTTTGTAATCCGTGTTAATCTTAAAATCTGTGTGCATTTGTTAATTAACTAATTAGTGGTCTGGTGACTCTGTTCCTCCATGTTTTATCTTGAAAAGAATAAGCTACGGTCTTTTGAGCCAGGGCTCCACTCTAGAATCTTCGCATCCAGTTAAAACATCAACTGGGATCGTAACATTGGCCTCAACTCCACATTCCTGCCTTCCCATTTCAATGATTCACTGGGACACCAAACATCTATCTAATAAGGCATAATAAATAACAGCATAGAATGTAAAAGCAAATAAGTTATCACTGAGGGCTTTATTACTGAGGGAAGAAGAGTGGAAATTTTGGAGGCATTAACCATAAATTTAACAGAGTGAGATTAGCAGGGAGGCTAAAAGAATGGCAACAGCAGTAAGAGCGAGACTAGTGGAAGGTATTTTTCCTCTTCTTTCTCTGAACTCTAAAGGTGAGAAATTATAATTTTCAATGGTGTGACGATGACAGGAAGGGTAAAAATAAGAATCTAAAAACAGAGCAGATCCAGAGGCATCAATGTACTGGGGCAGTAGGTTTATTGGGTGCAGGGCAAATGTATGTATTTGCAAGATATATGTCCAGGCAATAACCCCATCTAACCTGCACACCTTTGTACACCAACGGGCAATTTAGCATGGCCAATCCACCTAACCTGCACTTCTTTGTACTGTGGGAGGAAACCAGAATACCCAGAAGAAACCCACTTAGTGGTGATTAGATTCTCTCTCATTTGAGATGATCATTGCCTGGCACATGTGTAGCACAAATGTTACTGGTCACCTCAAGCCTCTAAATTGTCTAAGTCTTGCTGCATTTGGCCATGGACTGCTTCAGTATTTGAGGAGTCGTGAATGGTGCGCAACCATCAGTGAACAGCCCTACTTCTGACCTCAAGACGGAATGAAGATTGTTGATGAAGCAGCTGAAGGTGGTTAGGTCAACAATACAGGGAGGTGCAGGTGTAGTGGCATTGTCACTGGACTAGTAATCTGAAATCCAGGGCTGCTCTGGGGACACGGGTTCAAATCCCACCACAGCAGATGGTGAACTTTGAATTCAACAAAAACAAAACTGGACTTAAAGTCTAATGATGACCATTAAATCATTGTTGATTGTAGTAAAAACCCAACTGGCTCACTAATATCCATTCTTGGAAGAAATCTGCCACCCGTGGCTAGTTTGGCCCACATGTGACCTTAAATTCATTTTGCTACCCTCTGGATTGGTCTATAGATACTGATTTATACGAACAAACAAATTAGGAATCAGGAGTAAGTCATTCGGCCCAAGATTATGACTGATCGGATTGTGGCCTCTACTTTCTTGACTGTCTGCCCCCTTTACCCTTTGAGCCTCTTGTCAGTCAAGAGTATATATGAACATACATTTACTTCTATTTGTGCTATCAATACAGTCATCTTGTTATAAAGGCTGCAGGGATTCATTGGTATCCACGTGGAACACGCAAACTAGCTGTTTTATCTTCTACTCCAATTTCCTTTATCGCGCTGAGGAGTGCCAGGGCAAAAAGCAACACATCCTTCAGATTCTCACTCTCAGCTACAGGGAGCTGAAAATACTTCTAATACGCCTGATGACAGTCAGTAAAAGTGTCCATTCTTTGTCATGCACACTACAGAAAGCAATGGCAAAACACTACAATACTTTGCCAAGCATAAACTTGGACCTATCCAATCCAAGGCAAGTCCATGGGCTCCAACACCCTCTTAGGACATGGTACCTGATGGAGAAAATCTGTTATGGAGTTGGTGCTGAGGATTGTGGATCACTAAAATTAATTTGCTAGCTAGTTCTTTCCCAGAGATTGTTTTTCATTTCCTAGAGATTTTAGGAACTGGCAGATTCATAGACTGGAAAAATCCTTTGCAGAAATCTCTTTTTAACGGAATACATTAAGACACTGGCAGCAAGCATCACAATCAAAACGGAGATTAACTAATGTGGCTTAATTCTGCCTTAGTATTATTGCTCAATTCAGCAAACCAGCTTAAGCAGAGCCTTGAATGTAGGGCAGCACGGTGGTGCAGTGGTTAACATTGCTGCCTCACGGCGCCGAGGTCCCAGGTTCGATCCCAGCTCTGGGTCACTGTCTGTGTGGAGTTTGTACATTCTCCCCATGTTTGCGTGGGTTTCGCCCCCACAACCCAAAGGTGTGCAGTGTAGGTGGTTGGCCATGCTAAATTGCCCCTTAATTGGAAAAAATGAATTGGCTACTCTAAATTTTTTTCAAAAGCAGAACCTTGAATGTAAATATATCTAGATTCGACCATTTGCTGCACTCCATTATTGTCTTGTCATGTTTTAGCTAGTAGAAAAATACTAATGCAGAAAAGATTTTGCAATAGAGTAGTATTTTTAAGGAGGTGTTGCTTTCCCAGTGTGATAATCTACACCTTTGTATCAGGTTCTGAAATGAAACCATGAATTTCTGATAAATGATTACTGAACCTAGAGTTTTTAGAATAAAGCAGCTCAAGTAACAGTAACTTTTCACAGTAACTTCATTTGAAGCCTACTTGTGACAATAAGCGATTTTCATTCATTCAAGTCTGCCCTGCCTCATGGACAGCACCAGCTCCTGGCAGCACCTGAGCCTGGGTCAACTGTCCCAGCCCTCCCCGACACCCATTTGCATCTATTTAACGATGCATATCAGAACTTTATGCCCGATAGTCCCCCACGTTAAATTGACCCGACCGACATCAATGTGAGGACAAGCCGAAGTGAATCACGACAGGTCACCAACAACTTGCAACTGCTGATCAAAACCCACTGGAGTCACAGGTGAGTACAGCTCCCCAGCCCCTCCACCAGTCATGCCCTACCAGTGCCCAGGCACTGGCAGGTACCTTTGCCCCCAAGGCTCTCTTTACTTAAAGTTTGCTCCCTGCAGTCTTAAAAAAACTTAATTGGAACCTGTTTCAACCCTGTGTGTGAGACACCTCTTGCTGACAGGCTGCCTCAAGCTGACTACCTCAAGAAATGTTGTTTACTGACTCAACTGTTCTGGTGACCTATTAAAACACTGAGGGTCCCAAACTGGTTACGAGGCAGGAACCAATGTAACAAGCATTGGAACACCCTGGGCGGGATTCTCCACCCCCACGCCGAAGTGGCCGCGCCGTCGTGAACGCCGTTGTGAAACGGCCCCGGTCCCGACCGATTCAGGCCCTGACAATGGGCCAGTATCGGGGCTGCGTCATCTACCCGCGCCAGGCCTTGTCGCCCGCGTAAAAGCGGCGCCACATAGACGACGCAGCAGGCGCCGCATAACGGACGTCATCCGCGCATGCGCGGGTTGGCCGGTGCCAACCCGCGCATGCGTGGTTGCCGTCCTCTCTAAGTCCGCCCCACAAGAAGATGGCGGACGGATCTTGCGGGGCCGCGGAAGGAAGGAGGTCCTCCTTCAGAGAGGACGGCCCGACGATCGGTGGGCACCGATCGCGGACCACCCCACATCTGAGGTACGCCCCGGTGCAGGATCCCCCCTCGCCGCCCCCCCCCCCCCCAGGCCGCCCCCCCAGCGTTCACGCACCGCCCACGACTGCAGCGACCAGGTGTGGACGCCGGCGGGGGGAACCCGCCGTTTTGGCCTGGCCGGTCGACCCATCCGGGCCTCAGAATTGCGGGGGTGCCGGAGAATCGCCATTTTGGGTGTCTCCGGCGATTCTCCGGCCTGCGAAACTCGACCGGGCCGTTCCTGCCTCTTGGGCGAATCGCGGGAGAGCGTCAGACCGGCGTCCCCGGAAATTTTGGCGCCCCAGGCAATTCTCCCAACCAGCGCGGGAGTGGAGAATCGCGCCCCCTGTACCTTAAATGCCAACAGACTTCTAATTGGGATACGCACATCAATGGATTTCATGAGAACAAATATGATCGGATTTTCAATGTTTACTTCACTTTTTACTCTACAAGTTGATGATAAAAGAAATGTGCCCTTACAAGTTATGAATTTACATATAGGTAGGTCAACCCTGTTCTGTGTTTTAATAAATTGAATTATAAATCTCTCTAATTGCAACCAGCTCTAATACCTTTACTTGAACACAAACACAGTGGGATATTCTTGTGATCCAGTACTCACTTTTTAAGATTTGGCGGGAACTTTACATTAATCCACCAAAGCCTCTAAAACCTTTAAATCCCTTCCTATTTTCCCAAGTAGTTTAAAATTTAATCCTAACCTAAATGCTGTAATTTTAACTTATTTACCAGCATTATTATTTTATATCATGTGATTTTTGAAGAAAAAAATGACATTCAGCTGCATATTGACCAATATTCTTTTACTGATTTTATCTGTTTTTCCAAAAACAATTTCTGCAAACACATTCACTTCCAAGATAATACGTCCAATCTTCCAAAGGCACATTCTTGTAAGTCTCCCTCACCCATCATCCTTGTGCTTAATGATTTACATTGGCTCCCTAGCCATGAGCACATTAAAAAAATTCTCATCCATTTATTTTAATGATTTTGGACCTCTCTATTGCTGTAATGT
Source organism: Scyliorhinus torazame (assembly GCF_047496885.1). Taxonomy (NCBI): domain Eukaryota; kingdom Metazoa; phylum Chordata; class Chondrichthyes; order Carcharhiniformes; family Scyliorhinidae; genus Scyliorhinus; species Scyliorhinus torazame. The sequence continues at coordinate 112,588,223 of NC_092712.1, read as the reverse complement.
CCTTCAGCTTATAACATTCCGAAAACACACCGCACAATTATGACCTCTTGCCCAATTGCTTCAACTCACCGTTGGTGGTACAGTGTTCTTGACCCTAAGCTCTGGAATTCCTTCCCTAAGCACTTCCCTATCTCTCCACTTCAGTCTCCTTTAAGCCTTTCTTCAAAGCCTTCATCTTCGACCAAGATTTTAGTTACCTTTCCTAATGTCTCCTTCGTTGGTTGTGTGTCAAATTATGTCAGAATGTGCTCCTGTGAAGCAATTTAGGACATTTTGCTACATTGAGTGTTCTATATACATGTACACTATTGCTGTACTGAATGCTATACAGTGGAAAAGTATCTTCCGTGGGCTGTTGGGCTAAAATGCTACGTTCAGGTGAAGGCACTATGGTAAATTATTTCCAAGGGCTGGATTTTCCTCATCAGAAGGAGGACTATCCAGTCCCCAGCCTGCTGTGAAGCATGATTTCCTAGTGGCATGGATCTTAATGACCCTGGAGGTAGGGCTTTTGTATAGTTAGTGGGCCGGGGCAGGGAGGGGAATGTGGAGAAATGGTAGAGTGAATTTGGCCACGTTCTGGTCCAAATTGGCAGTATTGCTCTGACTGCCATCTGTGCAAAATCATCAAAAAAATAATAAATGGGAATAGTGTAGATTTAGAGTAGTTTTTTTTCAGTGCAGGCTTGATGGGCCAATGGGTTTCTTCTGTACTGTATGATTCTATCTTCAAAGTGGTGATGGCAAATGAAGAGCTGAGACCTGGGATAGGGTTAGGGTTAACCCTAATGTAGAGAAAGCTCGCCGATTGAAATTTCACTGCTACTCAATAAATGTTTTGTCAAAACTTTCAAGTTTTCCATTAAATAAAACTATTTCAAAGCTGACACACCTGTTCCCACAATCCTGCAGCTGGTCAGCTTCATGAGAGTTCATAACAACTGCCCATTGCCATGGAAATCTCAGCAAGTTAGAAGACGGCTGCTTAAAGAGCTCCCACATGATCTCAATGTGCCCAATTCATGAAGTGGGCAACCTTTCTCACTCTGCCCCCAGCCTTGGGAAAATTATCAGTGTCAGGAATGGAGGTGGAAGATTGACATTCAGGCCGCTGGCGCCATCTTATTTTATCAGTTCTACTTCCTGTTATATTACTGGGTGTCGTAATATGCATCGTTACTAGTTGCTGTTGATGCCGATGGTCTGATGGTGTGATCCTGAAGAAACCACGAGTCTTCAACTTAAGCAAACTAATTTATTTAAAGCAACGATTGATTATATCGGAGTGCGACACTCTACAGCACTATCTCTAGAAATCAAGCAATTAAGTATGATTGTATTAGCTGATTTACAACTATAAACACTAACTATACTCACAGCTATCTAAATACACAACTGCCTACTAAACACTCCTGGGTAGAAAGAGACCAAGATCCTTCAGGAGCTGCTATTTATATTGGATCTTGTAATGCCCTCTAGTGGTAGTGTTACAGCTAGATGTTATAATTAACCCTTTAGTTATATAAACATACACATATTATGACACTCCATTTGGGACTGGAAAATCTGGCCATAATTTACTATAGTCATGTTCACACCCACATAAATATTGGATTAAAAAGAGAAACGGCAAGAAAAGCTCAACCCTAATACTTGAACTGAAGATAGCATTTCTATTGATTTTAGGCACTAGATTCTATGACCACTTTATATTGAGAGAATGCCATCGGTGACTGATGCACAGCAAAAGATTTCACAATTATTTAGGTTGTACGGACCTGGGCCGAGGCAGATGCCAAAATATCAGGAACAGGCCCACCACAGCGTGAAAACAGGGAGATTTGTCTTTCTGAGCCTCACATACAATACCCCACTCCCTCCAGTCCTCTGCCCAAAATCTGCACAAAGTGACAGTTGTCGGAGCCAAAAGCAAAGTTTGGATTTTAGGTGACAGGAGGCTGCCGCCAAGTACTCTAACAAATAGTCCCTGGCATTTGAGCAAATGGTTCCGAAAAGGAGCTGCTGAGGCCAAGAATTAAGCCTCATGGTATTTTTATGGGGCTGCTCCTCCCAATCAATTAGGGAAACAAATCAAAAGTTATAAAATTAACTTTGTGGGTCACATCTGCATCTGGCTCTTGGACGGCTGGTTGGCCCGGCAGGGAAGTCACAGCAACTTCCACTTGAAGTCTGTGTAGAGGGAAACAGAATTAATGTTTCAAGTCGATGACATATCGTCAGAGTATTCTGGTAAAAGATCTTCAAAGGTCTTAAATATTAACACCATCTCTCTATATCGAGATGCGCCCTGAGCTGGGTGTTCCCACTGACCTGAGCTTTCCCAGTATTTCATGTTTTTATATACAAAGTGGAGGGTAGGGTGAAAATAAACAGATCCTTATGGGCCTCATTTGGAAATGATTGCGAACACACAAAGGTAACAGAGGAAAAGCAATACACAAAATTCTGATGATTAGTCTCTACAATCGCAAATTAGATGTAGGGGTGGCAATGCTGATTTGAAGATCCACATTTTTGTAAACATGTTTTACAGTTACAGGCAGATCCCTCATGCAAAATGATGAGCAGTGCTCCAAAATATTAATTAAACAGTAATACATTAAAAGGCAACTATTCAAGAGGACAAATCAGTCCAGTAACACATTCAACACAAGGAATCACATCCTTAGTACGAAAAGCATTGTAAAATATTTGATCAAAAACACAAAGGAATGGCAGGGCCTTTTACACTTCCACTAATCCCGTTCTGCATGTACTTCTCTCATTAAATTTGCAGCCCATTTCAATCCTGTCACAAGAAAGACTTCAAATGACAAAGCTAAAACAATGGCTTTCCCAGTCAGAAGATTCCATCATATCTCCAGAAGCATAACAGAAATGTTGTTAGCAATAGCAAACCTGGAATAAAGCCAGATGTTCCTCATCCAATGTTAATACTTTTAACTAATAGTTTCTCGAAAGTATTTTTTTTAAAACTTAAAAATAAGGGGCGGGATTCTCCCGTACCCGGCGGAGTGGCGTGAACCACTCTGGCGTCGGGCCGCCCCAAAGGTGCGGAATTCTCCGCACCTTCAGGGGCTAGGCCTGGCCCGGAGTGGTTGGCGCCCCGCCGGCCGGCGGGATAGGGGCTTGGCGCCTCGCCAGCCAGCGACGAAGGGCCTCCGCCAGTCGGTGTCATCCCCGCACATGTGCGGGAGGATTCGTCTCTGCATCGGCCATCGCGGAGGACCACAACGGCCAATGCGGAGTAATAGGGTGCCCCCACGGGGGGCGGAAGAATTGGGAGAACGGCGGGGGCGGGGATTCACGCCAACCCCCGGCGATTCTCCCACCCGGCTGGGGGTCGGAGAATCCCGTCCCAGTTTTGTGGGCAGCGTCAGGTGCTTGCTAACAGAGCCATTACCGGGTCCAATGATGGCTAAGTGCAGATCAATGCGAGGAACAATGAAATTCTGCAGGGGAGGATTGGCAAGGGGTTGCCCTGTAAATGGTATGATTGTGGTTAGGTTTGATCATACAAAATACAATTTTCATTCTACTCCGAATTGAAATTTGCACCATTTTTTGCATAAATAGTAGTCCTTTTGGTGGCACTGTGGCACACTGGTTAGCACTGCTGCCTCAAAATGCTGAGGACCCGGGTTCATCCCAGCCCCAGGTCACTGTTCATGTGGAGTTTGAACATTCTTCCTGTGTTTGCGTGGGTCTCAACCCACAACCCAAAGCCCCTCAATTGGGGAAAAAATTGAACTGGGCACTTTAAATTTATTTAAAAATATATAAAAATAGAAAAAAATAAATAGTAGTCTTTCCCTTGACTTAATTAATTTCAATCACATTTGTATTAGTTTTTTCTAAATCAAAGTCAATGAAAATTCCCAGTTCCACCACAACCCACATGCTTCCTTTTCCTCCCTCTCCATCCTAACCTCGGAGACCAGGGCCTAGATTTTCCTCCAAGGAGCTTATTGAGCTAGAAACACATTGGGGCAGAACTTCCACCTGTCAACATCACTCCACTTTGGCAACATCTTATTTGGTTTTCTCAGATTCATTTTATTCAGGATAGACTCAGAAAGGAGTAAGGAAGAAAGGCAGGAGGAATGGGAGAAGAAAAAAAGAGTGCCTGAAAAAAAGTGTGGTGGAGGATAACTGGACAAGGAAGAAACTGGAGAGAGAGAAAGGCAATGGGTAGGTCATGAAGGGTAGGGTCAGGAGCAGAGGGAAGAGGAAGTGGGAGCGAGGGCAGGGTGGGGTAAAATGTGAGAAACTATTAACGTCTTGTTAAGTTTACACATCTAATTTACTGTAAGCAGGCACATTCTGACGCAATGTAGACATTAATTGTTGTTGGTTAGGAAATGTTTGCTAATTTTCCACTCCAGTTCTCAATATAAAATGACTCTTTTTTCTTTCTTTTCTACTTTTGATATTTTGAAGTGTGACATTGGTGATTTATACAACCAAATAATAAGATTATCTGGCTGTACAGTTCTTGTTAAAATATTTATCACGGCAAAACGTTTGGGTTCAGTCTTGTGATAACTTCAGGTTGATTTCTGCTGGAGAAAGTGAATTATTTGCAGACAAAAATGTAATTCCTAAAGCTAAACACAGCCAATTAAAGTAATTTGTTGACAGGGTAAACATATGCTTTTTGAAAGAATCATGCTTAGTATTATTTTTATTACCTTTGTACAGGTAGGAGGAACAAGAATTCCTCAGTGTCTGTGGTTCAAAAAACTTTTGCCATGACTGTTACTTCTCCCATAAACCTTTGAACTGTCACCGATCTCAGCCTGCAGCTTCACAGTGGGCACAGTGAAAACAGAAGACACTGGTGATGGAAGAAAAGTACACAAGTCAAAATAACATCATCACTGGATATAGAGATGATTGCTTATTCTAATTCATCGTTGAATTTAGCAGTTAATCAATCCATTATTTCCAAAGATGTCATCAATACCTCAGTATGGCAAGCAAACTTTTATAAATATAGAAAATGCTGGGAATTCTCAGCAGGCCAGGCAGCTTATGTAGAGAGGGAAACAGGATTAATGTTACAGGTCTGTGACCATTCATCAGGAAAGTTAGAGATGGAATAGGTTTTGAGCAACGTGTGGGTAGGACAAGGAAAAAAAAAAGAGGCCGGCGATAGAGACTGAATGACAAAAGAGTTGATACAGGGACAAAGGGAATCGTGATGGGACAAGAAAAGAAATAAAACATGTGCCTGGAGCAGATGTGCTGCTGACTGCAAGCAAAAATTGGAGGAAAAATGCAAGGAAGCAAAATGGGGCAGAGCTCTTGGTCTGAAATTGTTGAACCCAATGTTGAGAATCAAGGGCCTAATTGAAAGATGTCGGGCGGGATTCTCTGAAATGGAGACAGTGTGTTCGTGCCATCGTGAACGCCGTCGAGGTTAACGACGGCGCGAAACGGCCCCTAACCCGACCGATTTAGGGCCCTAAAATGGGCTAGGAGCGGCGCCACGTCATTTACGCGCGCCAGGCCTTGGCACCGCGTAAAGGCGGTGCCGCATACATGACGCGGCCGGCACCGCATAACTGGCGTCACCCGCGCACGCGTGGTTGCTGTCCTCCCCGAGTCCACCCCGCAAGATGATGTCCGATGGATCTTGCGGGGCTGCGGAAGAAAGGAGGTCCTCCTTCAGAGAGGCCAGCCCGACGATCGGTGGGCACCGATCGCGGGCCAGACCCCATTTGAGGCCCGCCCCCCCCCCCCAGCGTTCCCGCGCTGTTCCCGCCGGCAGCGACCAGGTGTGGACGGCGCCGGGGGGGGAACCCGCCGTTTTGGGCACGCCGCTCGGTCCATCCGGCACGGAGAATCGCGGGGGTACCGGTGAATCGCCATTTTGGCTGTCTCGGGCAATTCACTGCACCGCGCCGTGCAAAACGCGATTGTGCCGATCTGGCTGCTTCCGTGAATCGCGGGAGGGCGTCGGACCGGCGTCGCGGGAAAATTTGCCGACCCAGGCGATTCTCTGAAACGGCACGGGAGCAGAGAATCGCGCCCGTGGTGCTGTTCCTTAAGTGTACACTGAACTGCACGTGAATAGGGCACCAGACTGAGGTCAGAGATGTCAGCATGAGAGCAATATGGAGAATTAAAGTGACAGGCTGCCCGAACCTCGAGGTTCTGCTTACAGACTAAACAGAGGTGTTGGTAAAAGCGATCACCCAATCTGTGTTTGGTCTCCCCATTGTAGAGACCACCATACTGTGAGAAGCGAATACAGCAGACTACGCGAGGCAGCACGGTAGCCTTGTGGATAGCACAATTGCTTCACAGCTCCAGGGTCCCAGGTTCGATTCTGGCTTGGGTCACTGTCTGTGCGGAGTCTGCACATCCTCCCCGTGTGTGCGTGGGTTTCCTCCGGGTGCTCCGGTTTCCTCCCACAGTCCAAAGATGTGCAGGTTAGGTGGATTGGCCATGATAAATTGCCCTTAGTGTCCAAAATTGCCCTTAGTGTTGGGTGGGGTTACTGGGATATGGGGATAGGGTGGCGGTGTTGGCCTTGGGTAGGGTGCTCTTTCCAAGAGCCGGTGCAGACTCGATGGGCCGAATGGCCTCCTTCTGCACTGTAAATTCTATGATTCTATGATTCTATGATTCTATACTACATTGAAAGAAGTATGCGTAAATTGCTGCATCACCTGGAAGGAGTGTTTGGGGTCTTGTATGGGGGAGGAGAAGTAAATGTTAAGGTGTTAAATAAGACCATAAGACATTAGGCCATTCGGCCCAGTGAGGCTGCTCTGCCAATTATGGCTGATATTTTTCTCATCCCTATATAACCCCTGATCCCCTATTAATCAAGAACCTATCTCTGTCTTAAAGACACTCAGTGATTTGGCCTCTTCTGCAGCAAAGAGTTCTACAGATGAATTGACTGATATTTATTTATTGTCACGTACTGAAATACAGTGAAAATTATTTTTCTGCGGCCAAGATTCACCACGCTCTGGCTGAAGAAATTCCTCATCTGTTTTAAAGGATCATCCCTTTAGTCTGAGGTTGTGTCCTCTGGTTTTAGTTTCCCCTACTAGTGGAAACATCCTCTCCATGTCCACTCTATCCAGGCCTCGCAGTGTCCTGTAAGTTTCAATAAGATCCCCACTCATCCTTCTAAACTCCATCGAGTACAGACCCAGAGTCCTCAACCATTCCTCATATGACAAGCTCTTCATTCCAAGGATCATTCTTGTGAACCTCCTCTGGTTATCCCATTTCTGAATGATGCTATGTATGGTTAAGTGCCATATAGTGTATAGTGACATCAGCTGAGTGTTTCCGTGGGCTTTGCAGAGGTGTCTTAGATTGCATGAGCAATACCTCTTACTAAACTTCTCATTAAAAATTTTTTTTTTTTTTCATAATCCGGAATGTGGGCACCTCCATACCTTTTCTCCTTGTGGCAACAAAGAAATGTAACAAGATAAAACTGGCAAAAAGGATTGAGGCAGGAAAAATCACTTGAAGAAGAAATTTGTGGATTAAACAGTTGAGACAGCATCAGGAGCAAAGGAAAATTTTCAGGACTGGACTTTCACACATATACAGATAGAGTGAAGCACTGCCGGCGATGCTGAAGGTTTTTTAAAAAGTTTGACCACAACTGTGAGTAAGAAGACTGACAGTCGAGAAAAACCTGCTTGCCATTAAGTAAGTAAGGGGAATTTGGAAGTTACCCAGAAGCGGTTACAGAGCTACAATCAGGTTTAAAAAGGAAAAGTGCGACTTTTTAAAATCGTCCATAAATTACCGAGGTCATATCATCGACAAAGATGGCTTACACAAAGAACCAAAGAAAATGTCTGCATTCTAAGAAGCAACAAGTCCTCAAAATGTCTCACACATTATACCTTCAGAGAGAAGAATGACCGGCAGCATTTGCTTCACAAACTCTTAGTAGCACAGAAACAAATTAAGCTCAGCTAGAAAAATAGGCTTTTAGCATAATTCTGGGGGTGAGAAGGTTCCACAATTACCTATATGGGTGATATTTCACTTTTTTGTTGGATCATTGGCCCTTGTCAAGGTACATCATCTTTGACAGCTGGTATATTACAAAGATAGTCATTGATATTGTCGGCACACATGGATGATATCCAATATAGCAAGCCAGAACAGCATTCAAATATTGATGCTTTGTCATGATTGCTGTTACAAGCCAAGCAGGAATTTGGAAACGCTTAATGTGACGAAGGGCATCAGAAGAGACATGGATGTAGGTGGGGAGAGTCTGGTCAAGGGGAGAAAATAATAAAGTTAAGGTAGGAAGAAACCAGTTGAGTGGGGTTGGGGCAGGAAGAGGCTGAAACGATAGGTCAACCAGGGCTGTCCTGTTTATGGATCTTGGGAAGGGGGTTGATGCAAGCTCTACAGGTTTTGGGAACAAAGAGATTGGAAGCGATCAGGGGAAGATCAGCAGAGTTGAGGTCAGTGACTGTTCTGGAAACAACAGCTTGTTGTTCAGTGGTGGAGTCATGATCAGGTTGAGGTACAGCATCTCATCTTTCAATTGGTCACTTTACAGACTTCTGGACTCAACATTTGAGTTTAATAATTGCAGACCACAATTTCTGCCCCATTTTATTTCCTTTTCTTTGCATTTTAAATCTCAGTTTTGCTTGCAGTCAGCAGCACACCTTCTCTAGGTACGTCTTTTGTTTCTTTGCTTCTTTTCCTGCCCCATTACCATTGTCTTTGTTCCTGTAGGGCTCATCTTCTGTCATTCAATCTATTCGGTCTTCAACTTCATAACAGACCTTTTCTTTGCTCCTTGTCCAACCTACCGCCCTGCTTAAATCCTATTTTATCTCTAACATTTCCCAGTTCTGATGGAAGGTTACATACCTGAAATGTTTCTTGGTTTGTCTCGCCACAGATGCTGCCTGGCCTGCTGCGCATTTCCAACATTTTCTGTTTTGTTTCAGTTTCCAGGATTCGCAGTATTCTGCTTATCCTTTATAAATGTACCAATGTACACACAGAATTATTTGGTGTTTCAATTAAGACTGATTTTGCATTGGAAATGCAATTTCTGTCACCTCGTCGCTCATCTGCAATGTCATAATGACTCTTGGCTCTTTCAGAACCAGAAACACTTTCTCCAAAACAAAGACCAAAATCCTGGGGAGGAATTTAGCTCAAAGATATTGAAAATCACATTTCAACACCAACCTCTTTTTCTTTGTATTGTATGAAGTTCAGAAGCACCTAACTTATCGAATCATTTTCTACAGCATTTAAGATATAGGCTTAACACTCATTTATTTTTCTTCCGTAAGCATCCTAGCTTATTTTTGCATTTAAAAACATTCAACTCACACATCACATCTGTCAGCATCCTTTACCATGAAGCAATGGATGGTTTGTGCCTGTGAACCTTCAGTCTGGTTGCTTGAAGGAGGATTTAAGTAGAAACAATGACTTGTGGGAGGAGCAAAACAATGGTTACCATCCACCATTCCTCTTCACCTCCAAACATGCTGATGATAAAAGTCAGTTCATCAGGCTTCTTAGTTGGGGAATAATAAGTGGTGTCAAGTAGAAAGTGGGGTGGCAAAGTGAAGATCGTTTGATTCCAGATTATAGCAAATTGCTCGTTTTTGAAGGCATAAACTGGTTCGCGAAGTTACGATTTATACAAGTATGTCATAGTTAACTGTCTGTGTACTCTGACCAATTAAGGAAGCATAACGCACAAAAATAATCAAAAATAAGATTCCAGTGCTTTTTTCCCCCAATTACCCGTCAAAGAGATGGGAGAATCCGTCACCATCATCAGGACAATAACACTAAATAAATGGGATGGTTAAAATCTGCGCTGGACAGTGAAATAAAGAAGAGAGATGGTTTGGCATCTGGATAGTTAAATGTGGTCAAATTTCATCTTCTTGCTGTAATTATCTACAGGAAGCAGAATGTTACTTCACTACATCTAAACATTTCTCTAGGCATGTGGCATTGCTTTTATTTAAAAATATGTAGATTTTCATCTTTGGTCTGGCCTTCAAAAGGATTTGCATCAGTCACTGTTTAGAGCTCCACACAAACTCATTCTGGAAATGAATATCACCTTACGGTTATGCTTGTGCAAATAACCTGCTGTGCACTGATAAAAGGATTAATGCAGCAAAATTCTTAATATGGAAAATAACAAATTAAATTCTAATATTAAAATTACCACCCTTGGGGTATTTTCTTTCCCAATTTTAATTCCCCTCTGGTGTTTTGCAGAGATTGTGTCTGTTAATGATTGGAACAAGCATTTCTCTGCTGGCAGCCTGATACAGTGTGATAATACAGGAGCATTTTTGAAAAAAATATAATTATATACTGACAGATCTGGGTTTGTCCGCATTACGATAATGAACTGGCAACTGTGTAATAGGTCCAAATTAGCCGAAATGTCCCATTACAGTAATCAAAATGCGTGGGGCCACATAAATTTATCGAAATTCTGGCAATTCCTAACTGTCCTCCCGTGAGAAGAGGATTGAGATCTCACCACACAGCATGGATTTGGTTCATCTCTTTTACCCAGTGAGAGGTGACAATCTAATGCCTTTCACTATCATTTCTATTTGTGTTTCAAACACTTCAGCTCAAATGCCAATTATCAATATAGCTGTTTATCTGGGCTGTACAACACAATCCCTATTGATGCCATGTGTTAAGCCAGCCAAAAGAATAAAATACAAAAGCTGGTCTCACCACACTAATGAAATCTTAATTATGTTAATCAGACTGGTTAGAAGTATACTCCTTAATAAATATTACAACATTCTAAACAATCTACAAGGTACCTAACTATATGTAGGTGTCCTTAGGTGTATGCATAAATATATAAACATAATCTATCAATAGCATCTAACAGAATAGACATTTATATTAAATATAAAAGAGACAATATTGTAAATGGTCATAATTGTGTGTATAAAATAAAATGGTGGCTAAGCACATTCCAAAAACATAAATGCCGATTCCCATTTAACATTTTAAAAATTATGCTGATTATTAATATGAATGATCTTTATCATGCTGGCAGATAGCACACAAATGAACGTCCAAAATTCATGAGGTGACACACCTTGGTGTAAATGGGTAGCCCTGACCTGTGTCAGTATTTGCAAGGTCAGAGGGAAGGTCATACAACTTTCATGACTTTAGGGTGCTAGGGGTTCATTTGGAATGTTTTTTGTCCACCAAAGGAACCATAAAATCTTGCAAAGAGTCTCAGAGAACAAAGAGATCTTTTCTCCTCCACTTGGAAGAAAATAAAATACTTTTAAAGTAAATTGAACGTGCAAAGGTCAAGGGAGATGGCTTTATCAGGGTTGGGTGTTTAAAGATGAACAAAATAGCTGCCTTGGAACTCCAACTGAGCCCCATAACTGGCTTGTTCTCATCATACATTCACATTGCGGTACATACAATTATCGTGCTTCCGGCTGCCTCTGTGGTAAGATCTGTATTCCCTCTCTAAACCTTTCTCTCCTCATTTATGATGATCCTTATAATTACCCTATTTCATTAAATCTTGTTTGATAATGTTCCTGTGAAATGTCACAGGATGGTTCACCAAATTACTAAGTGGTATGGTTGCAGTGGACTCTCGTGTGACATACTGAAAGTTGAAGACAACAGTACAGTTCAGATCGTGCCAGCTGTTTTTTTTTTAAACATTTTACAGCTAATGGCCTTAGACAGAAGTGAAATACAACTGCCCCCTTAAATTTCAGAAGCAGAAATAATTTTATAAGTCATTATAGGGCCAATTCTTCTAGGCCCCTACTACCTCGGATGTAAAAGATACACCTCAGAAGCCCACTGCCAGGCCACGTAATATGGTATGCCCAGAGAAATGCTACTGCATGGCGATCAGAACCTTCTGATTAAGTTCTTTTTTATTCGTTCATGGGATGTGGGCGTCACAGGTTCAGCCAATATTTATTGCCCATCCCGAGGGCTTTAAGAGTGAACCACATTGCTGTGGATCTGGCGTCACATGTAGGCCAGATCAGGTAAGGACGACAGATTTTCTTCCCTAAAGGACATTAGTAACCAGACGGGTTTTTACGACAATGGTTTCACAGTCGCCTTTTAATTACAGATTTTTAGCTGCATTCAAATTTCACCGTCTGCCATGGCAGGACTCGAACCCAGGTCCCCAGGACATGACTCTGGGTCACTGGATTACTAGTCCAACAAAAATACCACTACACCACTGCCTCTCCATTGGCAAGTAAAAGATTCCAATTTAATATTAACGTCCTGAGGGAGGAGCTAGTGAAAGGCTGCTGACTTTCGCTCTAACCCGAGAAGGTTTGATTTTGCACTGCACTACCTCACAATGGATGGCAGCAGTTTGGATTGGCAGGCTGAAAGCAGCAGTAAAGGCAATGGTGAAAGTAAAATAGGTTTATGCTCCACAGAGCCACTGCCACTTGCCCCACACCCTACTCTGGCAATCCTATAGTGATGTGTTGCCGGACAGATTGCCTTTACGATAGCCTTTGGGCATTAATATCTGCAGCTAAGATGGTAGCAGCACAAGCTTACAATGCAGTAAGCCAGCCTGGCATGCCTTCTGTCTGAGATTCCACTGCAGCAACAAAGTATTGGATTGCTTCTGCTTGTGCTGCAAAGGAAGATGAGATATTAACCATTACATGATCAATGGGGCCACCGCTTCATATCAGAAACAATGGGCTCCATGCTCTGTGCAAAGCTGAGTGCCAAGTCTGTAAGCAACCTCTCCATACTCTTTCACATCTTCATGCTTTACTTCTGGCAGACCTGCCAGACCTTGCATGTGCAACTTCACCCTCACGCAAGTTAGCACTTGTGCTATCCTTTCCTGCCCTGGCTGCAAGCAATGCATACACATGGGTTAGTATGTTGAATAGTATGAGAGGTCAGTAGTGTAGTGGCTGGAATGTGTCGTTTGAAGATGCATTCACTGAGGCCCACTTGTGTGAGAAATTTGAACTTCATGCAAACTCTTGTCATGTTAGGGTACCTTTACGAAATGGGTGTTTATAAATGGGTGTGTATATAACCCATAGGGCAGCACGGTAGCACAAGTGGATAGCACTGTGGCTTCACAGCGCCAGGGTCCCAGGTTCGATTCCCGGCTTGGGTCATTGTCTGTGCGGAGTTTGCACGTTCTCCCCGTGTCCGCGTGGGTTTTCTCCGGGTGCTCCGGTTTCCTCCCACAGTCCAAAGACATGCAGGTTAGGCCATGCTAAATTGCCCGTAGTGTCCATAAGGGTTGGGAGGGGTTGTTGGGTTGCGGGGATAGGGTGGAAGTGAGGGATTAATGTGGGTCAGTGCAGACTTGATGAGCCAAATGACCTCCTTCTGCACTGTATGTTCTATGTAATTCTATGTAATTCTATAACTATCTGTAGTGAGAGTACCATTAAGAAATGGATGTTTACTTCTGCAGTGATGTCAGAGAGTAGGTGGAGCTGGGCTGTCTGTCAGCTTTTTACTTTTGTTTTTGAGCAGGCTGCAAGGTGTGTTTTAGTTTTGTTTTCAGTGTTGGAGCTGAAGCCAGACCAAGCAGGTGTACTGCAGTTCTCTCTGCCATCAAAAGACTATCTCCTGATCATTTGGTGAACTCAGAATTATAAATATTCTCAGTCGTGAAGTTAAGCTTGATTTGAAGGTTTTTTTAAAGTCTTGTGGATGTTAAACGGACAGCTTAATCATTACTTAGTGTTGTATTCTTTGGGGGTTGTATTTGAATTGATGGTTGTTAAGATGTTCATTGTCGGTTTCAAAAAGGTTAACTTGAGTTCATAGAATAAACATTGTTTTGCTTTAAAAATTACTTTTCCATTTCTGCTGTACGACACCTCTAGAGTGGGCCGTATGCTCCCCATACCACAATCCATTAAAAGTGGTGGGTCAGGTGAACTCCATGATGCACTTTGGGGTTCTCTAAACTCTGGCTCATAACAAATGGGGGGTTCGTCCGGGATAAAAGTCTATCTATTCGATTGGCTTAGTGAACTTAAAGACAGTGAGGTGTGGGCATATTATGGTTGCTTTTCAGGTGTGGCATTTCAGTTAAGTAGGGAGTGTGTTGTGGACAATGGCTCTTTCCGAGGCTCCAAAGTTTTTGGGGGTGGAGACGGTCACACGCAGTACCTTACAGACAGAGACTAAAAGCAGACTGTTAGATTTGGCAAACATATTGCAGTTAACATTAGCTGACAAAATGCGAAAAGATGAGGTAATTATGGCGGTGGCTAAGCATTTAAAGTTGCCTGAGATACAGTCTGACTCATTAGAAATGGCAAAGATCCAGTTGCAGATTAAGCAACTGCAACATGAAAAAGAATTAAAGCAGCTTGAATATGCAATGAGAGAAAAAGAAACAGAAAGGGAGATACAGATCAGGGAAAAAGAAAAGGAGCGAGAAGAAAGACACAAAGAAAGAGATAGAGAGGAAAAGGAAAGAGATAGAGAGGAAAGGGAAGAGAGAGAGTTTGAACTTCAGAAAATGGCTATGAAACATAACAGTCAGTTAAAATTGGCAGACATAAAGGGAAACGTACAGTTGGAGGATAGTGATGAGGATAGTGATAAAGAGCATCATAGTCGAAGGCTTGGTGGGGATCTATTTAAATATGTCCAAGCATTGATTTGATGAGAAGGAGGTAGAAGCCTTTTTTATTACATTTGAGAAGGTAGCTAAAACAAATGAAATGGCCACAGGAGATGTGGGTATTACTGGTTCAAACAAAGCTGGTAGGTAGGGCGAGTGAAGTGTTTGCATCACTACCGCAGGAGGTATCTGAGACGTATGAGGAGCTGAAAAAATCCATCTTATCTCAGTGGAGATAAAGTTTTAGTATTGTTACCAGTGGTAGGTGAACCTTTAAAAGCTAGGTTTTGTGGACCTTATCAGATTGAAAGGAAATTAAGTGAGGTGAATTATGTGGTATAAACTCCAGGTAGAAGGAAGACTCACCAAGTGTGTCATGTGAATATGCTTTGAAAGGGAAGGAGAGAAAAAGGAGGAGGTTTTAATGACTCTAACTCAAAGTGACGAACCAAATCCAGATGACTGTGAATTTGACATACCTCAAATTAAATTGGAAAACGAGGATGTTCTTAAAAATTGGGATAAATTGTTGAGTTACCTTCCAGAGGAAAAACGGACTGACCTGAAAGAGTTATTGATATCACACGGGCATATTTGTGGAGATAAATTGGGAAGTACTAAAATGGCTATACATGGTGCAGATGTGGGAAATGCTGTTCCAATCAAACAACCTCCATACAGACTTAACCCTTTAAAATTGGCACAGGTTAACAAAGAGAATCAGAGCATGATTAAAAATGGCATAATTGTAGAGGGTTGCAGCCAATGGAGCTCACCCATTGTGATGGTACCTAAATCAGACAGTACCCAACGGTTGTGTGTGGACTATAGAAAGGTTAATGTAGTTACAAGAATGGACTCTTATCCGATCCCGCATTTGGAGGATTGCATTGAGAAAGTGGGAAATTCAGCTTTTATTTCTAAACTGGATTTACTTAAAGGTTACTGGCAGGTACCTTTATCCGAAAGGCAAACGAGATTTCAGCTCGTGACTCCAGATGGTATATACCAATTCAAAGTTATGACATTTGGCATGAAAAACGCCCAGCCACATTTCAACGGTTAACTATCAAAGTTGTTTCAGGATTACCCAATTGTGCGGTATACATCGACGATCTGGTAATTTTCAGCCAGACATGGAAAGAACATTTAAAACATCTGATGGAGTTATTTGATTGACTTCAGGATGCAGGTTTGGTGATAAACCTAGCCAAAAGTGAATTTGGAAAAGCCCAAGTCACTTTCCTTGGCCATGCAATCGGACAGGTTCGAATGGCCACACGGGATGTGAAAGCAAAAGTTATTGGGGAGTTTCCGATACCCTCTATACGACGGGAAATAATGCGATTTATTGGTATGAGTGGATTTTACCGGAAATTTGTACCGAATTTCAGTAGTGTGGTCGCTCCACTGACAGACTTGCTCAAGAAGCGTAACAAATTAACAGATTCCAGTGGACAGCAGAGTGTCAATAGGCATTTGACTGCCTGAAAGCTGTGCTAATCAATGCTCCTGTGTTGGAGAATTACAAGGGACTCTGTGATCAGGTTGAACTAAAGTATCTGACTTTAAAGAGAAATGCCAAGGCGTAGAGAAATGGACGGATCGTGCAGAGACCTTCTTGTTCAAAGAGACTGTCAATCGAGAACGATTTCAGTTGGGAGGAAGAACAAAAATGGACTATATTATTGTGCCTGTTTGTGTGTTGTTGTTTTTTTAAAACAAAAATGTATATTTACTGCATTTCTTAAAGGATCGTGAAAAGGTGAAAAATGAAACCATCTTGAAGTTGATGTTTTGTTTTTTTTCTTGGGGGAGGTGTCAGGTGAGAGTACCTTTAAGAAATGGGTGTTTATAAATGGATGTGTACATAAATATCTGTAGTGAGAGTACCTTTAAGAAATGGGCGTTTGCTACTGCAGTGATGTCAGAGAGTGGGTGGAGCTGGGCTGTTTGTGAGCTTTTTACTTCCGTTATTGAGCAGGCTGCAGGGTGTATTTTAGTTTTGTTTTCAGTGTTGGAGCTGAAGCCAGACTAAGCAGATGTACTGCTGTTCTCTCTGCCATCAAAAGACTATCTCTTGATCATTTGGTGAATTCAGAATTATAAATGTTTTCAGTAGTGACTTTAACCTGATGTGCTTCTGATAAAGGTTTTGTTTTTAAGTCGGACGGATGTTAAAAAGGAAAGCTTAAAGGTTTACTTAGTGTTGTAGTCTTTGAGCGTTGTATTTTAATTGATGGTTAAGATGTTCATTGTCTGTTTTAAAAAGGTTAACTTGAGTTCATAGAATAAACATTGTTTTGCTTTAAAAAATACTTTTCCATTTCTGCTGTACCACACATGTAGAGTGGGCCGTATGCTCCCCATACCACAATCTATTAAAAGTTGTGGGTCAGGTGAACTCCATGATACACTTTGGGGTTCTCTAAACCCTGGCCCATAACAATCACTATTCCCACACACATTTTTGAACCTTGTCCAATTTTGTGGGGGCCCATTCTGGTTTGATGCATTCCTGGAGATTTGTTCCTATGTAATTTGATCAAACAGCATTCAATCATGTGACAGCGATCATGGTATTTAATCGCACCATCTGATCATGTGAAATTAGCCTATGGTTCGCACATGTTATTACATTTACCTGAACGAGTGTCTGTAGCATCAAGTCATGAAGGAAATATTTCACTTTTTGTTTTGTGAGATGAATGATAAATCAAAGATATAACGTAAAAAAGGAACGGCTTAAGGATAGGTCATAAAAGCCAACCCGGTGATGTTGCTATTGTCTCGACTGCAAATAAGGAGCATTCATTCAATAAAAGCATAATCCCGTGTTTTTGTACTATTTTACAATCTACTGCACAGTATCAAAATAATACAGAACCTATATCAATTCACTGATCCACACCCTGCTGATGTGGCAGAGTTCTCAGCACCAAAGTTGACGGAGGCCTGTAATAAAACACGTTGTACAACACAGGTGGTCACTGACTGTTGTGCCTTGTAAACAAATTGTGCAGTCTAAGCCCTGCTGCCCTCTCCCCCAACATACTGCATGTTTGTTCAGGATGATTGTACCGATTCAGCAGCAATTGCCCAAAACCTACTTGGAGTGGATTTTACAATCCCCCATTAGCGAGTTTGAAGGTTGGTGGCAAATAATGGGCAACCTACCCAGCTGTCCCCGCCCCCAACATATAATTTTCTCAATGGCAGGGGTTGCAACATGTGGTCCACTCACCAATGTGCCAATTGAGGCCCTTAAATGGACAATTAATATCCATGCGAGGGCCTCACCTTGACATTGTCCCCATTCTGTGTCTCTCCCCCAGTCTGCGACCCCCTCCCTCTCTCCCCCAGTCTGTGTCCCATCCCTCTCTCCCCTAGTCTGTGTCGCCTCCCCCTCTCCCCCAGTCGGTGTCCACCTCCCTCTCTCCGCCAGTCTGCGTCCCCCTCCCTCTCGCCCCCAGTCTGCGACCCCCTCAGTCTCTCCCCCAGTTTGCGACCCCCTCCCTCTCTCCCCCAGTCTGTGTCCCATCCCTCTCTCCCCTAGTCTGCGTCACCTCCCCCTCTCCCCCAGTCTGCGTCCCCCTTCCTCTCTCCCCCAGTCTGCGCCCTCTCCCTCCCAGTCTGCGTCCTCCTCCCTCTCTCCCCCAGTCTGCATCCCGCTCCCTCTCACTCCCCAGGTCTGCGTCCCCCTACTTCTCGCTCACCCAGTCTACTTCCGTTTTAGTCATAGAACAAACAGTGCAGAAGGAGGCTATTCTGCCCATCGAGTCTGCACCAGCCCACTTAAACCCTCACTTCCACCCTATCCCCGTAACCCAATAACCCCTCCTAACCTTTTTGGTCACCAAGGGCAATTTATCATGACCATCCACCTAACCTGCACGTCTTTGGACTGTGGGAGGAAACCGGAGCACCCGGAGGAAACCCACGCAGACACGGGGAGAACGTGCAGACGCCACACAGACAGTGACCCAGTAGGGAATCGAACCTGGGACCCTGGCGCTGTGAAGCCACAGTGCTACCGTGCTGCCTGCCCTCCCTCTCGCTCCCTCAGTCTGCGTGCCCCTCCATCTCTCTCCCAGTCTGCGTCCTCCTCCATCTCTCTCCCAGTCTGCGCCCCCCTCCATCTCTCTCCCAGTCTGCGTCCTCCATCTCGCTCCCAGTCTGCGTCCTCCTCCATCTCTCTCCCAGTCTGCATCCCCCTCCATCTCTCTCCCAGTCTGCGTCCCCCTCCATCTCTCTCCCAGTCTGCGTCTCCCCGTGGTGAACGTATTGCTGTATTGTATTGTATGATGTTGATGCCCTTGTGGGCTCCGCCCCCTCGGGGCTGGTATATGGATCTGCAGCCTGTAGGCGACACTCAGTACAGAGCAGTCGCAGGCAGGCACAGATCTAGCTTATTAAAGCCACTGTTCACTTCTACTAATCGTCCCGTGTAAATTGATGGTCGCATCAATTTAATAACCTAAGAAATCGCAATGGAAGTCGCAATGTAAGCCGCCCTCAAACCTGATCGACTGGAACTCGACCCACTGGCAGCTGAAGCAAAAGGAATCTTCTCACACTGGCTCCACTGCTTTGAGGCCTACCTCGCCGCCTCCTCCTCGCCCACCGTCACCGAGGCACAGAAGCTGAGCCTCCTCCACGCCTCGGTGAGCCACAGAATCTCTGTACTAATCAAAGGCGTAACCACGTATGCATACGCGGTCGCGATCCTGAAAAGACATTACGTGAGGCCGGTGAAGGGAGTGTTCGTGGGCATCTCTTCACCACACGCCGTCAACGCCCCGGGGAATCGCTGGAGGAATATCTACGCGACCGGAGGGTACTCGCTCGAAACTACAACTACAAGGATGTCACGGCTTCGCAGCACATGGAACTCGCCATCCGGGACAACTATGTGCCTGGCGTCCAGTCCAACTATGTCTGACAGTGCCTGCTCAAAAAGGGCGCCCCTCGACCTAGAAGAGACGGTAAAACTATCCACCTCATTAGAGGTAGCCTTCCAGAGCCTAAATGCTTTCCCCTCTGACCATGCGGTTTCCTCGTGGGCGCCGGAGGCGCGACCATCACCCGACCCAAGGATGTCCCAGGCCTGTGCCGCGCGGCTACCTGCCCAACCCAGGGGGCCGGCTTGCTATTTCTGCGGTCAGAACCAGCACCCCAGGCAGCGTTGCCCAGCTCGGAACGCGATCTGCAGCAAGAAAGGACTGTAGCACAATCAATTACTCACGAGACGAGAAGAGGTGAAGTCAATCGAAGGCTTTATTAAGCAGACTTGTTCCCCAGCAGCTCAGTTACAGAATGCGGCTGCTGGGAGAACCCGGGTTCTTATACTCCGCCTTACTGGGTGGAGCCAGCAGGCGGCAGATCCAATCAGGACCCAGTGTCTGTCTACCAATAGCCTCTCGGCATCACAGGTACCGTACTACCCCTAATACATACCACCACAAGGACATTTTGCCAAAGTCTGCTTGGCCCGACCCCAAGTGCCAAAATCGCAGGCCCGAATTACAGACTGAAGCCCGCAGACCCTGCAGCGTGGCTGCGTGCCTGCCAGTAACGTCCCCTTCTGACGCGTCATCCACCTCGTGCTATCAGTGCGGGCCGCCATCTTTAACCCTACCCGACACGTGCGACTCATGGGGACCGCCATCTTGGGCTGCCATCTTCAACGCCAACCGACACGTGCGACCGACGGGGGCCGCCATCTTGGCCACCATCTCCAACGCCGCCCGACATGTGCGACCGATGGGGGCCGCCATCTTGGGACCACCCCGCTACCACCGACCACGCCGGCTACCCGCAGCTTGGCGCTGTCAATCTCGACCAGTCATGGCCCAAGCATCTCAAGAACTCCATGATGACCGTCCGAGTCAATGGGCATGAAATGCCCTGTCTATTTGACTCTGGGTGCACAGAGAGCTTCATCCATCCGGACACGGTAAGGCGCTGTTCCCTCCAGATTTCCTCCGCATCCCAAACAATCTCCCTTGCGTCCGGATCACATTCAGTGCAAATCCGGGGGTACTGTGTCGCGAACCTCGCGATACAGGGTGCCGAGCATGCCGATTTTAAACTCTATGTCCTTCCCCATCGCTGCGCTCCTCTCTTGTTAGGACTGGATTTCCAGTGCAACCTCAGAAGCCTGACCCTAAAGTTCGGCGGACCCCTACCCCCTCTCACCGTTTGTAGCCTCGCGACCCTTAAGGGCGCCCCTCCCTCGCTCTTCGCGAACCTCACCTCCGAATATAAACCTGTCGCCACCAGGAGCAGGCGGTACAGTGCCCAGGACATGACTTTTATCAAGTCGGAGGTCCAGCGGCTCTTGAGGGAGGGGATCGTTGAGGCCAGTAATAGCCCCTGGAGAGCCCAAGTGGTGGTCGTCAGGACCGGGGAAAAGAACCGGATGTTTGTAGACTACAGCCAGACAATAAATCGTTACACGCAACTCGATGCGTACCCCCTCCCCCGCATAGCGGACATGGGGAATCAGATTGCACACTACCGGGTTTTCTCCACAGTACATCTGAAGTCCGCATACCACCAGCGTCCGATCCGCCCGGAAGACCACCACTACACTGCCTTTGAGGCAGAAGGCCGCCTCTTCCACTTCCTCAGAGTCCCCTTCGGCGTCACCAATGGGGTCTCGGTATTCCAAAGAACGATGGACTGAATGGTTGACCAGTACTGGCTGCGGACCACGTTCCCATACTTGGATAACGTCACCATCTGCGGCCATGATCAGCAGGACCACGACGCTAACCTTCAGAAGTTCCTCCAAACCGCCCAAGCCCTCAAATCTCACCTACAATAAGGAGAAATGCGTTTTCCGCATAAACCGACTAGCCATCCTTGGCTATGTCATGGAAAATGGAGTCCTAGGGCCTGACCCCGAACGCATGCGCCCCCTCCTGCAACTTCCCCTTCCCCACTGCCCCAGGCCCTGAAAAGATGCCTGTTTTTTTTTTCATATTATGCTCAGTGGGTCCCCAACGACGCTGACAAAGCCCGCCCACTTATCAAAGCCACCATCTTTCCCCTGATGACTGAGGCCCGCCTGGCCTTCAGCCGCATCAAGGCAGACGTTACCAAGGCCGCGATGCATGCGGTGGATGCGTCCATCCCCTTCCAGGTGGAGAGCGACGCGTCGGATGTTGCCTTGGCCGCTACCCTTAAACAGGCAGGCAGGCCCGTGGCCTTCTTTTCCCGTATCCTCAACGCCTCTGAGATTCGACACTCCTCTGTCAAAAAGGAAGCTCAAGCCATTGTGGAAGCTGTGCGGCATTGGAGGCACTACCTGGCCGATAGGAGGTTCACCCTTGTCACCGACCAACGATCAGTAGCCTTTTTGTTCAACAACACAGTGGGGCAAGATCAAGAATGATAAAATCTTGAGGTGGAGAATCAAACTCTCCACCTATAATTACGATATCGTGTATCATCCTGGGAAGCTCAGTGAGCCCCCAGATGCCCTGTCCCGCAGCACATGCGCCAGCGCCCAAGATGACCGACTTCGGGCCATCCACAATGACCTCTGTCACCCGGGGGTCACCCGGCTTCTCCACTTCATCAAGGCCCGCAACCTGCCCTACTCCACCGAGGAGGTCAGGGCCATGACCAGGGACTGCCAAGTCTGCGCGGAGTGCAAGCCGCACTTCTATCGGCCAGACAAGGCACACCTAGTGACGGCATACCGCCCCTTTGAGCGCCTCAGCGTCGATTTAAAAGGGCCTCTCCCCTCCACTGACCGCAACGTGTATTTTCTCAACGTCTTTGACGAGTACTCCTGTTTCCCCTTTGCCGTCCCATGTCCCGACATGACCGCGGTCACTGTCATTAAGGCCCTGCACAGCATCTTCCCCCTGTTTGGTTTCCCCATTTACGTCCACAGTGACCGGGGCTCCTCGTTTATGAGCGATAAGCTGCGTCAGCATCTGCTCGGTAAGGGCATTGCCTCGACCAGCTACAATCCCCGGGGAAACGGACAGGTGGAGAGGGAGAACGCGACGGTATGGAAGGCTGTCCTTCTGGTTTCCCACTGGCAGGAGGTCCTCCCCAACGCGCTCCACTCCATTCGGTCGCTCCTCTGCACAGCCACGAACGAGACCCCTCATGACCGTCTATTTGTCTTCCCCAGAAAATCCACCTCCGGGGTCTCGCTTCCATCCTGGCTGACAACACCGGGCCTGTCCTCCTCCGGAAGCACATGAGGAGCCGTAAGTCCGACCCCCTGGTCAAGAGGGTCCAGCTCCTACATGCCAACCCTCAGTATGCCTACGTGACGCACCGCGACGGCCGACAAGATACAGTCTCCCTCCGGGATCTGGCACCCGCTGGTTCCCCAGCGACCATCACCTACGCCCCCCCCTACACCGAACACCGCCCCCGCCCCTACACGGCCTACACCCCCTCCCCCCCATCGCTGACGCATCGTGATGAAGCTCCAGACAACACGCTCCCGGAGTCAACGAGCCCAACACCCGTGCCCGCAGCGAAGCCGGAGCTGAGGCGATCACAGAGAACGATCAAGGCGCCGGACAGACTCGGTCTGCGAGCCCACTTCACCCCCGCTGGACTTCAATTTTTTAACAGGGGATGAATGTGGTAAACGTATTGCTGCTACAATTCACCACTGTATTGTATTGTATTATGTTGATGCCCTTGTGGGCTCCGCCTGTGGCTCCGCCCCCTCAGGGCTGGTATATAGATCTGCAGCCTGTAGGCGGCACTCAGTACAGAGCAGTCGCAGGCAGGCATAGATCTAGTTTATTAAAACCACTGTTCACTTCTACTCATCGTGTTGTGTGAATTGATGGTCGCGTCCCCCTCCATCTCTCTCCCAGTCCACGTCCCCCTCCATCTCTCTCCCAGTCCGCGTCCCCCTCCATCTCTCTCCCAGTCCGCGTCCCCCTCCATCTCTCTCCCAGTCCGCGTCCCCCTCCATCTCTCTTCCAATCCGTGTCCCCCTCCATCTCTCTCCCAGTCTGCGTCCCCCTCCATCACTCTCCCAGTCTGCGTCCCCCTCCATCTCTCTCCCAGTCTGCGTCCCCCTCCATCTCTCTCCGGAATTGTGTTTTTATCTCTTGTTCCTTCCTCCATTTCATGGTTCACTGTCATTGGTTCGACACTGTCACCTTCAATCTGCACTGAAGTGCAGATTTAGCAATGGGAGAGGGGGCAGCAGGCTTTAGAGGTAGTGCTTGGCTGCAAGCCACAATGTTAAGATAATGTGCCTGCGCGGAAAAGAGTCTGCCTGGATTGAAGGGAGATTTGGTAGCTTTAAAATATTTCATTAACAGCTAAGAATGAATAATTGCTTTTTCTTACCACTAACAACCTATGCAATGTTCATTCATTATGCATTCAATTAAACTAAAATTAAAATTCACGAGGGGTGGGAAAGGTGTTTACTAATATTTTTATGAATGTCTCAAAATTAAATGGAAAACGATACCCAATCTGGAACGGTGCTGAAGGTAACATACCTTCAGGCGAAAAAAGCAATGGCAGCGTTTTCAATCTAGTTTTCATATTACCATTACTTAAGACTTTGAGCTTTTCCATGTCTAATGGCAGCCTGCCACCACAGGCTATAGCTCGAGGAGTGCCTCTCAACATCAAGCATGCCTGACCAGGACATTCCTCCGGTCTTACTGCCTGCCCTAGGCGTTTTGGAACGATTTACAGGTTGATAATGAATCTGCTTGCCGATGGTATGAACATGTTTTCTCTGACCATCAAGTCCTGGGGGTGGGACGCAAATCTGGAGCTTCGGACTCAGAGGCAGTGCTGCTACCATTACTTAATGTCAAAATGGACAATGCTTTCATGTTCCCAGCAAAAAACAGGAAACATTTAATTTATTTTGTGCTCTCTTATCACCGATGGAACACTGCTGTCTCCTGAGTGCCACATTGGGCCCACTGGTAAAATTTGTCTGCAGGTGCTGTCACTCAATTTACAGAGTGAACCTTAGGAACTGACAACTGAAGCTTCCAGAAAATTCACACAAACTAACTGCAATGATGATTGATGATTTGGATGTGCGATCCGTATATCCATTCTGAAATTAAATATGTCAATTTTTCCAAGTTTGATTTGCCAGTAGCCACATTCAGTATAAATAAAACATACACTGCTGTTGTCAGACTAATGATGTATATAACATAAAGCTTAACTGCACTACTCTCCAAATAAAAATACATCACAAAAAACACAAATAACTTAAGATAAATTTTAATTTAAAAAAAAATCCTTGTTACCATCTGCAACCCCATGATCCTTTGAAAGCTAAGCATTGAACTGCAAGGGTTCTCTGGTATGGGTTAATGGACCATCAACTTTAGTCGAAGCAGCTGGACTGTGTAGGGTTGTTCTCTGTCTTCTAGTGCTCCAGGCAAACAATTAGAATGACAGGCAAGAGGGACATGGCTGTTGCAATGCTATACTTAACAACAGAGATGTCAGAGGTGCAATTCTGATTTCTATACCTGGCCTTTATCATACAAAGAAAAATAGGAAAAACGATTCTGTGAACAGTACAAATACAGTGGTCGAATGAAGGATTCTGAAATCCCACACCTTGGATGCAACCACACAATGTTTTGTTTATTGCTCAATCATTAAATTTGTGGCAACATTACTTTTATATGGCTCACGCAGACACCACTGCACAAGGATCTACTGTATTAAAAATCAGATTGTGCAAGAGTACTCGTTTCCTGTCTTTGATGAACTTAGGTGGTACAGCATCATCACCTGGAGCTCTGCCAGTGCAAATGAGTCAATAGTTTTGTTAAGTTGCTCCACTGTGGGTTCAGTATCCATGTCAGGCTGACCTTCTATGGGGGTGTTCAGCTATTTTGGTGGTGCCATTTTGCACCAGATTTTTCATGGTCTCTGCTGGAGGGTGGGGGCAGATGCAAGGATTCTGACATTGTAAAAGAACAAGGGCAACCATAGCAATTGCAAACCATTGAGGCAGCTCCTTTTGATATTGTGGGAGAAATATTTGCCCATATTGGCCTCTTCAGACTGTATTTCCTGGCACAATGCAATTAATTCAAATCCCCATTTCAGAACTGGAATATTCACATTCTACATGATCGTCCAAAGATGTATAGGTTAGGTGGAATGGCCATGCTAAATAAATTGCCCCTTTGTGTCCAGGGAAGTGCAGGTTTAGGTGGGCTACGGGATTAGAGAGTTTTTTTGGGGAGTAAGCCTAATTAGAGTACTCCTTCAGAGGGTCAGTGACTCGATGGGCCGAATGGCCTCCTTCTGCACTGTAGGGATTCTATGATTCTCAGGCTGGCAACTGCAAGAGAAATGTCGTGAACAAAGCAGACCACCAAGTATTGCCTACATTGATCTTACCAAGGCACTTGACCATGTGAGCAGAAGCAATCTATTTGAGTTGCTGAAGAAAATTGGTCGTCCACTGGCATTGCTCAGTGTGATTCCTCTTTCCATCACAACGAGGGGTATCGTCAGCTCTGAAGAGGCAATATCAGAATCCTTTGAGAACTGCCATGGGGTCCAACAGAGTTGTGTACTGGGACATCCTTTCTTTGTTGCCATTGTATGCCTTCAGTGCATCGACACACCAAAACTGATGCAAAGCGGCTCAGAAGTGATGCCCAAGACGTCAAGACAAAAATGCGGTAGGTTCTCATCAGACAGTTGTTCTATGTTGCAGGTGTCGCACTAATATTTTGTTTCAGGGAACACCTCCTCATTAGCAAATGGACAGACTCTGATGCCTATATGAAGCTTTTGGTTTAATCATTAGCAAGATGAATATAATGGTCCAGGACGTTGCCATCCCAATATCTATCAGCATTTACCATGTGATGCTGGAGATTTTTGACAGCTTCACATATCTAAGCTCCACAATGACCAGAAATCTGTCACTTGATGCTGAAATCAACACAACATTGCAAAAGCTGCAGCAACAGTCCGAGCTGAGGAAGAGTGTATGGAAAAAAATAGAAACCTGACTGAACACAAAAAGCAGAAAATGCTGGAAATATTGATGAACGGTTATTGACCCGAAACATTTATCTCCATTTCCCACTACACAATGTCTGACCTGCAAATTATTTCCAGCACTTTCAATATTTATTTTGTTTTCCAACATCTACAGTACAGTGCTTTCGTCGGCTAAGCCTGTGTATTGAACAAAGAATAAAGAAAAATACAACACAGGAACAGGCCCTTCAACCCTCCAAGCCTGTACCGGTCATGATATCAACCTTTGCCAAAACCCTCAGTACTTTCTAGTGTTGTATCCCTCTATACCCATCCTATCCATTTATTTGTCAAGATGCCTTTTGAACGCCGTTAATGTATCTGCTTCCACAATCTCCCCTGGCAACGTGTTCACCACCCTCTGCATTAAATACCTACCTCGCACATCTCCTGTAAACTTTGCCCCACGGACCTTAAACCTATGCCCCCTGGTGACTGACCCCTGCACCCTGGGAAAGAATGCCTGCCCATCCACTCAATCCATGCCCTCATAATCTTGTAGACCTCTATCAGGTCACCCCTTGGTGTACATTTTTACAGTATTAAGATCTGGGGCTGGATTCTCCGAAGCCCAATGCCGAAATAGTGTTCAGCGATTGGGCAGAGAATACATTATTGCGCCGAAACCGGGGCCAGCGCCGGTTTGACACGGGTCTGCCATGCTCCGCCTCCTCCAAACTGCCACCATCATGATGCACGCCACATGCCGTTTCAACAGCGTTGGCATGTCTCAGCCGGCCCACCCGCGATTTTCCACCCCCGATGGGCCGAGTTACCGGCGGCGCAGGTCATGTGTGGTCCCAACCACGCGTAAACCCGGCGTGACAGCTGCGGACTGTGTCCAGCACTGCCACACTCGACCGGGATCCGTGCCGCTGGCCTGGGGGCTTCTGGAAGGGCTACGTGGACTGATGGGGGGTTGCCAGGGGGTGGGCTGTGGGGTCACATGTGGCGGGTTGGGGTCGCGCACGCGGGTGCCATTTTGTATGGCACGACCGGTGCAGGTCATCAGCCATGCGCATGCGCGCGCCCAGGATCTGCCCATTCTCTGGCTGTTTTCGGCTCGGGCTTCAGTCGGCGCCGCTGCCAGCTCCTCACCGGTACCAGAATCGGGAAGGTTTCACGCCAATTTTTCGGTCGTCTTAGTCTCTCAAACGGAGAATCCGATCCCTGGGCAGGGATATACTAAGCAGGAGGAAAAGTTGAATAGGTTCCACCTTCGCTGTCTCAGATTTCTCCCCAGCATCTCTTGTCAAGACAAGGTCACCAACTCTCACTTTCTGGAGCATGCTAATTCCATCAGCATGCACTCATTAATTGCTAAGCCAATGCCATCTAGGCTGGCTTGGTCATATTCATCGGATGGATGACAGCCATATATCCAGAGATCTTCTGTATAGTGAACTGGTCATTCGGTCATGATCCACTATATGTCCATACCTCCGCTACAAGGACACCTTTAAGTGAGATGTAAAGATGGTGGACATCGCGGCAGACACTGGATGACAGTTTCCTTTATTCGTGACTTCTGGAGGTTGACTGTTCAGAGAGGCATTGGAAAAGGCGAGAGGAAATGCAAAGCTCAGCTGATCTTATATATTGGCCCAAAGTAACAAGACCAGTGAATGCTGCACCTTCTGAGCCCACTGCCTTCATCTGCAGCAGAGTGTGGCAGAGTGGGGTTCCTGAGTCACACCAGGCAATGCTCCACACAGAGTTGACCACCAAGGCACAAGCCATTGCCTCACAAGATAGAAGGCTGCCAGATCGAGTGTCACCATCAATACTTCACACACACAATGACGTTACACTGAGTTTCTTTCCTTTCTCTTCATTAGCACAGCATGGGCTAAACACTCAAGGGGCAATTTTATGAGTTCATATTCCTGATGGAAGCCTTGTCACAGTATAATTGAAATATTGGAAACTTGGGCATAAACACTTGTTATTTTCAACCCATTAAATTAGATGATCACACCTTACTGATGCCTGCCCAAAATTGAGCACAAGCACTTAATTTATGGTAGGGAATCTCAGAAGATTGAAGTTCAATTCATAGAATCACAGAATGGTTCCAGCACAGAAGATCATGTTTGGGCATGGTGTTATTCCCACAAAGATGCGTTCTGGCATCATTCCATACAACCAAGTGGAGGCAATGATGACACTTGCATCAGTCAAAAATCAGTCAAAACTGCAGGTTTTACATTGACTGATATCAATGATTGATGAAAAACCAGAGCAATTATTAACTAGTGTTCATCCAGATTTTGAAACTAATAATATTGGAATCAATTGACATCAGCAAGCCTCATTGGGCTATGACTAAAGGCACAGAGCTTCCTTTATGCATCAAAAAGAGACGGTGTTGATTAATTTCTCATTAAAAAAGGATAAAAGCACAAGACAACATTTGCAAAGGTGACATAAAAAGAGCTAATGGAGTTTTGCTCCTTGTGCCACCATCTGACTGAATACAATTCACTAAGGCAAATGAGTCTTTATTCTAACTGTGCACCGACATGCTAACATATACACCCTTACCCTTGTCGATAGCTAACTAAAGCAAATTCTTTGTTGTGCTGTAATTCATTCTAAACTGTAGAAAATCATGTGGCTAATTTTATGATACCTTGCTATACCATTTTACCTCTTTTTATGCAGTCCCCTGGAGCCGAGGATGCCTTGCTGCCGTACTAAAAATGGTTTATCAGGTGACTGAGTGCAAAGTGCGACCTACAGTCTCTGTCACAGGTGGCTCAGGTGGTGCTTGGAGGAGAGGTGGGTGCGGTGCCCCGGTTGGCACGCGTTGCTTTCACTGGTGACGCTGGGCGTCAGCTTGCTCTCGGCAGTGAAACTCCGAGTGTTCAGCTCCTTCACGAATGCTTTTCCTTCACATCGGACAGTCTTGGCCAAGGATTCCCAAGTGCCAATTGGGATGTTTCATTTTTTCCAAGGAGATTTTGAGGTTGTCCTTGAAGTGCTTCCTCTGCCTTCCTGGGGTTCGCTTGCCATGTTGAAGCTCTGAGTGGAGCACCTGTTTCAGCAATTTCATGTCAGGCATGCAGACGATGTGGCACGTCCAGCGGAGCTGATCGAATGTGGTCAATGCTTCGATGCTGGGAATGTCTGAGGGAGAACATGGCTGGTAGTTTTCCTATCCTGCCAATGGATTTCCAGGAACTTGTGGATGCTGCGCTGATGATACTTTTTTTTTTAAATTTAGAGGACCCAATTAATTTTTTTCCAATTAAAGGGGCAATTTAGCTTGGCCAATCCACCTACTCTGCACATCTTTGGGTTGTGGGGCGAAACCCACGCAGACACGGGGAGAATGTGCAAACTCCACACGGACAGTGACCCACAGCCGGGATCGAACCTGGGACCTCGGCGCCGTGAGGCAGCTGGGCTAACCCACTGTGCTACCATGCTTCTCTGATGATACTTTAGCAGAAATTTTAGGTGTCTGCTGTACTTTGTCCATGTTTGAACCATATAGAAGGGCGGGAATCACCTCTGCTCGGTAGACCATAAGTTTCTGCCAGGTTTGAAGTCCTGATCTTCAAACACACTCTTCCTCGGGCAACCAAAGGTTGCGCTGGCACAATTGAACGCAATGTTGAACCTCAACATCGATGTCTGCCTTTGTTGACAATAGTGTCTTGTGGTATGGTAAGTGGTCCACATTGGCAAAGACCTCATTATGGGTATTGATAACTGGAGAGACCAGTACTGTGTGGTGGGGGCAAGTTGGTAGAGGACATTTGACTTTATGGCTGTTCACTGAAGTCCCATGCTCTTGACAGCCTCAGTGAAGGTACTGCTGATGACTTGGAACTCGGAGTGTGCGCAGACCCAAATATTGTCATTGAACTACAATATGCAGACAGAGGACCTGATGACCTGCATTTTCCATTTGTTCTGTAGGTTCGTTCCACTGCAGCTTGCTTGCAGATGGTAAGATGGAGCATTGCAGCAAGATGATCGAGAGGAGCATCAGTGCAATGACACAGCCTTGCTTGACCCCAGTCCGAACATGAATTGGGGCTGTGGTGGATCTGTTAGTCAGGATCACAATTTGCATGTCATCGTGGAACAGGCGGAGGAGGATGGTGACAGACCTTTGGGGACAGACAAAACAGAAGATGATGCTCTATCGTTGAGTGTTGAAGGCCTTTTTGAGGTCAAAGAACACCACGTACAAGAGTTGGTGCGTTCCTGTATTTCTTTTGTAGTTGCCATGTGGTAAAGATCATGTCCATTGTGTCCCTTAAGTGAGGCGGAATCCACATTGCGAATCTGGGAGGAACTCTTTAGCCGCAGGGAGAAGACAATTAAGAAGGACTCTTGCAATGACCTTCCATGCAGCCGACAGCAGGGAAATTCCTCTGCATATTACACTCTATATATGTGCAAGATTACGATCCCACACCATACCCCAACAGTGGCTAGGATACCGGACTGAAACCCCAATATTTTAGTAAGACTGTGTGGAAAGAATATTTTGTTTCAGGAGTGATTGCACGAAGAAATAGAGATTTGGTATTGTAAAACAAAACGTTATTAACACAATGTTAAACTCTTCAGCATCGCACCTGAAAATAGCTTACAATTACCCCTTAAACAATGCCACTTATTACAGTAAATACAATACCCTTAATTACTATCTCTATTTCCAATTAAACAATAAAAAACATACAACTCTCAATCCATCCTACATCCCAATGGCACAGAGTAATACTTGCTTTCCAGAACAGATTTTGCCCCTGTTAGAACCCCTGTAGACACTGGTGGGATTTATTTTAAAAACTGTTTCAACTGGTTTGTTTCAGCTTCCCCCTTGTCCTCTGACAAATCTGCATTGTTTTAATTCCTATTAATTTTTTTCAACTACCTTACTGTGAAAACAAAAGGCCTCGTAGTCTAAAGGGTTAGCCAGATCATAACTCAACTTAAAATCTCTCTCAAAATGTCTGAACACCTTAGCTCCACCCAGCAATGACATCATCTCCCCAAGCTGAAAACAAATCAACCGCCAAGGTTAAAAACACCAGCTCCCCAAGAATTCTCCCTCGTCAAACAGCAGTGAATTAGAAAAGGCTTTTATATTGGTCAATTTCACCTCTGGCACCGAAAAGTTACCTGCTCTTGCAAAGCAAGATTGTATTAAAAACATGACCACTGCAGTTCAGGGCACGGATTTCTCAAAGGGACACTCTGTCCCAATTTTTCTGCCCCACTTGATGTTAATTGCGAACAATGGTAACTTCCTTCAAAGAATAGGAGGACCATAAGATAAGTAACTTAATGCTTCACTGAATGTTCACATGAGCACTCTGATATTGATTTCTAACTTAATATTATGGAATGTCTAGTTTTGTACTTTTACACCCTGCGCTCATACTGTCCAGTTTTATTTGACTTGGGACTCTGGTTGCTACCACAGAGCTATGCTAATTTAATGAGTCTGCAGTCACACCAGCGAGTTCACAGTGAGGAGAAGTCATTCAACTGCTCTCAGTGCACCAAGGACCCAGGTTCAATTTCGACCTCGGGTGACTGCGTGGAATTTGTACATTTTCCCTGTGTCTGCATTGGTTTCCTTTGGATGATCCAGTTATCTCCCACAGTCCAAAGATGTGCATGTTAGGTGGATTGGCCACACTAAATTGACCCTGAAGAGTGGGGTTGCTGGAATAGGTAGGGGATTAGGCCGAAGTAGGGTGGTCTTTCATAGGATTGGTGCAGACGCAATAGGTCAAAAGGCCTCCTTCCGCACTGTAGGGTTTCTGTGGTTCTAGTCTAGGGTCAATAGAAATCCAGAACCAACCAGCAAAAGAATAGTCGTATCCCACAGTATCTGCTAGATGCAGAGTTAAAAATTAAAACATACTTTACAAATGACATTAATGAGTTTTCAATAAATTTGCTATACATTTAGCTGCTATGATGTGGAACTCCCAATCTGGTATACATTTGGATTCTTGAATCAGAAGGGGACCAACATTAAGCTTTCGGAATAATTTTGCAAGATTCGTTTTTCTGATCACTCAGGTTGTAACTAAGGAATTGGTGATTGCTTCTATGATGCTTAAATTGATGCCATTCATTGGCAACTTTGTGCAGCGTGTAGTACATCAAGATGATGAAGGGCTGGATTTTACGGCTGCGCCTGCCACGAGATTGCCATTGACGGGGACCATGTAAAGGTCCTTTGACCTCGAGTGGAAATTTCCGGATGCGGCTAGAAAATATCGCCCAAAGCCTTTGGGAGAGGGAGAGTGGATGAAATTGGTCTTTGACTGTAGTGCAAAACAGGTTTCAGTGGAAACAAAAATCTCTCATTTTCCACTATTGCAAATGACCAATTTGCATCTCCTTTGTCTTAAAATGAAAGATTTCCCGAGTAATCAAACTGACAAAACATTTGCTGATTTGGAGAAAGTAGTTTGATTTGTAATTGGCTAAAGTGATAATTGGTTGGTATTGGAGGCTGTCTACTCATAACCATTGTGTTAATGGCTAAATAGGTCTCGTTATGACACCCTGGGCTAATGTGCAGCCAATTCTACCTCCACTTGACCCGGAGTTGCAACACAATTGAAATTATCTATTAATTCTTAGGAAACACCCAAAATACTTTGGCTGCCCAATAACTACAGTCGCTAGATTTGTAAATTTAAACAATATTTTTTTAATTAATAACAGTAATTATAATTAAATAGGCAGCAAATACAACTGGTGAACTATTATCTAATTTCAACCCCCCTCTCTTTAACTTTCCCCACCCTCTCTCTATATATATATATATATATATATATATATATTATATATATATATCAAACACACACAGGAAAGGGGGGTGTAAAGGAAATAATACGAAAGGTAAAAAGGATAAAAGTCTCTGTTTCAGATGGGCGTGTTCCAGTGCATCTTTTAGTCTAGCCCTTCAGTTGGAGGTTCTTGCTTTCCATCTGTAATCACTGTGGATTCAGTAGGATCTCAAGACTTCTCTGCAGATTCAGAAACAGCAGGCAGGAAACATTTTTGGAGAAAGAGAGCAACTCACAGCGTCTTCTCCCGGCGCCCAGGAGAGTTCCGTATCCTACTTGGGTCCTCTGAAAACCTCCCATCTGACTGAAGCCATCTACTGGCTGTCGCTGGGGAGAATACGGTCTTTGGCCAATCCATTAGCCACCAGCCAACCAATCAAACCAAATCCCTCCAATCTCTCAGGTATCAAAAAGTCCGGGTTCTTCTGTTAAAAATTTAAATCTTCGGCAGCACGGTGGCGCAGTGGGTAGCACTGCAGCCTCACGGCGCCGAGGTGCCAGGTTCGATCCCAGCTCTGGGTCACTGTCCGTGTGGAGTTTGCACATCCTCCTCGTGTTTGTGCGTGTTTCGCCCCCAGAACCCAAAGATGTGCAGGGTAGGTGGATTGGCCACGCTAAATTGGCCCTTAATTGGAAAATGAATTGGGTACTCTAAATTTATTTTTAAAAATCTAAATCTTCATAGTATTATTTTGCAACTTCTGAGTTCCTCAATTCCTCTACTCAACTTAAAGATATATGCCCAGTAAATATCCATGGATCAAAATGTATAACAACAAAGTAAAAGAAATGAGAAATAAGGGAATCAACAGGAAGAGTCCTTAGAATCTTAACAGCTAACTTTGCAATTACTCATCTCACTGATAGAAACTGGACCAATTCAAGTGAAATGAGTCACATATTGATGCGATATTTGGCAGCCGTAATGAGGACAATTGTTTTAACACTGCAGTCCAGCCTCTGGGCGGCATGGTAGCACAGTGGTTAGCACTGTTGCTTCACAGCACCAGGGTCCCAGGTTCGATCCCCAGCTTGGGTCATTGTCTGTGCGGACTCTACGTTCTCCCCGTGTCTGCATGGGTTTCCTCCGGGTGCTCCGGTTTCCTCCCACAAGTCTCGAAAGATGCGCTTGTTAATTAGATGAACTGGACATTCTGAATTCTCCCTCAGTGTACCCAAACAGGCGCCGGAGTGTGGCGACTCGGGGATTTTCACAGTAACTTCACTGCAGTGTTAATGTAACCCTACTTGTGACAATAATAATTATTAAGATTATGATTATTACGGAGTGAACAGAGCTCTTAAAGGTTGATATGTGTGTGAAATGACCACCAACAGCCCATTCAACCCAGTATGTCAGTGAATCAGTGATAGCATAGTAGTTTTGATGTGTGGTCAACTGTTGTTGATATTCTTGAAGAAATAAAATGAGCCAGAAGTGTGATGCAGTGATTGCGGCTCGGGGAGGGGGAACAGTCCTTATAATTCTTCAAATGACCAGATGACTAAAAAGGTTAGAATTTTGGCATTCACAACCACAACAGCTGGAGTCACTAAGGACCATCTAAATCAGATGGCACTTGAGCCTGGACCTACACATTGCATTTCTCCTCAGAGGCAGTCAGGTAATTGATCCAGGGCCAGTACAGCTGTTTCCAGCCTTGGCTTTTCTCCTCCTCTGTGGTTGCATCATCCATTCCTCCTGATCTTCATCTGACAGCACAGTTGTTGCTGTAACTGATGTAATATGCATTTATTTAAAATTATTAAACAAGGGGTGCTTAGCCCTGTAGTGATAACAGAACCTGGTTCCGCTTGGGCTGAAGGGAAAATTATCATTAAGGTTTTTATGATGGCTAAAAGATTTTCTTCTAACTGAACTGGACTCGCACAATTTTTGCTTTCATGAAGGATTTAATATCAAGTTATGTCCTTATTGGAAAATTCCACATTCAAACTAATTGAACAAATGTTAGCTTGATGATTGCTATTTTTCACTTATTAATAGGTTGGTATCAAAACTATTGAATTAAAACAAAAGTCAAGAAATACCACTTGCCAAATAAAAGTAAAAAATATGGATTTGCAATTGTAGGTAAAGAGAATTATTCAATGAGACTTTCTTCACATGAAAGAATATCCATCTTTGTGAATCACACATGTTTAGATGTTGTGGAACCTGATTAAAGCTGGTAATATACTCACTGTCTGAGAGCTCCCACAGCCGAGGAGGAAGATCACTGAAGTACTCGTGGTTCAGTGCAGTGGGAGCTGACAGTCTGTTCTTTGGAAAGCACTGCAGAAGCTTCGAGGCAAGATCTTCAGCATGGGCCACATAATCTAGTCTGAAATGCAAGAGTGTAAAAAAGACATTACATCCATTTGAAAGGTATATAATTGCATCACCGAAAACAAGATCAACACTTCGCTGAAAATGAAAACAGTAGCTGGAGCTACAAAGCGCACAAATAATTAGTTACAACATAAAAGCATGGCTTCTAGTGAAATGCTGCACAAATTTTATGCATGCATGAGCGAAAGATCTTTTACCAGCCAAAGATATTTAAATATAAATTCACTAAAGCTCCTTACAGGCATCAATTCTTTCCTTTACTGTTTCAAGATTACCAAAAGAAATGCTGGAATGAAAACAACTGCAGTTTTTTATAGTACTGTATAGGGAAGCAAATAGAGTGTTATCATTTAGTGCAAGGGGAATTGAATACAAAAGTAGTGAGGTTATGCCTCCATTATATAGGGCACTGGTGAGATCACATCTGGAGTACTGTATACAGTATTGGTCTCCTTATTGAAGGAAGCATGTAAATATGTTGGAAGCAGTTCAGAGGAAGTTTCTTAGACTTATACCTGGAATGGGTGAGCTGTCTAATGAGGAAAAAAAGGTTGGACAGGCTAGGCGTTTATCTGCTACAGTTTGGAAGAGTGAGAGATGACTTGATTAAAACATACAAGGTCTTAAGTGGGTAAAAGATCTTACATGGTACTGTAAAAAACAGTAGTTGTTTTTGTTCCTGCATTTCTTTGATAGCCTCGGAGAGGAAACAAGAAGAATTGATGCCAGTGAGGAGTTCTAGTGAATTTATATAAACTAAAATATCTTTGGCTGGGGAGCATGGAGACAGAAAAGGAATGGGTGACCGCCAGATAGTTCAAGAGAAGCAGGCAGGGAGTGCAGGAATCCCGTGTTCCTGCTAGCTATCGGTTTTCCTTTATCGGTGCTTGTAAGGGCATTAAAGAGGAGTGCAGCAGAGCTATATTTCAGAGAATCATAGAATCCTCATAGTGCAGAAGGAGGCCATTTGACCCATCAGGTCTGCACCGACCCTGTGAAAGAGCAGCCTATCTAGGTGAAATCCCCTGCCTTAACCCTGTAACCCTACCTAACATCTTTGGACACCAAGGGACAATTTAGCATGGCCAATCCACCTCACCTGCACATCTTTAGACTGTGGGAAGAAACCGGAGCTCCCGGAAGAAATCCACGCTGACACAGGGAGCACATGCAAACTCCACACAGACAGTCCCCCAAGGCTAGAATTGAACCCCGGTCCTGGTGCTATGAGGCAGTAGTGCTAACCACTGTCCACCATGCCACCATGAGTAGCACCATGGATGGCTCTGCTGTACAGGAGGTGAGGAAGAAAAGGGGAAGAGCAGTAGTGACAGAATATTCATTAGACAGGCATATCTGTGGCTACATACACAACTCCAGGATGGTATGTTGCCTCCCTGGTGCCAGGGTTATGAACGTCACAGAGTGGCTGCAGAAAATTCTTCTAGGGGTGGGTGATCAGCCAGAGGTCATGGTTCATGTTGGTATCAATGACTTTGTAGGAAAGGGGTTGAGATCCTAAAGCAGATTTCAGGGAGCTAAGGAGATTGAAGAGCAGGACTTCTAAAGCTGGAATATCAGGGCTACTCCCAGCACCACATTCGTGTGAGAAATACGGGGACTGAGCCATTGAACATATGGTTGGAAAATAGGTGTAGAAGGGAGGGCATGTGATTTCTGAGGCAATGGGACCACTTCTTGGGAAGGTAGAACATGCACAAGCAACAGGCTACACCTGAACAGGACTGGGACAAATATCCTTGCAGGAATAGTTGCTAGTGCTGTTTGGGGGGGGGGGGGGGGGGGGGGGGGGGGGTAGGAACTGGAGGGCAAATTCAGAGCGGGGAACTGGAGGTAGAAAATTAGTCAGTGACTCCGAAAGACAAAAGCAACACAGTTATAAAGTGTACAGCCCAGGAATTTGACACTGTGAATAGCTATATATGCAAACCCAATGACTATGACAAATAACGCCAAGGAGCTGAGGGCAGAGAGAGACAAATGACAGTACGATATCATTGCTAGAACGGAAACTTGTTTTAAAGAGGGGCAAATGGGCAGGTTAACACCCCTGGATAAAGAGTTTTCAGTGAGGGGGATAAATAAAGGTGGGAGTATAGCATCATTGGTTAATAATCAATTACACATGAGTAGGGGTGATATACTAAACAGATGTACTAAACAAATGAGGCCTTATGGGTTGAGCTCAGAAATAAATAAAGGGACAGCCACACTCCTAGGAGTATTCTATCGACCCCCAAATAGTGGACGAGAATTCGAAGAGTAAATATCTCAGCCCATTTCTGAATGCAAACGCAATAGGGCAGTAAATTGTTGGGGACTTTGGGTACAATTCAACAGGAAAATAAATCTATGTCTGGTTTTGGCACGTATATCGGGTTGTTGCTTGGTGGCTGCAGCACCGAGAAACATCCTGCTATTCAACTGGACTTTGCCATTTTTTGGCCTGGGGGAGTTTCTCTCAGCTGAAGCCAAACTTCAGTCATTTCTTGCTGGGCTCGCCCTTGCAGATCGGGGCGTCATTTTGAAAGGCTGCCCCGATCTTTCCCCCCATCCCTTTTCGACCCCCCCTCAACCCCCCCAAACTTCGGGAGGCTCCTAGGAACTAGGCCCACCCCTCATTCACCCCTCCAGCTGGTAAGGCCTCCCCCCGCCCCCCCCCCCCACCACACCATGGGCCCAATCCTGGACAGTGCGAACCTGACACCTGGGCAGCCTGGTACTGCCAGCCTGGCATCCTGCAGTGCCCTGCCAGGCTGGCAGTTCCAAATTGCGCAGGTGCCAGAGGTAGTGCCAGGGAGCAACCTGACCCCGCCTCCGACCACTCAGGGATCTCTAATAGCCTGGAGGACACCCCCAGGTGCCATTACGGCAGGTCCACATTTGAATGGACCAGGACTAAACGGCACTCTGGTGAGGTCTCCCAGGCATGGCCGTTAGGTCCAGGGTGCCGGGAGAATCTCGAAATGCATGTTTTTCTTAATATAAATTTAGGAGTACCCAATCAATTTCTTCCAATTAAGGGGCAATTTAGCGTGGCCAATACACCTAGCCTGCACATCTTTGGGGGTGAAACCCACGCAAACACGGGGAGAATGTGCAAACTCCACACGGATAGTGACCCAGAGCCGGAATCGAACCTGGGACCTTGGAGCCGTGAGGCAACAGTGCTAACCCACTGTGCCACCGTGCTGCCCTCGAAATGCATGTTTAAATGAGCCTAATGACCATTGAAATTCGCAAATCTGAACCACGCAAAGTGAGGGCGGGATCCAGATCGCAACATCTCACGAGACACCATTAAATCTCACGAGATGTTTTGAGTGTCTTGCAAGATTCAACGACCTCATCCCAACACCAAGTTGGGTGTGACGAGGTCGCTGAAGTGCGTCTTTTAACTACCCAAATATCAATTGTGATGTGAACATTGTAAATGGCACAGATGACACAAAGATCTTGCACATAGGAAATCAAGCTTCACAGCAGGCTGTGGAAGTGGTAATGGACTGGATCAGCCCCACTTCTCATGGGAAAATCCAGCCCTTGGAAATAATTTACCATACTGCCTTCACCTGAATATTGCATTTTGGCCCAACAGCTAAAGGGTGGCACAGCGGCACAATGGCTAGCACTGCTGTCTCACAGGCTGGGGACCTGGGTTCGATTCTGCGTGAGTTTGCGCATTCTCCCTATGTCGGCGTGGGTCCTCTGGATGCTCCGGATTCCTCCCACAGTCCAAAAATGTGGAGGTTAGGTGGATTGGCCATGATAAATTGCCCCTTAAATTATGGTTAGATGGGGTTACGGGGATGGGAAGGAGTATTGGGCCTAGGTGGGCTGTTCTTTCAGAGGTACGGTATAGATACGATGGACTGAATAGCCTCACTTT
Organism: Scyliorhinus torazame; assembly: GCF_047496885.1. NCBI lineage: Eukaryota > Metazoa > Chordata > Chondrichthyes > Carcharhiniformes > Scyliorhinidae > Scyliorhinus > Scyliorhinus torazame. The sequence continues at coordinate 112,548,414 of NC_092712.1, read as the reverse complement.
GCACTGCAGGGATTCTATCATTCTAAGAGAACCTTTTTTGCCAGCATGTAACAAGCCCAATGAAAGGCAGTGCAATTCTAGATTTAGTCTGAAGAAGTTAAGTTGGCAAATGGATGAAGTGACAGTGGGGACCATTTTGGGACAGTGATCATAATAATTAGAGTTATTATTATAGGAAAGGATAAAGATGGAACGGGAGTAAATGTTCTAAATTGGGGGGCAAAGTTGAGAGGTGAACTGGCGAAGGTTGACTGGTTACAGCTACTAAAAGGGAAAATCAGTGGGAGGCATTCAAAAGCGACATTCTACGGGCACAGTGTAGACATGTACCCACAAAGTGGTACTGCCAAATCTAGAGCCTCCTGGTTATCCACAAACATACAGGTTAAGGCTAAAGAGCAGGCTTTTAGAGCAGGCCAGCAGCATGGTTCAATTCCCGTACCAGCCTCCCCGAACAGGCGGCGGAATGTGGCGACTAGGGGCTTTTCACAGTAACTTCATTTGAAGCCTACTTGTGACAATAAGCGATTTTCATTTCATTTCAAGATAAAATAGAAAAAGAAAGCTGATGACAGTCACAAAATGTTTAATACTGTAAGAAGCCTTACGGGGTGTAGAAAGTACAGGGATGAAGTAAAAGAGGAAATTAGGAAAACAAAATAAAAAAATGTTGGCAGGTAAAATAAAAACCCCAAAGACGTTTTACCAATACATGAAGAGCAAGAGAATAGAACATAGAACATTACAGCGCAGTACAGGCCCTTCGGCCCTCAATGTTGCGCCGACCTGTGAAACCACTCTAAAGCCCATCTACACTATTCCCTTATCGTCCATATGTCTACCCAATGACCATTTGAATGCCCTTAGTGTTGGCGAGTCCACTACTATTGCAGGCAGGGCATTCCACACCCTTACTACTCTCGGAGTAAAGAACCTACCTCTGACATCTGTCTTATATCTATCTTCCCTCAATTTAAAGCTATGTCCCCTCATGCTAGACATCACCATCCGAAGAAAATGGCTCTCACTGTCCACCCTATTCAATCCTCTGATGATCTTGTATGCCTCAATTAAGTCACCTCTTAACCTTCTTCTCTCTAACGAAAACAGCCTCAAGTCCCTCAGCCTTTCCTCATAAGATCTTCCCTCCATACCAGGCAACATTCTGGTAAATCTCCTCTGCACCCTTTCCAATGCTTCCACATCCTTCCTATAATGCGGCGACCAGAATTGCACGCAATACCCCAAATGCGGCCGCACCAGAGTTTTGTACAGCTGAAAGATGACCTCATGGCTCCGAAACTCAATCCCTCTACCAATAAAAGCTAACACACCGTATGCCTTCTTAACAACCCTATCAACCTGGGTGGCAACTTTCAGGGATCTATGTCATGGACACAGATCTCTCTGCTCATCCACACTGCCAAGAATCTTACCATTAGCCCAGTACTCTGTCTTCCTGTTATTCCTTCCAAAATGAATCACCTCACACTTTTCTGCGTTAAACTCCATTTGCCACCTCTCAGCCCAGCGCTGCAGCTAATCTATGTCCCTCTGTAACTTGTAACATCCTTCCTCACTGTCCACAACTCCACCGACTTTAGTGTCATCTGCAAATTTACTCACCCATCCTTCTACACCCTCCTCCAGGTCATTTATAAACATGACAAACAGCAGTGGCCCCAAAACAGATCCTTGTGGTACACCACTAGTAACTGGACTCCAGTCTGAACATTTCCCATCAACCACCACCCTTTGTCTTCTTCCAGCTAGCCAATTTCTGATCCAAACTGCTAAATCACCCTGAATCCCATGCCTCTGTATTTTCTGCAGTAACCTACTGTGGGGAACCTTATCAAACACTTTACTGAAATCCATATACACCACATCAACTGCTTTACCCTCATCCACCTGTTTGGTCACCTTCTCAAAGAACTCAATAAGGTTTGTGTGGCATGACCTACCCTTCACAAAACCGTGTTGACTATCTCTAATCAAATTATTCCTTTCCAGATGATTATACATCCATTCTCTTATAAACCTTTCCAAGATTTTGCCCACAACAGAAGTAAGGCTCACTGGTCTATAATTACCGGGGTTGTCTCTATTGCCCTTCTTGAACAAGGGGACAACATTTGCTATCCTCCAGTCTTCTGGCACTATTCCTGTAGACAAAGATGACTAAAAGATCAAAGCCAAAGGCTCAGCAATCTCCTCCCTAGCTTCCCAGAGAATCCTAGGATAAATCCCATCCGGCCCAGGGGACTTAACTATTTTCACACTTTCCAGAATTGCTAACACCTCCTCCTTATGAACCTCAAACCCTTCTAGTCTCGGACCCTGAATCTCAGTATTCTCCTCGACAACATTGTCTTTTTCCTGTGTGAATACTGACACAAAATATTCATTTAGCACCTCTCCTATCTCCTTGGACTCCACACACAACTTCCCACTACTGTCCTTGACTGGCCCTACTCTTACCCTAGTCATTCTTTTCATCCTGACATATCTATAGAAAGCTTTAGGGTTATCCTTGATCCTACCTGCCAAAGGCTTCTCATGTCCCCTCCTGGCTCTTTTTAGCTCTCTCTTTAGGTCCTTCCTAGCTAACTTGTAACTCTCGAGCGCCCTAACTGAACCTTCATGTCTCATCTTTACATAAGCCTCCTTCTTCCTCTTGACAAGTGTTTCGACTGCTTTAGTAAACCACAGTTCCCTTGCTCGACCACTTCCTCCCTGCCTGACAGGTACATACTTATCATGGACACGCAGTAGCTGTTCCTTGAACAAGCTCCACATTTCCATTGTGCCCATCCCCTGCAGATTTCCTGTCCATCCGATGCATCCTAAGTCTTGCCTCATCGCATCACAATTGCCTTTCCCCCAGATATAACTCTTGCCCTGGTATATACCTATCCCTTTCCATCACTAAAGTAAACGTAATCGAATTGTGGTCACTATAAAGTGCTTACCTACCTCCAAATCTAACACCTGTCCTGGTTCATTACCCAGTACCAAATCCAATATGGCCTCGCCTCTCGTTGGCCTATCTACATACTGTGTCAGGAAACCCTCCTGCACACATTGGTCAAAAACAGACCCATCTAATGTACTCGAACTATAGCGTTTCCAGTCAATATTTGGAAAGTTAAAGTCCCCCATAACAACTACCCTGTTGCTTTCGCTCCTATCCAGAATCACCTTTGCAATCCTTTCCTCTACATCTCTGGAACTTTTCGGAGGCCTATAGTAAACCCCTAACACGGTGACCTCTCCTTTCCTGTTTCTAACCTCAGCCCATACTACCTCAGTAGACGAGTCCTCATCAAACGTCCTTTCTGCCACCGTAATACTGTCCTTGACTAATAATGCCACCCCTCCCCCTCTTTTACCACCTTCCCTGAGCTTACTGAAATATCTAAACCATCTAGTGGATGTTGTGTACATGGATTTTAGTAAGGCATTTGACAAGGTCTCACATGGCAGACTAGTCAGAAAAATGAAGTCTGAAGGGATCAGGCAAAAATGGCAAGTTGGATCCAAAATTGATTCGGTGACAGGAAACATTAGGTAATGGATGTTTTTGCAAATGGAAAGCAGTTCCCAGTGATGTTCCACTGGACCCTTAGTGTTTGTCGTATATAAATGATTTGGACTTAAATGTGGGAGGCATGACTGGGAAATTTCCAGATGACCCAGCAATTGGCCATGATGTTGATGGTGAAGAGGATAGCTATTGTCTCCAAAACAATATCAATGGCTTAGCTGAGTGGGCGGAAAAGCGGCAAATGGAATTTAATCCAGAGACGTGTGCAGCAATACACTTAAGGAGGGCAAACAAAGCAAGGGAATATTCAATAATTGAGGGGGTACTGAGAGAGCTTAATGAATTGAGACACCTTGGAATGCATGTCCACAGTTTCCTGAAGGTGGCAGGACAGGGGATAAGTTGGTAAAGAAAGTATAAGGAATGCTTTCCTCGATTGTACATGGTATTGAATACTAAAGCAGGGATGTAATGCTGAAACTGTATAAAATGCTGGCTAGGCCACAGCTGGAATTTTGTGTACTGTTCTGGTCACCACATTACAGGAAGAACATAATTGCTCTCTCCAGTGCAGAAGAGATTTACATGAATGTTGCCAGGGCTTGAGAATTACAGATTGGATAGGCTAGGCTTGCTTTCCATTGAACAGAGGCAGGCAGCTGAGTGGTGACCTAACTCAGGTGTACAAAAGTAAGAGGGACTGAGGTAGGGTTGTTAGGAAAGACCAGATTCCCGTAGCTGGGGGTCATTTAGTGGGGGTGGGGGTGGGGGACATAGATTTAAGATGATTGGTAGAAGGATTAGTGAGGACATGCGGATAACTCTTCCACCCAGAGGATGATGAACATTTGGAATTCACTGCTCGAACTATTGGTCGAGGCAGAAATGTTCAACTCATTTAAAAGGTAATCTGCATGGCTACAGACCAGGTGCTGGACAATGGGATCAAAATAAACAGAACAAAGAAAACAGGTAGTTTTTTTTTTTCCTCTCTTGTTTTGGTTGGTGCAGCCACAATGGGCTGAATGGCCTCTTTCTGTCAGTAACTTTTCTCTGATTCAATGGTTCTTGACAGGACGGATGTGGAAATAATGTTTCCTCTTGTGGGCGTCTCCAGAACTAAGGTTCACTGTCTAAAAATAAGGGATCACTCATTTAAGACAGAGTTGAGGAAAATGTTCATTTTTTCTCTCAGTCTTTGGAACTCTTCCTCAAATGGCAGTGGAAGCAGAATTTTTGAACTTGTTTAATGCAGAACTAGATAAATTCTTGGTAAGCAAGAGAGGGAAAAGTTGTCAGGGGTAGATGGGAATGTGAAGTTGAAGTCAGAAATAAGGTCAGGCACAAACTTATTAGAACATAGAACAGTACAGCACAGAACAGGCCCTTCGGCCCTCGATGTTGTGCCGAGCTTTGTCCGAAACCAAGATCAAGCTATCCCACTCCCTGTCATTCTGGTGTGCTCCATGTGCCTATCCAATAACCGCTTGAAAGTTCCTAAAGTGTCCGACTCCACTATCACAGCAGGCAGTCCATTCCACACTCTAACCACTCTCCGAGTAAAGAACCTACCTCCGACATCCCTCCTATATCTCCCACCCCGAACTTCATAGTTATGCCCCCTTGTAACAGCTACATCCACCTGAGGAAATAGTTTCTGAACGTCCAATCTATCTATCCCCCTCATCATCTTATAAACCTCTATTAAGTCGCCTCTCATCCTTCTTCGCTCCAATGCGAAAAGCCCTAGCTCCCTCAACCTTTCCTCATAAGACCTCCCCTCCAATCCAGGCAGCATTGTGGTAAATCTCCTTTGCACCCTTTCCAATGCTTCCACATCCTTCCTATAATGAGGTGACCAGAACTGCACACAATACTCCAAATGTGGTCTCACCAGGGTCCTGTACAGTTGCAGCATAACCCCACGGCTCTTAAACTCAAGCCCCCGTTAATAAACGCTGGGCCTTCTTCACGGCTCTATCCACTTGAGTGGCAACCTTCAGAGATCTGTGGACATGAACTCCAAGGTGTCTCTGTTCCTCCACATTCCTCAGAACTCTGCCAGAACTGATTAAAACATCACACCGTCATGTAATCCGCATTCAAATTTGTCCGACCAAAATGAATCACCGCGCACTTATCAGGGTTAAACTCCATCTGCCATTTTTCAGCCCAGCTCTGCATCCTATCAACGTCTCTTTGCAGCCTACAACAGCCCTCCACCTCATCCACTACTCCACCAATCTTGGTGTCATCGGCAAATTTACTGACCCACCCTTCAGCCCCCTCCTCCAAGTCATTTATAAAAATCACAAATAGCAGAGGACCCAGCACTGATCCCTGTGGTACACCGCTGGTAACTGGTCTCCAGTCTGAAAATTTTCCATCCACCACCATCCTCTGTCTTCTATGTGATAGCCAATTACTTATCCAATTGGCCAAATTTCCCTCTAGTCCACATCTCCTTACTTTCTTCATGAGCCGACCATGGGGAACCTTATCAAACACCTTACTGAAATCCATGTATACGACATCAACTGCTCTACCTTTATCTACACACTTAGTTACCGCCTCAAAGAATTCAATCAAATTTGTGAGGCAAGACTTACCCTTCACGAATCCGTGTTGACTATCCCAGATTAAGCTGCATCTTTCCAAATGGTCATCAATCCTATCCCTCAGGACCCTTTCCATTAACTTACCGGCCACCGAAGTAAGACTAACCGGCCTATAATTACTAGGGTCATTCCTATTCCCTTTCTTGAACAGAGGAACAACATTCGGCACTCTCCAGTCCTCTTATTGTATGACAGAGCAGGCTCAAGGGGCTGAGTGGGAACCTCTGCTCTTAAGCCTTATGTTCATATGTGAATTGGCTTAGAAGGGTATCTAGGAACATTGAACACTGAAATTATTACAGCATGAAAACATTAAAATTATTTAGAATTAATTCTGATAATCCTCATATATTTTACACAATGTTTCAACCAGGAATGTTGAGCAGTCCAAATGGAAAATGGAGTTCCATTTTTACTCTTAAACTAAGAAATGCTCTACTTCACAATTCTGGAGGAGGATTACAGGGTGGTTAGAAGTACAAAAGTATTGCACATGGCAGTTTTTCTTCGGGGGAACACATCCTCATAAACCAACAGAACTCTGATCATCCTAAGTGTCCCACATTTCCCTTTGTGAATAAGAAGCACTAACTATATCTATTTCCATCTATGTGTTTACATGCCTGATAATTTTGCCAAATCCATTATAAATTATATTCATGCAGCCCAAATTGTGGGAATGTGTCTTCCCCAACACAAAGAGCCTTTTACACAAAGTGTTGGAACTTTATCAATGGCTAGCTTCAAAACCAGCCACATCCAAAAATCTGTACACTTTCCATCGCAACTTAGCGGCAAAGCTTCGCCAACTGACAGCTCTGGCATCAAAACTATAGAACTGAGCAACTGTCACTTAATAACATTTCCTTGTAGCTTTCACCCTTAGACCCCCCCCCCCCCCCCCCCACCCGCAGCCAAACATTTATTCTAAATAAGTTGCCAAATTTCTAAAGAACCCTCCTAACACATGGAATGCTGGACAGCAAACATCAGCAAATGACAGAATGACGGTGTGATGGTTTTAATCAGTTCTGGCAACCTCAATCTTGTCACAGTTGTCTTTATTATAAAGCCATCTGAAGCAATGTGCTGGTGAGAGATATTGTCCATGAACACAACTTCAGTACTTTGTTGGCTTATACATTCGGAGATGATGCATCCTAAATTTAGTTCCAGTCTTTGACTCACGTGCCACATAATCTGAAAGAAGTCACAGTACCTTTAACTATTATATTCACATCTATTTCAAAGATTTAAAATACCAGTGTGGAGATGTCAGTTATCCCCATCACATTATGGAATTAAATTCTCACAATAGTATCCTAAAAGATCAATCTGATTGAAACAAAATGCCACAATATTTAACAACATTATTGTGGAAACAGAAAACAGTACTCAACATTTATAGGTCACTCTGTCCCACTCACACAAGGGACCATCACAAACCATGTTTTATTGGTCAAGGCTACTGAGTACGACTTCTTCTGTGACTTTTATTTTCAGGTAAGCTTTATTTCCGACAGCTGTGGAAGGTTGTTAAGGTAATTAATGCAGTGTTGGCCTGCAGAGGCAACAATAAACTTACTTCACTGCATAAGCTCATGTATGGCAGTGGAATGAAAAAAAAGCATCTTAGGCTATCCTGATTACAATATCTTTGTCAAAGGCTGACCAATGTAAATTCTCTAGATTCAGAGAAGGTTCCAGTAGTTTGGAGAAAAACAAGACAATCCCCCTATTCAAGATAGGTCAGAAAAATATAGCAGGAAATTCTAACCAGGAGTTCTCAAGCTGGGTTCTGAGGGACTCCTGCAGGGTTTCCACAGTTAATCCAGCTTTGCAGGGGCGGGGGGGATCTATTTGTTGAGTAACAGAACTTTTTTATTGTAATAAATATATACCTATACAACAAAGGTATCTTTTAAGTTTCATTTTATATATTTGCACCTATTGCACATTAATGATCTAGTGATCACTTTTTGTGGTTTAATTCTTCAATATAATTAGAATGTTTATCAGAGATTCCTTCAGTACTCTTGGGAGGTCAAAAGTGTTCCATGGCTGGGAAAGTTTGGAAACCCCGCTGTAGACCACTTAGCCTAACATCTATCAGAGGGAAAATGTTGGAATCATTATCGAGGAGGTTGTAGCGGGGCAGGTAGAAAATCTTAATTCAATCAGACAAAGTCAACATGGATTTGTGAAAGGAAAATTGCTTTTGACAAATTCATTTGAGTTCACAGAGAAAAACAACAGTCAACAATTACGCTGTTTCCTGCCACTGAGCCAATTTCGTATCCAGCTTCCTCCATTCCCCTTCATCCTATGGCCTTTTATTTTTTTTAAATCAGTCTATAACCAGGCATCCAATAATTTCTGGATTCAGGAGTATTGGAGGACTGTTAGTGATGTGTCTCTGTTTAAAAAAGGAGCTGCTGAGAGGTGGTGGTGGTGCGGGGGGGGGGGGGGGGGGGGGGGGGATCAGTGGTATTTGTGAATTGACACTGAAATGGAGTCAAAGAGGACCTAAGCAGTGGAGATCAGCTGAATACTAAAACACCTATTTGGTTCTTACACCTTAGTGCCTGTCATCCATAGGAGGCTCAGGACAGAAGAGTATTCAGTGCAAGACCATGGAGTGAGCAAGTCACTACCTTCAATTACCTGAAATGGCAATGAAATGTGCATGGATGGGCCCATGTGTTAAGGATGATTTCCTGAGAACTGCACCCTCAGGCTCTCAGTGAAAGGTGGGGGGGGGGGGGGGGGGGTATGACACTCCATCTGGAGTATATGGTCAAAGCAACAAAAACAACTTTCAGAAGACATCTGGTCGCCCTGGTGGATGCATGGCTAGAACTTCTGTTTTGTAAGAGTGCGAGGATGCCTGACAAGTATTATATGGCACATCTTTAATGGATCGCCCCTCATCTCCAACCAACCATCCTAGTTTGCAAGGGGTTAACAGCTGTGACACCGTGAGTGCCTGAGGATATAAGCATCATGGCAACACCCAGTATACCATGTGCTTAGCTACAGGATCTACTGATGGTGGTCACATACAATCTGGATATTGACAGAGTTTACCTTTTCAATTCTCAAGCTCCTCTGGCTGGCCTGCAGGTGGCTTCACGGCCAAATAATTGCAATCAAAGGCCCTTGCATATTTGGAAATCCCACAGTTTCCCAAAACCCTCTCACTATCTCAACCTGGTTCTCTTCATCAATGGTGAACTCGATGAATATTTCCACCCTCCAGAGTAAAGGGTCCCGAACCAGGTTGATGCAGTGGCATGCTGAGGGTTGAAATAATCCAATAACCATAGAATCCCAGAATCATATAATTCCTACAGTGCAGAAGGAGGTAATTTGGCCATCAAGCCCACACCGACCCTCTGAAAGAGTATTCTATCTATTCCACTCGGCCCACTTCCCCCCACCCCCCCCTCCCTGCCCCGTTACCCCGTAACCCTCCCTAACCTGTACATCCCTGGACACTACTGGGCAATTTAGCATGGCCAATCCACCTAACCTCCACATCTTTGGACAGTGGGAGGAAACCGGAAACACAGGCACACACGGGGAGAACGTGCAAATTCCACACAGTCACCCAAAGCCAGAATTGAAACTCAGTCCTTGCCGCTGCGAGGGAGCAGTGAAAACCACTGTGCCATCATGCCTATCTCCCACTGATCCTTGAAAGGATGCTTATGCATTGAGATGAAAGACAACCCTCACTTTCAGTGCTACAAGTATTGCGTGGCCAGCAAAATGGTAGGACTTGCTCTCCTAACAATCATGTCACAGATGGAGGTCAGTACTTCCCCCTTGGAAGGCATTGCCCTCTGGAACACTGGTGCTCATTTCCAAGTACTTGAGTGCTGCCTGTGCATTCTACAACAGCGTACTGTTGGCATCTTCCCCTATGCTCCCATTGCTGTCCTTCACTCCATCGTCTCCAACATGCTCCTCATCCTATTTCTCTATCGCTCCTTCGCAACGTAGGAGCCTCCACAGTTGACATTTCTCATGGTATCCTCAGGGTTGATCTGCCGCAGCCTGCCTTGAGAAGAGCTGACCCTTACAGAAGTCCCTCAGTCACTAAGCCTCTAAAAGATGACTATTTAAGTGCCACAAGACCCAAGAATTATACAAACGTAGCAAAAAACATTCTTGCCAATTCTGCTGGAGACTCATCGTTCCTCGCTGTTCTCTTCCGCTGCAGGCGTTTATCCCACCCTGGAAGTTAGCAACACCCGGCTGCAATTCCCACTCATCCATGTGCCCACTGTTAAATCACAGATTTGGTAAAGTTCAGTAAAATTGGCTCTTTAATTATTTTAATCTGCTCATAATTGGTCATAAAAGGAAGGGAGCCGGGGGAGCATGCATCTGAATTTTAAACTAGTTCACCTTCCTTATCATTGGATTCAGCCACATTTTATGGTACATCCGGAAGGATATCTGGCAATGAAATTCTGACTAGAGTGTCAGGATAAATGAGTAATTTTCAACTTGGCAAGTCTTAACCACAGAGTGCTATGGGGATCAGTGCTGGGCTGTCAACTGTTTACCATCAGTATGAATGAATTTGAAGACGGATGAGCGTGTCGGCATCAAACCTGCTGACGGTACAAAGATAGGCAAGGCAACAAGTTTTGAGGAGGAAACGAGTCTACAAAGGAATAAAGATAAATAAAGTGGGTGGGCAGAAATCTGGCAGGTGGAGTATAATATGGGAAAAATGCGAGTTATCCACTTTGGCAGGAAGAATAGAAAAGCAGAATACTGGCCAAACATCCAATGCAGGATCTCAAATAAATTCTTCAGTGTATGAATCCACGGAGAGACCAGCGAAGACGATCAGCACAAATTTGGGACATTATTTATATCGAGAGAAACAATACAATGCTGTGCTACAGCTTTGAATTTCCTCCCATACATTGAGCTTCTGTCACGTTTTTAGAGAAGTAAAAACGACAGATTGGCATCAGCTCCCCGGAAGTTCTCATCCTATATTGTGGAGATAATGATCAGGGAATAGTTTACAAATATTGTAACATTGTTTAAGGTTATGAAAGGAAAAAAACTACGCACATCATCATCATGCCTACCACATTTCAGCAGCAGACTCTAATGAGAGTTCCTGTTGTCCTCACCTCTTAACAAGTTATTTTTTCAGGTTGTGTGATATTTCATTGTTGGTGTTTGGCTTTTCTGTTTATTACTCTTCAAACGTTGGCAAATTTTTAAAAACTGTTTATTCCTTCAAGACACTCTGCTGTTGTGTACACGCTTAAACAAATTCAAATAGTTCTGCAACGCTGGACCATCCTTTTCAAAATCTCTGCCATGGTGAGCTTGACTAAATGCTTGTTCTTCACAGACTTATGTTGCAAGGGTGAAAAGTTCAATTTCAGAGATTTGGAAGTTTACTTAAGTCCACAATTGCACTTTAACCAAACCGATGTCACGTCACACTATTTACAAAGAACAAGTTGTGTGTTCTGACTACCAGCAGAAGACCTAGAGATCAGATCAGATGCTACGGGAGTGCATGAATCGCAAGGTATACCCCCAAGCAATTGTTCAGTGGTCACAAAGTGGATGATGATTGCCTAGCAGGGATGCTGGTTTGAGCAACTGAGCATCCTGGAAGGCCAGAGTCAATCAGGAGGGAGACAGTAGTGGTTGTTAATGGTCTGTTGTTTTACCATGAGATCAGAAGCAACAATTCCACTCCTTCAGACTCCAATTCAGTTAAGCAAAATAAAATAAGTTCTGTTTCTGCAGTTCACGGCAGGGTCTGACTACTCTGCTCCTGAGAAAACTGACAGCATTCACAAAAGGCCGATGACCTATTTCAGCTGGGACACTAGATGCTGGCAAGGCACAGACCAATATCACCACCGTGTATATACCTGGCACAGAATGAGCATGCACTCCATATTGGATCCTTCGGCACCCATTTTTCACCTAAATTATGGGCCCAGTGCAATCCAATTACTCATCAATAATTTAAAAATTACCCCAGACCCCCACTATCAAAAAGATCAGAATAAAATACTTGCTACAAAAAAAAAAAAGGCATGAAGGTCAAAGAGCAAATTTTCATTGCTTTGTAAAAAATGTGTTCATGGGATGTGGGCATAGTTGGCAAGGCCAGCTTTAATTGCTCATCTTGAACTAACCTTCAGAAATGGCATATATTCTCAATTTGCAGTGTAATTCCAAAAATCCCATGCTCTATTTTGCAAAAATGTTCATCCTTAGATTTACCCAGTGTTAGTGAGAAAAGAAACTGCAGAAAAACAGTACAAAATGCACGGAAAGGAAGGTTTGTGTTTCAATACAGAGAGTAGATTTTGGTACCAGAATAAGTTAACATCCTGGTTTGGGAAATTAGAGCAACTCAAGAGTGCATAGCCCAGCAATCAAAAGTTAAGAGATTACATGTGGAAATGATAGCAAAAGGATCAGTATCATTTTGAATCTGATGCCAAAGACCATCATGTGTTTGAACTTAAGCCAGATGTTTCAAACCTCAGAATATTTACTACATAAAATCAGCCGACATAATTGACAGCAATAATTACAAGTACTTTTAATTTTAGGGTACATTTATAATGCTGCGATCCTCCTTACAAACAGCAAAGTAACAATGCGAGTCCGGAGGCAGATCCCAAAACTTCTCTGGAGGGGAGTGGAGTAAGAGTTTCTGGGAGAAACAGTCTCACACAGCATGGGTTAATCACCACATGGAGTCCAACTTGTGGTGCCAAACTGAGATTAGCGAGTATAGTCGGGTGGTCTGGTTAAATGTGCCATGAGTTCACTTAAGACGTAGTGACAGTGGACACTCTGCTCCTGCTCTCAAAACCTTTCCCTTAAAGCCGCGTTGACTTGTTCTAATCACACTATAATTTTTAGTGATTTGTTAAGACTTCCTTAATAATAGATTACAGTTCACAGAATTTTTAGAAATTTAACAGCCAGGATCACATGCATGTTAATACATGTGTGCAGCATTCGGTTGGATCTGATGCTCGGAATCACAGCCAGGCAGCACAAACAAAATATGGCCACCTGTGAATTGACAGCATTGATGGGGGAGCAGAGATTGATAGTTATACCCCTAAATTATCCATTAAAGTGAATTAGAGAAAGGGAGCGGTTTAAGGATACCTTTTGCCTAACAATGAAGTAGTAATCCAATTAACTGCAGATATCTTAAAAACTCAAATTAATCTATTAACAGGTGTCACAAAGGTTTTGGGTTTGCTTTAGATATTGACGTTCAGCGATCTGATTATCGTCATAAGATGACCCCTCCTCTCTTGTATTCACCGCCTCCGCCCAATATCTAGTTGCACAGTAACGTAAATTGGCAGGCAGGTGTAACAATAAACCCCTTGTTGTATGAACTGGTTATTGCGTCCTTCACATATTCCTACATGCATGTTCCTTCAATTTTGTGTAGGCAGAATGATCGCATTTCAACGAGCCATGCCTCTGGACAAGTTAACAAACTAGTTTATTGTGCAGTTATTAATTGGAGAGAGAGAAACATTGGAGGTTAAATCTCACTAAAGTAAGGCTTCAAAATTGATCAGTCTGACTATGAAATGAAATAAATACATCACATTGAACACCTTAGCTTTCTTCAGGGAAAGATATTACCTTGAAATATGAAAAGCCAGCTATGCCTAGATGGGCTTTCTTTTTAAGGGAGGCTTGTTTACCACATTCAGCAGCCATTATTGGAAGTGGCCCTAAATGTTTGTTTCATTTTTCCTTTCACATCTGTGCTCCCAGAAAGAAACGAGGGGAGACATAGGCTGGAATTCTCCGTTTGGGAGACTAAGTGTTTCCGCCGGGACTGAATAGCATGCGATTCATGTTTCCATTGGGAGGGTGATGTGACCATCAATTCACTCGAGACGGGAGTAGAAATAAACTGTGGCTTTAATCAACTTAGAACAGTGCCTGCCTGCGACTGATCCAATACTGAGAACCGCCTACAGGTCGATTCCTCTTTAAACCTCCCTTCAAGGGAAAGAGCCATGGGCGGAGCTCATACATGCCCCAACATGTTCCCCTATGGATAATGCCATACAATGGCCCATAGGTGAAGCCCACAAGGGCAACAGCATAGCACAGATACAATACAAGGGCAAAGCATGGTACAGATACAATGGTGGATTATTGGCATAATACATTCACCACAGAGGGCTATTTGTTAAGTAAGTCAGGACATGCAAATGATCTAGCACTCTGCCAGTGAGAGCAATTCCCGGCCCAGCGGGTGGTGTGACCACTGGGATTAGAAGTAGGGCAATAGAGCCTGACAGCTGGAGTTATTTTTGAGCGCTCCACTTACCACACATTCATTGCAGCGATGAAGGTGGCTCAGAAAAGACCGCCCCGCCCCCCAGTTTGGGAGTCTGAGGTGGACCCACTGCTCAATGCCAGTGAAGAGAGGAGGGACATCCTCTTCCCCAGATGAGACGCAGACTCAAGCCTGCCTTCCTGAACACCAGCTGGAAGGAAGTGGCAGAGGCAGTCAGTGCTGCCAGTCCTACCAGGATGAGACAGCTCGTGATCCCGAGGGGCTGGGGTTACTGGTGAGGCCTCTGCCCTGGGAGGGGCAGAGAACCAGGGAGGGTCACAAAGGCCACAGTTGAGTTCGTCCTTCGGTTGCGGTGAGCTCTGCTGATCCCCTGCAGTGGGACAGCCCTTCTGAGGAGTGCCAACACCTGGTGGGTCGCTGATTGAATTTGGTCATGCCGATCTCCTTGATGATACAGCTGGCATGAGGGTTTGCCTGGGTGGACTCCCAGATGTCCACAGGCTCTCTAAGCATTCACAGGACACAGTGAGCAGTAAACAGTGAAAGCAGCCAGGAACCTGTAAGTAGCACCAAAAGAGTGCATTTGAAACACATACTGCAGCAATGGTGCACTGAGCCAGGCCACCCTGGTCCCGAGGTAGACACCCTGAGTCCATGGACTTGGCACCAAATCGCTCCCTGCTACTGCCCCGACCCAAGCAGGCACCCCCCCCCCCCCCCCCCCCAAAGCCAAATTAGCACATGCTCCACCCCGCTTGGAACATTATCAGCAACAGTTTTCACATTTCTTCCTCCCTTCAGCTCTGAAGAGTCAGACAAACTTGAAACATTAACACTGGTTCTCTCTCCACAGATGCTGTCAGACCGGCTGAGTTTTTCCAGCACTTTGTTTATATTTTAGTTTCCAATGGTTGCTTATTATCTCTCAGGTGAGCTATTAGCATAAAATACCTTTTGATCTCAACAGCTCAAGTGTGCAGGTGGATTTTCCAGTCTTGTGAATTCACTTTCACATTGGAAAAAAACATTTCAGGAAAAATTGACAATTATTTAAAGCTGCCTATGTACAAAATTTATGGAGAGAATAGTCTTGCGGATTAGTTTGGGATTGTTCTGTGAAAGTGCATTTTAGCACAATGGTTGAAGTGTCATCTCCTTCTGAGCTGTAAATTTCTATTGCCAAACTATTTCGGAGGTAAGACCGATTAGCAACGTTACATTGCATATACGTTAGATGAAAAATCTTTGAACTTTTGAAGGGTGAATTTTCATTTTATTTTTTAAGTGTAAATTTCCACAAACTAATAAAAATATTTAAAATTACATTAGTAACTTGCCCTTACAGAGGCCAGTACTAGAGCTTGAAGTCATTGCCAGGTCTCAATTTACAGAAATGAAGGTAAATTTAGAAGTCTTAAGATCATAAGACATGAGAGCAGAATTAGACCATTCGGCCCATTGAGTCTACTCCGCCATTCAATCACGGCTGATATGTTTCTCATCTTCATTCTCCTGCCTTCTCCCCATAACCTTGATCCCTTATTAATCAAGAACCTATCTATCTCTGTTTTAAGGACACTAGTGATTTGGCCTCTCCAGCCTCCTGTGGCAAAGAGTTCCACAGATTAACCGCCCTCTGGCTGAAGAAATTCCTCCTCATCATTGTTTTAAAGGATACTGCTTTCAGTCTGAGACAGTGCCCTCGGGCTTTAGCTTTTCATACTCGTGGAAAGATCCTCTCCATGTCCACTCTATTTAGGCCCCTCAGTACCCTGTAAGTTTCAGTAAAATCCCCCCCTCATCCTTCAAACCCATGCAGACATGGGGAGAAGATGCAATCTCCACACAGTCACCCAAAGGTAGAATTAAACTTGGGTCCCTAACCACCGTGCCGCTCCAAATTCAATACTGCACACCAGAGGAGTAACACTTGTATTAATTACCCATTTTCTCCTAATTCCCAGATTTTACTGCAAGATGAAAATATTTAAATTTTGAATAAACTTTGATTTACCCCATGTTAGATCAGTAATTTAATCAAACCATTAGTTTTGTTGTTCATCACTAAGATTCACTTTGTAGAGAGAGCTAATCACTGCCTGATGATGCTACCATCCTGCAATGTGGAGACATTTTGTACAATGTTACTCAATATAGATAAGTCTAATTCAAAATCAAATATCTTTCTAATGCATGTTATGTTTTATCGCTAAGTGTCTCAAGGGAGATCATCCACATAGAACAGTGGTGAAAGAATTCTGACAACTTTTCAAATAAAATCAGTCTACCATTTTTGTCATATTCCCATGACAACACAAACATCATATTTATGGATGAGAAAAATAAAAAGTAAAATAAGTATAAAAATGGCTGAGGTTTTGCGTGCAGTGTTTATTTTGTTCTCTGTAAAATTTTAATGAAAGTGAAGAATAATCAATACATTTAAAGAAAGAAAGCTGCCCAAGATGATCTCGTGACCGATGTGGTGTGTATTTCAACTTTCCCGACATTAGTTCGATTTCGCAACAGGTCAAGGTGATCTTCAGGCATCTAGCAACAGGGAGGCCATAAAGCAGGATAAGCAGCCAATCACATTGAAGTATTCACACGAACAGAAAACCAGGACGTAAAATGCATTGATTATTCTTCACTTCCATTAAAATTTTACGGAGAACAAAATAAACATTTAGGGCATCCACAGAAGAAACTGAAATATCAAACAAACGCTGGAAAAGGTTAACGAGTTTGGGCTTATTAGAATAGAAATGTAACATTGGAGATATACACTGGGGCCAGAGAGACTTTTCAGAAGTAGTTATGATTCAGTATGTCATTAAACACCCAATAACACCTTGTTCAACAAGATGCAACAGTTTCAGGGGACTTTTAACATTGATATTACTGGATAAAGGGGCCCGTGTTATCTCAGTGTGCTTCACACGACATACTCTGTATATAGAGAAGCGCAGACTAACTGGAGGCAACTCTAAATTTCTCCCTTTACTTGCACATGAGCAGACTACAGCAAATACTGGGGCTATATATTGATATCAAGATTACTTCCATTGTTGTGGATATGGGCAATGCCAACAGATTTCCTTCCCTTTCACGATAATTCACTAGTTTTGTGATCACCATTACTCATACCAATGTTTTGTCCTAGATTTGGTTCCCCGCTTCTGGGTTTGGACACAGGTGTCTGAATTATTATTCCACGCTTCTGGATTACAAACTTAATTATCTACTCACAAGGTTACCATATCCTCAAAGTGATCTTTTTTGGTTTAGCTTCCACATTGTTTGATTATACTACGGTGAAGTATCGAGATATTTTTCTGCACCAAGTCTATTACTTAATACAAGGTGCTGTTACATCAGTGCTTGGGGATCTCTGCACAACAACTTGGCTATGTCATTCTATACACAAGTGCCTAATGTTGTTAATTGATTGTAAAGTTGCAGAAACATTTGTACAATGGGTCAGTACAGACAGTATTTCAGCAGCACTGTCCGGTGGGTGTTGTGGATATACAATCTGCCTCATTTGTGCTCCGGTTTCCTCCCACAGTCCAAAGATGTGCAGTTTAGATGGATTGGCTATGCTAAATTGCCCTTAGTGTCCACAATTGCCCTTAGTGTTGGGTGGGGTTACTGGGTTATGGAGATAGGGTGGAGGTGCGGGCTTGGGTAGGGTGCTCTTTCTAAGAGCCAGTGCAGACTCGATGGGCTGAATGGCCTCCTTCTGCACTGTAAATTCTATGAAATCAAATGTAGACATGAAGTGCTGTTCTCTAATTGTTCTCCCTTTCTAATTAAATGTGCAGACTTTCAGGTAAAAATGAGAAGACTCCACTTCCCGATGTCATACCAACTATTTTGTTACCTACCTGCCTAGGAACAGTATTTTGTCTACAATGTGCCAAAATTCTTGGCGTAGAACCTGAGGCAAATATGCAGCATAAACGACAATTAATTATTCAGCGCTGTGATCTCTCATGTTTAAGAGCGTGTGTGGTAAACCATTGTATTGTATTGTAGTACTGTTACATGCCTGGGCTTGTCCCTGCTGGGTCCGAACCACTGTAGTATATAATGTGTATTGTGGTAAACTGCCACTGTATTATATGTAATGTGGTAAACTACTGCCTGCTGGCTCCGCCTCCCTCGGGCTCAGTATAAAGGTGGCTAGTCTCCGCCGCTGCCTCAGTTCGGGATCCGAGGCCAGGAGGCTTTCCGTTTAGTTTTTTAAAGCCTCAGTTACATTCACCACTCGTCGTGTGTTCATTAATGGCATATCAATTTAATAAACTAAACATCTAAGATGAATTCATCACTCAAGCCTGATCGCCTGGAGCTAGACCCACAGGCAGCCAACGCCACTGCAACATTCGAGCACTGGCTAAGCTGCTTCGAAGCGTACCTCGGATCTTTCACCGAAGAATTCACCGACCTCCAAAGGAAGTAGATCCTCCATGCACGGGTGAGCCCGCAAGTCTTTCTTCTCATCAGAGACGCTCCCTCGTATACGGAGGCGATAATGATGCTGAAGGGACACTACGTAAAGTCGGTAAACAAAGTGTATGCCAGGCACCTTCTTGCCACAAGACGACAATGCCCTGTGGAATCACTAGCAGAATTCTTGTGTGCCTTGCGGGTACTCTGCAGGAATTGTGACTGCCAAGCGGTATCGGCTACCCAACACGTGGAGCTGTTGGTCAGGGATGTTTATGTCGCAGGCATGAAATCAAACTACGCCCGCCAGCGATTGCTAGAAGGGGGTACACTCGGCCTCCCAGAGACAGTGCAGCTCTCAAACTCACTGGAGGTGGCCTCCCAGAACATGAAGGCGTACACCTCCGACCGTGCGGCACCCTCGTGGGTGCCGCCATTACCCGACTCGAGTGCGGCGCAAGCCTGTGCCGCGCAGCAGCCTGCCAGCGGCAGAAGCCCGAGGTGCTACTTTTGTAGCCAGAGTAAGCATCCCTGCACGGAACGTGACTTGCAACGGGTGTTGGAGGAAGGGCCAATTTGCGAAAGCCTACCAGGCCCCATTTCTCCCGAAAACTCGTAGGGCCAGCAGCGCTGCCTGCTGCCTGTCGGGGTTGCCCCCAGCTGCCGCGCCACCCGCCATGTGAGACCCGTGGGCGCCGCCATTTTTGATTTCAGCCGCCACATGTGACCCATGGGGGCCGCCATCTTTAACGCCATCTTGTACGCCACCCGCCACAGGCGACCCATGGGGGCCGCCATCTTTGACACCATCCCCGATGCCACCTGCCACGTGCGACCCATGTGGGCCGCCATCTTGGGACCACTCCGCAGCCTCCCGGGAGCCCTGCTCACCCGATCGTACACTGGCCGCCGCTAGTTCTGACCGGCCTACCCATCACCTTCCGAAGCTCGCGTCCATCACGCACGACCAGTCCCGGCCTCATCACCGCACAAAATCTACGATGACCGTCCAGATCAACGGGCACGAGACGGCCTGCCTTTTCGACTCCGGGAGCACAGACAGCTTTATACACCCAGATACGGTAAGGCGCTGCTCCCTCCCAATTTTACCCGCGACCCAGAAAATCTCCCTGGCTTCCACATCGCATTCAGTAGCAATCCGGGGGTACTGTGTCGTGACCCTTACCATACAAGGCGTAGAGTACGCTAACTTTAAACTCTACGTCCTTCCCCATCTCTGCACCGGCCGATTACTGGGGCTCAACTTCCAGTGCCACCTCCAAAGTCTTACTTTGAAGTTCGGTGGACCCCTGCCCCCCCCTCACCATCTGTAGCCTCGCGACCCTTAAGGTCGCCCCACCCTCTTCGCTAACCTCACCCCCGGCTGTATGCCCGTCGCTACTAGGAGCAGATAGTGCCCGGGACAGGGCCTATATCAGGTCGGAGGTCCAGCGACTCCTACGAGAGGGGATCATTGAGGCTAGTACCAGCCCCTGGAGAGCCCAAGTGGTGGTCGTCAAGACTGGGGAGAAGCACCGGATGGTCGTCGACTACAGTCAGACCATCAACCGGTACATGCAGCTCGATGCGTACCCTCTCCCCCGCATATCTGATACGGTCAATCAGATTGCGCAGTATCGAGTCTTTTCCACAGTTGACTTGAAGTCCGCGTACCACCAGCCCCCTATCCGCCCGGAGGACCACTAATACAGTGCCTTCGAGGCAGATGGCCGCCTCTACCACTTCCTCAAGAGTTCCCTTCGGCGTCACTAACGGGGTCTCAGTCTTCCAACGAGAAATGGACCGAATGGTTGACCAGTACGGGCTGCGGGCCACGTTCCCGTACTTAGATAATGTCACTATCTGCGGCCATGACCAGCAGGACCATGACGAAAACCTCCAGCACTTCCTCCACACCGCAAAACTCCTGAACCTCACCTATAAGAAGGAAAAATGCGTTTTCCGCACAACCCGCCTAGCCATCCTTGGCTACGTTGTGGAAATCGGAGTCCTAGGGCCCTACCCCGACTGCATGCGCACCCTCCTGGAACTCCCCCTCCTCCACTGCCCCAAGGCCCTGAAGAGATGCCTGGGGTTCCTCTCTTACTATGCCCAGTGGGTCCCCAATTATGCGGACAAGGCCCGTCCACTTATTAAATCCACTGTTTTTCCCCTGACGGCTGAAGCCCGTCTGGCCTTCAACTGCATCAAGGCAGATATTGCCAAAGCCGCAATGCACGCCGTGGACGAGTCCATTCCATTCCAGGTGGAGAGCGATGCATCGGACTTTGCTCTGGTCGCTACCCTCAACGAGGCGGGCAGGCCCATGGCTTTCTTCTCCCGTACCCTCCATGCCTCCGAAATTCGGCACTCATCCGTCGAAAAGGAAGCCCATGCCATTGTAGAAGCTGTGCGACATTGGAGGCATTACCTGGCCGGCAGGCGATTCACTCTCCTCACTGACCAATGGTCGGTTGCCTTCATGTTTAACAATACACAACGGGGCAAATTCAAGAACGACAAGATTCTGAGGTGGAGGATCGAGCTCTCCACCTACAACTCCGATATCTTGCATCAACCTGGGAAGCTCAATGAGCCCCCAGATGCCCTATCCCGCGGTACATGTGCCAGCGCACAAGGAGACTGACTCCGGGCCCTCCACAATGACCTCTGTCACCCGGGGGTCATCCTTTTTTTCACTTTATCAAGGTTCGCAACCTGCCTTACTCCATCGAGGTCAGCACCGTGACCAGGGACTGCTAGATCTGCGCGGAGTGCAACCCACACTTCTATCGGCCAGACAGAGCACACCTGGTAAAGGCCTCTCGCCCCTTTGAGCGCCTCAGCATCGATTTCAAAGGGTCCCTCCCCTCCACTGACCGTAACGTGTACTTCCTAAACATTGTTGATGAATACTCAAGATTCCCCTTTGCCATCCCATGCCCTGACATGACCTCTGCCACCGTCATCAAGGCCCTGCACAGTCTTTTCACCTTGTTCGGGTTCCCCACCTACATTCATCGCGATCGGAGTTCCTCCTTCATGAGCGACGAGTTGCATCAGCAAGGGCATCATCTCCAGCAGGACGACCAGCTACAACCCCCGAGGCAACGGGCAGGTGGAGAGGGAGAACGCGACAGTCTGGAAGGCCGTCCTCCTGGCCCTACGGTCTAAAAGTCTCCCAGTCTCCCGCTGGCAGGAGGTCCTCTCCGATGCGCTCCACTCCATCCGGTCGCTCCTGTGTACTGCCACCAACGAGACCCCTCACAAGCGTATGTTTGCCTTCCCCGGGAAGTCCACCTCCGGGGTCTCGCTGCCATCCTGGCTGACAGTCCCAGGCCCATCCTCCTCCGGAAGCATGTGAGGAGCCATAAAGCAGATCCCCTCGCCGAGAAGGTCATGCTCCTCCATGCTAATCCACAATATGCCGACGTGGCACATCATGACGGGCGACAGGACACAGTCTCCCTCTGGGATTTGGCGCCTGCAGGTTCCCCAGCGACCATCACCACCAACCCCGGTCCTACACTATCTCCCTCCACCACTACCCAGCTACTTCAAGGTCTGGCACCCACAGGCCCACCGGCGGCCATCGCTTCACCCCCGCTGGACTATTTTTTTAACAGGGGGGCGAATGTGGTAAATCACTGTATTGTATTGTGTTGTACTGTTACATGCCTGGGCTTGGCCCTGCTGGGTCCGAACCACTGTAGTATATAATATGTGTATTGTGGTAAACTGCCACTCTATTATATGTAATGTGGTAAACTACTGCCTGCTGGCTCCGCCTCCATCGGGCTCGGTATAAAGGTGGCTAGTCTCCACCGCTGCCTCAGTTCGGGATCCGAGGCCAGGAGGCTTTCCGTTTAGTTTACTAAAGCCTCAGTTACATTCACCACTCATCGTGTGTTCATTGATGGCATGTCAGCGTGTTTAAAAAAATGATTTTTTAAAATAGCTATAACAAAAAAGAAACAGAGGATTAACTAATTGTCTGATCAAACAGATCAGGCCAAGACTGAAAGACAGAATCATGGGAGGAACATTGAAATGATAGTGTTCAGCTTTCTGCTTTGTCCATCTGCCAAAAGCTCACTAAATACCTTGGATGGTTATGCGACCATCACCCAACAGAGATATCATCTTATTTTCTAAATCCTATTCCTGGTGAGCCCAAACTTGATTTCATAAAAGCTACCCTCAACGTAGCTAGTATTTGAAAGCAAGGCTATCCTTTGGTTACACACATTAGTGGATTTCTACGACTTATACACCAACTCTTGCACAATCTGGCAAGTGATTAAAGGGAAATTCATCACTGTAGTTAACATTCCACAGCATTCTTTCTTCACATATTTATTTTCTCATGGATTGGGCCCAAGCCAGAACTTACAAGGAAGGCAGAAAGAACAACAGTGGCTGAATTAAACGATCGGCACGCCACGCGGTCAGTTTTCTTTTTTGTTGTCAGTGGTTGCAACGGTTCATCTTTGAAAGAATTCTAACAACCCGGAAAAGATGATCTTTTTTTTAAAATAATGGTCATCGAAAACAGCTGCTGTCTGTAGTCGGCATGACTTGTTCCATTAGATCACTCTAAAATGCAGCTGTCTGCCGAGCAATATCTCATCGGGCCTTTGAAAGCAGAGTCAGACCTATAAAAATTCCAGTAATGTTGTATCAATCTTATTCCTCTGGTAGACATCTTTAAAGTCAAGAGTTTGAAAAAGCCTCCCTCCTCTCTTTAAAATGTAAATAACTGGCTGGTGAATTGCTGGGTTGTTTGTTCAGCCCTTCATCAGGAATTTGTTGGAATTCTACAAAATGCAATGCCAAATACTTTGCACAGATGACCTCTTGAAGCCAGGAAAGTCAAAGATCATTTATCGCCATTAACCTAAAAATCAATGCTGCAGGGGCCTCACATCTGTCAGCTGCCGGGTAAAAACTTCTCGTCTCGAAGGGATTCTGCTTTCCTGCTACTGATCCATCTTTGCACCTTGCAAATACAAAAGACACTAGCAAGACAAAAATAATAATTAGGCTTACAATTTGAAAGGGACCCACCAAACCAAATTTTTGCAAAAGCCCTATGCTGTGGATACCTTTATACCTATTACTGTATTTTGTTTCGGTTCATTTTCCCCTGATTACAAAATGTTATTACTTAAAGAAATGCATAAGTGGTGAGAACAATTTTCTGCTGCAGTGCATCTTAAAAATGCTGATCTGTGGGCTGGCCGAAAATACAAGTCACTGACGTGCAATGCCACAGTCAATGCCATATAAGTGAACAGACTAGGAACCCGCATCCCCATCGCTCGTATGGCATCACACAACCAGACTAGCTCCCACATGCACAGTATGAACTGTCACATGAACAGCAACAACGATAAAGTTTTATAAGCAAGATTAATTTTACTGTTGGCTTTGTTTGATTAAAATGGGTGTAATATGAGCATTAGTTTCTCAGAAGATTATGATGATCCTATAACATTTCATAATGTTTCAAATAAACATGTTCGCTTGCAGTATTAATATTTATAATATGAAAATGTATTTGTTTCAGACATGAATCAATAATTGATGATATTCAATAAAAAACACATTTATTATATTTAGTAATCTAAGAGCCACTAGAAATTTATAGGCCCAATTAATTCTGATCAAGTGGCAAACAAAAGTGGATGGACGAGTAGGTGACCCTCCAAGTCTTTTTGTCCCACCGCTGTGGTCCGCAGACAAAACTGTTTAGGAGAATCACTGTTCTATTGAAGACTCAAGAAGAGCAACTTCACCCTGGTTTATAAATAGCAATGATCTGGAAATATCTGTACTTGTCATTTGGGTTCAAATATTTAAAGGTACTGGTAATTGAGATTGTACTGTGAGACAAGCTGCTGACGTGTTGCTTCATTTTGCAGATAAAATGTTGTTTTACTCTTCTGTGCGAGACTGGTTACTGAGCTTCCTAACCTACTGAAGAACAATATTTTTGTGTATGTCAATAAGTACCTAGGCACTTTTCTTTCCAAATCACTTTCCTGCAGATTTTCACCCCTCTGATTAAGGTCCAGTTCCAAAGGCATCTATAGCCCTCTGGTACCTTCATTAACTGGCATCCACATTACGTGAATGTTGGCACATTATCTGACAATGAGATGGTGAACTTCAGTGACTTAATTCATCCTCCCTAACTAAATTAAAACATAACTGCAGATACCGTGGCCTAGTGGTCATGTCACCGGACGAGGAGCCAGAGGCGATGCACGGTGCGGGGCCGCAGGTTCAAATCTGACCCAAACACTTGAGTCCAGGACACTCGAGATCCAATAGCTGGGGACACGGGTTCAAACCTCAGTAACCTAAATTACGGGCGGCACGGTAGCGCAGTGGTTAGCACTGTTGCTTCACAGCTCCAGGGTCCCAGGTTTGATTCCCGGAGTTTGGGTCAATGTCTGCATGATCTCCCAGTGTCTGCGTGGGTTTCCTCCGGGTGCTCCGTTTCCTCCCACAGTCCTAAGATGTGCAGGTTAGGTGGATTGGCCATGATAAATTGCCCTTGGTGTCCAAAAAGGTAGGTGTGGTTACTGGGTTACGGGGATAGGGTTAAGTCGGGTGCTCTTTCGAAGGGTCGGTGCAGACTCGATGTGCCGAATGACCTCCTTCTGCACTGTAAATTCTATGATTCTATAATTCTATGATTTCCGAGGGCAATGAGGCCAATTGTAGCAATTGAGTACTGCCCCAGCTAATATCACCCAACTCAGCACAGGCTGGGAAAGGATCTTCCTGGCTGACAAGCAACTTAGTAGCTCAACCTGCTGAGCTATCAGGGTTCTGTATGATTTGGGTATTAAAACATAACTGCAGAATAAATTTATCAGCTTTCATGCAAGTAACTGTAAAGGAAAAATTATAAAGTGACATTTCCTGAGGATTTGCAGACTCTAAGGAACAGCATCAACTTCTTGTAACCAGCAGCATAGCTCAGCTGAGTGCCAATATAAAAGTAATTACAGTGCCTAATTAGAATAAGCAACCATGTAGCTGTCTTTCAAATTAAGGCAGTGAGAATATTTTCTGCTCCCTCGAGCTGGTGAAAGGATCAACTGATGAAAAAAAAACATGAACTGGTGGACAGAATTTGGAACTGGAAAATACTCATCTTCTGATTTTAACGTCCTTTACAGGGAAACAAAAGCCAATTACCCATGACTAGAATTGAGCGTTAAGTATTGGTACTGACACCATCTGTACTGTGTCTAAGTCAAATCTCTTTTCTGTCCTTCTGCTGCCACGGATTTAGTGCCAGAAACACTCCTTCCTACTCATTTCCTTTGAAAATTCTCTGACATTCAAAATGGACTTCAGCCTTTCTAATGCTCTTGTATTGCAAGATGAACAAATGAAAACGGTGCAAAACACTTGATTTGTTTCATCAACTGGTCTTGTTGGAGCGTTCCCCTAAATCACTAAAACTTCACACCATTCTGGAAAATATCAGAAATCTGTCATTTGTAAAATCGTGGACCTTTCATTGATGACACATCCTTCTGCTTTTTTCTTTATTCAATTTAGTCATTTTACTTATTATACTTGGGCCATAAAAGTGCATCAGATAAACTTGAAAAAATTTAGTTATTCAATCATTATTTTGTTCTTAAAATCCCAAAATATCTTGAGAAATTTACTTACAATTTTTTCTTCAAAAGAAATCTGTTCTTTACACACAGATTTATAATTCCACTCCAAGTGGAGGAAAGGAAATTTTCTCCCTGCAATACAACTGTCAGTCTTGCCTTCGGTGTTGGCATATGGCATGTGCCATGACATGCTTTTGGACCAGGCAAGACTGGATCAACTTCATGCTATCTCACCTTGAAGATGGATTGCCAACAGCATTCTCAATAGGTCTCAAAAAAAATCACCATCTCACTAGCTTTTCTTTTCCCACTGCATCAGCATTTAGGGAGTGTTGCTGTTGTTATCAAGTTTTTATATGTGTTTTATAAGATACCGGTTGACCAGCCCTCATTATAAATTCCGAAAACCGAAGAATTCCAAACTCCGCACTTCTTTTCGAGCACCAACGTGACGTCACAAGTGGGAAATCCCACAAGGTTCCTGGGTGATGTGTAGTTCCCAATGTGCGCTGCACATACGCAGTTTTTTGCAAAATCAGAAAAATTCCGAAATCCGAAACACACTCGGCCCCAAGTATTTCGGATAAGGGATTTTCAACCTGTACCATCAAAAATAACAAAAGGTAAAAAAAAAAAGGATGGAATCATGATTCCTGTAGGAAAGAATGATCATCTTTCCAAATAATGCAACAGTTGGGCGCTTGAGTGATACAAGGGGTTTAGCATCTGGACCATTCAAATAAAATCTGCTGGCTCAAAGGATCTATCATCTAATGAATTTGCACAGTCTCAATTCCACTCCAACGAGATGCCTGGCTAGTAGTTGGGGAATGGGTTAAGTGACTTGGAAATACATAGATGTTCCTTCACTGCCGCTGGGACAAAATCTTGCAACACCCTCCCTAACAGCACAGTGGGTGTACCTACACCACAGAGGAACAGGAGAAGGCCATTCAGCCCCTCAAACCTGCCCTGCCATTCAATGAGAGTATGGCTGATCTGTAGCCTAACTCCATATACCTGCCTTTGACCCATATCCCTTAATAGCTTTGCATAACAAAACTCCGTCTACCTCAGATTTGAAATTAACCGATCTAGTTTCAACTGCTGTTCGTGGAAGAGTCCCCCAAACTCTACCACCCTTTGGTGGTTGTCATGTGAGAGTACCTTTAAGACATGGATGCTTAAGCAATGTACCTTTAACAAAACAGTGATGTCAGAGAGTAGGTGGAGCTGAGCTTTAGATCAGCCATTTTGCAGTTTAGTTTTGGCAGTTTGAAAAGAGCGTGTGTGTGTCTGTGTTTGCAGTGAGCTGGATCTCTGCCATGAAAGACTATCTCTGGATCATTTGGGTGATTTAAACTCATAATAGTAAAGCCTTTAACCTGATGTGATTCTGTTTAAAGGTGTTAAGTCTCTTGGAAGTTTGAAGGAACATTTTAAGGAATTATTTACTGTTGCAATATTTTCTGAGTTATCTTTGAAGTAAGGGGTGTTAAGAGATCCAATGTTTATTTAAGATGTTAAGTTGAGTTCATGGAATAAGCATTGATTTGTGTTTAAAAACCCACGTGTCCATAATTGTAATCCCACACCTAGGGAACAAGCCGTGTGCTAGGAAAAGCAACAAATACATTAAAGGGAGAGGGTGGTTGAACTCCATGATACATTTTGGGGTTCTGAAAATGCCTTTCCCAAAACAAGGCGATGCACTATCAATTATGACGAGACGAGAGTAGAGAGTAATCGATGCTTTATTACACAAGATGTGTGGCCTCCTACAGCTGCTGCCGAAATGGCTGCAGTTCGGAGAGTGCACATGTTTATACTCCGCCTACTGTGCGGAGTCAGCAGGCAGGGATCTACCCCCGTACCTGTAGTACAGGGGCCTTACCGTGATACCGTTGTATGCAGTGCAGTATATTCAATATAATACAACAGTGGTGACTACCGCACGAGGTCTTCCTAAAATCCCTCAAATGGTTTAGCCCTAATTTTTAGACTATGCCCCCTAGTTTTAGAATCTCCAACCAGTGGAAATAGTTTATCTTTACCTACCCCTGTCTTTCCCTGTTAATATCTTTAATACTTCCATCAGATCACTCCTTAACCTTCCAAATTGTAGCTAAAACAGTTCTAGTTTGAATAATCTCTCATCATAATTCAACCCCTGTAATCCAGATATCATTTTTGTAAACCTATGTTGCACTCCCTCCAAGGCAAAAATGTCCTTCTAAAGTTGTGGTGCCCAGAACTGCTCTCAATACTCCAAATGGGGCCTAACCAGGGTTCTGTTTAGCTGCAGCATAACCCGTGTCTTTATACTCCAATCCTCCAGATATAAAAGCTAGCATTCCATTAGCCTTTTTTGATCCCACGAGGCATAGATTTAAAGTAATTGGTAGAAGGACAAGAGGGGAATTGAGAACTGTTTCCACCTCTAAGGCTTGTGGGAGTCTGAAACTCTACCTGAAAGGATGCTAATGGCAAAAATCCTCTTAACATTTAAAAAATGCCTGGATATGCAATTGAAGTGTCCAACTCCTGTGATGTAACATAAAGGAGAAGAACAGATCAAAACCATCAGTTTAATTCTTCATTTGTACATCAGTATGATATATGGGTTAGGTGCAAAGCAACAATGCCTGCAATTATTGATCAGGTTCAGTAAAAATGCAGACACGCGTCTTTCTCTCAAGCAGCAAACAAACATATCAGCTTTAATGAACATCGAAACATGGACAATTTACAATACAGGAGGTGGCCACTTGGTCCAATGTGTCAGTGCAATCTGAAAAAGAACTGTATAGTCTAACCCGACTTTACAGCTCTTGGTCCATAGCCATGTAGATTAGATACTTTAAGTGCAGAATGGTCACACATTAGAAGTAGGCCTTTTAAGGTCACAGGATAGCTAAAAACACATTGGTACAGTGGAGGTGATCCACAGAACAATCTTTTCTTTTAATCTTGGTTTGCATTTATTATTCTGGACCAGTTGTTAGAGCAGAAAGCTGTTTTATCCTCTGGCACTGACACTAATCATTTCTTTGAGCACAAATATAAACTCGGTTTTCTCACTTTATTCTGGTTTTCAGTGCCACACAGAGTCGAGAACAAAGCAGATCTTTGGCACCGAATATGATCTTTTTGTTGAACTTTGCTGTGCGCGAAGAATCTTCAAATGATACTAGCAATAACAGAAGTGCAAGGATCATTGAGTCACCATCCCAGAGAGCAGCCAGGAATGTAACTGCATTATGTCAACACTAATGACAAGATAATTATGTTGACTGATTCATAATATGGTTTTGTTTACAAACACAGAAGCATTTTGCAGACAAAGGCAGTGCTTCTTTTAAATGAGTAACAAAAAAAAAAATTACAATGTTTGCATGATTCAAAAGAAACAAAGATTTTGAATAAGCATCTTAAACTCGCACTTCGAGACCATGGAGTCATGAGAGGCTAGAATCGGAAGTTGGGACTGAATCACGATAGTGTTCTGTCTATGTCTCCACGGTGTCGGGTGGTGCAATTTTACATTGCATCAATTACCCTGGAGGTGGGTCTGCCACTCACATTGGCAGATCCAATCTGTAACTGGAGGCAGAGACTGAGCCCAATTAAATTCCGACCTCAGTTGCCATCTTTATTCACCTAAGCTGCCATCTTTATTTAAAGACCGAAGTTCGTTTGATGCCCATGCTGGCAGATAGAGGTAAGTTCAACGTGTTGACTGCAGCTCAGAAAGTGATTAATGACGTTCATACTTCATTTCTCTTTGCTGTGCAACATCTGAATGCTCCTCTGAAAAATGACCCAGGATCACTGAGCCCTTTTGAAATAGCCAAACCATTGCAGACTCCTTGGAGCCTTTCCCCTGGTGCTTCAGAGCCCCCTCACAACTGGATTGGATTTTGTTTATTGTCACGTGTACCGAGGTACAGTGAAAAGTATTTTTCTGCGAACAGCTCAACAGATCATTAAGTACATGGGAAGAAAAGAAGAAAAAAAATACATAATAGGGCAACATCAGGTACACAATGTAACTACATAACACCGGCATCGGGTGAAGCATACATGGGTGTAGTGTTAATCGGGTCAGTCCATAAGAGGGTCGTTTAGGAGTCTGGTAACAGCGGGGAAGAAGCTGTTTTTGAGTCTGTTCGTGCATGTTCTCAGAATTTTGTATGTCCTGCCCGATTGGAAGAGTGAGTAAGCCGGGTGTGAGGGTTTTTTGATTATGCTGCCCGCTTTCCCCAGGCAGCGGGAGTTGTAGATGGAGTCAGTGGATGGGAGGCAGGTTCGTGTGATGGACTGGGTGGCGTTCACAACTCTCTGAAGTTTCTTGCGGTCCTGGGCCGAGCAGTTGCCATACCAGGTTGTGATGCAGCCCGATAGGATGCTTTCTATGGCGCATCTGTAAACGTTGGTAAGAGTCAATGTGGACATGCCAAATTTCCTTAGTTTCCTGACGAAGTATAGGCGCTGTTGTGCTTTCTTGGTGGTAGCGTCGACATGGGGGGACTAGGACAGATTTTGGAGATGTATACCCCTAGGAATGTCTATACTTCTTCATAAGCAGCTGCAGCATGTACCAGTACAGCAATGTCATTGAGCACAGCAGCCTATTTATGGGCTTGCTCTCTAGATATTAGTAAAGTTAGGAACTATCTGAGTAACCCCATCTGAACATCCCTCAGATATGAGGACACCAACTGTCCTTTGCCTTGAGCACTCCTAACTTCATACCACAACAATGAAAATGTATAATCTCAATAAGGTCTATCACCCAAGTGCCTTCCCACACAGCAGGGACCCATGATGGCCTTTTTAAAGAATTCATTTATGGGATGTGGGCGTCGCTGGCTAAGTCAGTATTTGTTGCCCATCCCTAGCTGCCCTTCAGAAAGTGGTGGTGAGCTGCATTCGTGAACCTCTGCTGTCCCTGAGGTGTAGGTACACCCATAGTGCTTTTAGGGAGGGGGTTCCAGGATTGTGAACTGTCACGTGAACAGTGAACCAACTGAACCTTCACACAATCCACCCAAAACTCATATGAAACCCACAGGTCACTAGTTTCTCACATGCATGTATTTTTGTTCAGCTGATGCTGTATCTCCATGGAGAAAACATATCTACTGACTTCTGTTATTTCTGCACTACACTGTCAGAATGAAACAGTCAAGCAGCAGTCAGGCGAGAAACCAGGTGAGCGAGGACACACCAGCCCCAACGATCCACAGATGTGGACTTCCAGGTGCACATGGACTAGGCCAGTCACAAGAGGGACATCATATTTCCAACGAGCCAAAACCTCTCACAATAACCAAGGGAATATTAAGAGCGTCATAGGGCATCACCTGACATGGTTCTGGTACAACAGCTTCACCAACCTTCCGCAGTTTGGAAAGGTGAACATGATCACCAAGAAGTTGGTTGGACCCTTGGCTGCACGGAAACACACCCAGCAGCTATGGGGACATAGCATGCAGACTACTCCTCGCCTTCGGAGGTGTGCGCGCTCAGGCCACTCACTTGGTCTCAAGAGAGACTTTGAAACACAGTCTTTATGGGGACAAATGATGTCTCTGACATTCTGCCTCACTCCATATGGCAGACTGCAGTGCCTCATCACCCTCAGCCTCTTGTCCTTGCAGGAGAAATGGATGCACAACACCTGGGAAAACGGGTTGGGACCTGAATGAGAACCATCTGAGACATTGAGGAGACGGCTGTGGAGGTAGCCAGGGTTTCGCAACAAGAGGGAGTAGGTGATGGTGCGACCATCATTGCAGGTGCACATGGCTGCGAAAGAGGCTTGCATAGTATGGTGGTGCAGTGAGAAGGATGGTGGCACAACATAGCACATTGTCTGAAAGCATGTCAAGCATTAGGTGGTGTGGAAGGATTTATCACTGCCAGGTCTTCAGGGTCTCCAAGGCTAACTGTCATCACTTCCTCATACCTCAGACAGGTTTCAGCAGCTTCACATTATCCTACCCCTTTGAAGTATCTCTTCCTCAGCAGGTGCAGACATCTTAGGATGCATGATCACATCTGTCGAGCGCACTATTCACCAGTGCATGTATTAGCACATTGGTTTGTACATGCTCACATGTACAAACAGTGGCACTGGGTGAGGAGCATTGCACTACGGTGTCGGAGAGAGAGCCAGAGGCAATGTGGACAGGCCCCTCTCAGAGGAGGTAGGACAGCATGTGATGTTCTGCTGGATGGCAAGGAAGGACCTCAGATGTCACAGTTTCAGGCTTGGTACTTGGGAGAGCCAGGAGCAGGAGCATGACCATCTTTTGGTGTTCCCTGAGGCTCTGCAGGCTCATGGACTGCCGAGTAGAGGAGTCCATTCAGTAGATGAGTGAGGCCATGTTCCAGAGGTTGGAGTAGTGGAGCTTGTCCCATGAAGGATTTGCCAAGTGTGATGTCCTTCTGAGGATAGAGCACCTTATGTAGCCTGGACCAGTCCCCTCATAACTGAGCATTGATATCCAGGTAATGAAGCACTGAGCAGCCTGGTTAGGACATTTGCTCGAGTGGTCCAATGCATCCAAGCAACAATCTCCTTTAGGCCGATGGGAAATCTTACCAAGTGATGAGGAGATGCTAGAGACACATGAGGGTCCCACACCACTGGCTGCACCCTCTTCATCCTTAGCTTCCTCGGCCCCTCTGACAGAGGGCACGTGTCAGGTCCTGATGATGACTCCTGCAGACAGTTTAATCCTATGAAAGGCCCCAACCAGTCCTTCCAAGAGGAGGACGCTTGCCAAAATCATCACATCTGAGAAGCCAGAGACATGAACAGGCCATGTCCACCACTCCTGAGGGGATATTGGATGGGGAAAGGGTGGGGGAAGGAATGGTGCACAACGTAGTAAGGCCCAAATGCAGAGGGCACCATGTCACTAAATACATTACTGTAATGTTAGAGATTTTGTATGCAAGTATCAACTATAAAAATAAATCAAGACACTGGGCGAGATTCTCCGACCCCCCGCCGGGTCGGAGAATCGCCGGGGGCTGGCGTGAATCCCGCCCCCGCCGGTTGCCGAAGTCTCCGGCACCGGAGATTCGGCGGGGGCGGGAATCGCGCCGGTTGGCGGGCCCCACCGCGCGATTCTCCGGCCGGGATGGGCCGAAGTCCCGCCGCTAAAATGCCTGTCCCGCCGGAGTAGATTAAACCACCTACCTTACCGGTGGGACAAGGCGGCGCGGGCGGGCTCCGGGGTCCTGGGGGGGTGCGCGGGGCGATCTGGCCCCGGGGGGTGCCCCCACGGTGGCCCGGCCCACGATCGGGGCCCACCGATCCGCGGGCGGGCCTGTGCCGTGGGGGCACTCTTTCCCTTCCGCCTCCGCCACGGTCTCCACCATGGCGGAGGCAGAAGAGACTCCCTCCACTGCGCATGCGCGGGAATGCCGTCAGCAGCCGCTGACGCTCCCGCGCATGCGCCGTCCGGAGATGTCATTTGCACGCCAGCTGGCGGGGCACCAAAGGCCTTTTCCGCCAGCTGGCGGGGCGGAAATTCGTCCGGCGCCGACCTAGCCCCTTAAGGTTGGGGCTCGGCCCCCAAAGATGAGGAGCATTCCGCACCTTTGGGGCGGCGCGATGCCCGACTGATTTGCGCCGTTTTGGGCGCCAGTCGGCGGTCATCGCGCCGATTCCGGAGAATTTCGCCCACTGTTTGTGACAATGGGATGCATTTTTAAAATACATTTTCAGCTGAACAGTAAAAATTTGTAGACAAAACAGTAGCTTTGACCAGTTGGAGAGGAGACTGCAGGAAATAGTCTCTCCTTCCCTCAGTGACGGAGTGGTCACATTGATTGGACATGCTCTTGTCCTCCCTGTGCTGGTACATACTTGCTGCATTCACAGCCATGTGGTTATTTCCACAGGCCTCAAAAGGCATCTGCTGAACATTTGCTAATCAGAATGTCCTTAGCTGTAATAGCTTCGTGGACAGTGCCTTGTTGTGACTCTTTGGGACTGGCCACATCCATGGTCAGCTGGATCCCATCCTCTCCCATGTCCTGCCTCCTTTTCCACTTGTTCAAGGGTCACTCCCCTTTGCTGGGCCACATTGTGCAGCATACAGTGCATTCAAGCAACTCTAGTAGCTGATTATTGCAGGGCACCATGAGAGGAGTCTGGGCAATGAAAGTGCATCTTGAGTAAGTCAGTGGGCTGTTTGATGAGGGTGCTGGTCAGATTTTGACTAACACTATATCCACTTTGAGACTCAGTTCATAGGGCATGTGAAGAGAACAAGGGCAACCCTTGTTCCCTCGAATCCATCCATGGACCTGGGAGCTGGGATGGAAGAGATATAGAAGGTTTGACTGGCATACAGGCACAGAATATATACATCACGGCAGCTTTCAGGAAAGCCTGCAGAGAGACACAGGAGCTTTTTGCCTTGGTCGCCGCACACCAACTGTATATTAATGACATGATGGGCCTCATTGTTATAAACCTGGTTGGTACACACACACTTTCCGTGCTGCGCAGAATGGCAGAGTGTGGAAACAGAGGCAGGATTTCCGGTCGCACTGCTCAGCAGTCTTTTGTTTTGCTTCCCATCTTCATTCTGTCCTGTTTAGGGATGGGAGAATTCCAGCCCTTAGCTCAATGATGGTTGGCCAGTATGCTTTAACAGGATGGTTATTCAAATTATATTTTGGGATGAGAAGGCATTCTTCTCATTTGAACCGAAGAATTGCCTTAATTCATTGGATTTTCATGGGAAAGAAGGACAGGGGATGTACGTGAACCAGTGGCAACTGAAGACATTTAAGGGCGTCACGGTGGCACAGCGGTTAGCACTGCTGCCTCACAGCGCCTAGCACTGCTGCCTCACAGCGCCAGGTACCCGTATTCAATTCCAGCCTTGGGTTACTGTCTGTGTGGAGTTTGCACATTCTCCCCGTGCGAGCGTGGGTTTCCTCCGGGTGCTCTGGTTTCCTCCTGCAGTCCAAAGATGTGCAGGTTAAGTGATTTGGCCAAGCTAAATTGCCCCTTAGTGTCCCAAAAAGGTTAGGTGGGGTTACAGGGATAGAGTGGGGGCGGAGGGGTGGGGTGCTCCTTCAGACATCAGTGCAGATTCGATGGGAAAAACGGCTTCATTCTACACTGTAGGGATCCTATGAATTGAGGTTATTTACTGGACAACCGCTTAACCACTTATTATTTCCATACTAAGGGATCTGAAATAGTCTTCATGTTTTCCTGTTTTCTTTTGTGACTTGTGAGTGATAATCTGCTATGTTTTATAATTACAACTTTATTCTCTTGAGATTTAAGGAAAACCAATTTTGTTTAACATTGCACGTATGACTGACTCTTAGCTGATCTCACCTTCTAGGTATCACCTAGCTCAAATCCCACAAATTCCCATCCCTGTTGAACAATTTCATATTTCCTCATTAGGTAATCCATTAAGTTTCCTACCAAAGCTGTTTATTTTAAACATGGCAACAGCGCATATCTTTCAAATGAACATACTGCATGTATTCCTGTATCGAATGAGTAACTGGTAGCACTTAATTCTTAATTTATTGCACTAATTTAATAAAGCTTTGCTGATAAAATTAGTTTTAAAGTGACAAATATTTGACATTTCTGAAGGAGATAGTGCAAGCTTTGACGATCATCCTGATGTGAACAGTACTGCATTATGTATTTAAGTTTAATGAGGAATGACATAAAAGCCGAAAGCTGAAGATTGTTCATTGTGACTCTGACCATTTCAAGATGCAATTTAGCTCCACGGATTCCTCCTGATAAATTGAATGAATCCATCAGGAGATTTAAAAAATTAACTATTCTTAGCAATTATGATTCCCATGGTTTTGGAATTATGCTTCAAATGGGGTTGGGGGAAAAAGGTGTTGGGAAACCAACTGTAGTTTTATTAGATTTATGTGTCTATGGGTAAACATGAGAAATAAGGTATAGATTTAGGTGGGTTTAATTTAACGTTTCTGTGCCTAGGAGGACCTGCAGTTAGATTCCTGCCGGACAAAGGTGTTTATACGTGTGGGGGGTTAGTTTCAGTTCTAACTGGGATTCTATTATGATAGAGGACACTACAGCATGGAAAATTAATAGGCCAGCAATGGTATGGAAGTGTTGCTTAGCAACTAGAGGCCCTTGTAAGGTAAAACATATAGCTTTCCTTTGTTCCTTTTTTCACTGCAAAGCTAGAGCAGTTGAAGATAGCCAGCCGAGAGGAACCATTTCTCAGCTCTGCTCAAGGCAAGAGAAGCTGTACAAAGTAATGTGCAAGAAAGGAAGCTCCAGAGAAACTAAAAGACGGTTGGTTCAAGAAACCTGGAAATAGAACAGGATACTGTTCACAGGCACCACAGACAAAGTTGCAAAGGATTCAACTGTTGCAAAGCTAGGTTTCTAAAGGTTTTTCAAATAACCCAAAGGTTTCTAAAGTAATCCTAAAGCTTGGAATGTTTTACTACAGTCTGCGTAACAAATTTTAAAGTAATTAGGAAGAAAGTATTGACTAGATATCAGAGTTTGTGTAACAGGGGCAGTCAGTCAAGACAAAGGAATCCTTAATGGTTGATGCAAAATCCTGGAGTGGATTCGCTGGTAAAAGTGGAGCAGGTGCTCTGATCACAAGAGTCTTTTGGAAAGAATGCAAACCTAATGGAAAGCGTGATTTGAGAGTGAAGATTTTAAAGCATGTTTTGTGGATTAAAGTTTGGAAACTTTTACGTGACAATCATCTGGTGGGATTCTGAAGATGGATCCACAGACCTTCACTTGAGGTTTCAGAGTGGAGTGCGCATTTGACCAAAGGCATCTTGTGTGCCTAAAAGGGACTTTGTGTTAGTAAGACAATTGTAGCTTTAAATGTACTTTGTCACCTGTGTTAATATTAAAACTTGTATGTATTTGTTAAGCTAACGGGGGGGGGGGGGGGGAGAAGGGGTGGAAAATGAAGAGTATTGTATTATAATCCATATTTTCACGTTTAATAAATGTCTTTTTCTTGTTTTTAAAATTAATTAGCGGTCCTGAGACTTTCTTCCTTCATGTTTGATTTTGAAAAAGTAAAAGTTACTGGGCTGAATTTGCCGCCGTCGGGATTCTCCGTTTTGCCGGAATCCCGGGGGTTTCCTGACGGTGTGGGGTGCCCCACAATGGGAAACCCCATTGACGAGCTGACAAAACGGAGAATCCCATCAGCGTGCCGCACCAAGAATCCCGCTCAATGTCTTTTAAGCCAGTATTCCATTCCGGGATCTTCCTGTGCAGTTATAACACCAACTGGGATCGTAACAGCTCTACTTTACCTTCCAGCTTGAAAGCTGGGCATGACCAATTGATTCAAAATACTCAATCTAAATTATGTTCGTGAGTTACAATGTCAATCGGGAAGATCAGATGGGAAATAGTTCAAGGTATACAAGCTAAACTGCATCCAGGTATCAAAACTCTAAACCAAAATTCAATTCTAATTTACTGTAACAGAAACTGCTGTAAACAGTTTTTTTGTATTCCTGTCAAGAGAATACTTCACTCTGAAGTGAAGCGACTTTGAGTGAGAGCATTTCTTGCTTCGGTACTTGCCACAACTATGCTTTAGAAGTAAGGTTTAGATTGTAAGCCAGTTGGTGCTGCAGGCGGTACTGGTTTTCTGCTTTTCCTTTAGATGCACATTACTCCATGTTTGATGCTGTGGGTTGGATTTTAACTATAGAGGTGGGTCATTCGAGTTGGAAAACCTCCCGACTCGGCAGGCCCACTTTGGTTTAAAAGACCCCGTTACACCCCATTTTCATTCCGGGAAGGTGGGGGATGGGCTGGGGTGGGGGGGGGGGGGGGAGAGCTGTAAGAGTTGGGCACACTATCACCCCAAAGGAGATTTTAGGCAGGTGAGTGGCAGGTAACCTTGGTTCTCTGGGACTTCATCCTTGTTGTTTTAGAATTGGTTAGTCCCTCCAGCCCTTTCCCTTTACAAATACAACGCCCCACCTCCATGTCCCCTCATAATTCCCATAGCACCGTCAAAGCCACTCATCATGAGTAGACCTCAGCAGCCATATAGAGATAGAAAAATATATAAACTTATGACAATCTAATACAGCTCATTCAGACACACTTGAGAAAACATTCCCATTCATGAAACCCATTCATGAAAACAATTTAAATATTTTACATCTTAAGTAGTTAATCCCTGATAAAAAAAACTTCTATTCGACCGCACATCAATAACAGCTAATCCTTTATTAGCCTCTTTAAACTGTCAACCAAATTATGAACTCTAAACCCCCTGCTTAGATAATTGTAGCTCTTGAAACTCCACCAAGAATGAATAATGACATAATAACAACCCCTGGGGAAGTGTCAACTAAAGAACCAAATTGAATCTGCATGGTCAAATAGTGTTTTTTCTAACCGACAATAGATGGCTTGTCAATCAAAGCAGTTCAGCAAAGGTTTTGTTTTAAAACTCGGGAGTTCCATTATTCCAGTCACATAACCTCACCACAGATTTATTCCACCCACCTCTGTGCTCAACAGATAAACTAGTCACAATTGCCAGGCTTACCACAGCTGCTCACAAATAATAAACTGGAGGTCAGATGCTACAGCTGAATTTCGGGCAAGAGCTCAATAGTGGCCAGTCCGCCACTTAAGGACTAGTATTAATTACTCCCTTTGAAATTCTGATACAATGGAGCCCTAACACAGTCCTTTTGAAATGTATAATTCTTCTGTCAAAAGCTTTTTTCTCACAAAAGAATGTTCCAGACATGAACTAAAAGTCACACTTAATTTATATTTATCTTTTAAACACATTTTCAAACTCGGCTATATGATTGTTACATACAAAATGGAATGGTTTCACGCAAAACTTAATTTCAATTATTTTAATTGTGTGCAGCATACATTTATGGGGGAGATAAGTTGTCCAAGATCACCTTGAAAGGAAAAGAAATCGAAATTAGGCCATGAAAAGAAAACCCCCAAAAATAATCACCTTAAACTCTGTTGTGTCTTTCAGCGCAGATATACAGGGAGTATGTATGTTTGATTACATGTGGTGTCATGCTATTGAATATTGAGGTACTTTTCAAGCCTTCGAGGATGGTACTGGCTGAAAGGTGCAATAATTTGGTGCTTGGGTGTAACTTTTCTCATGGCTATATTGAATGTTCTCTTTTCAATCTTTGATCTAGATCTTGGTGGCTTCAGGTGACTTGTTGTTGGTGTTCTGTTTGGTCAGTCAAACGCGTTTCTATGTTTTGCTCTGGTTCTGTAAACGTAGAGGTCAATATAACTAGGAGCATAGGGTTAAAGAAACTGGCAGAATGATTAGAAGGGAGTTGATTTTTTTTCTTTGCTCTGGTTCTGCCCCACTAGCCAAAATAGTTACTTTCTCGGATGACCAGACATCCAGTTTTGCCAGGACAGCCTCAGATTTTTAACAGAATGGTGCCCCAACAGTTACCTCAGAATTGCTCAAAAGTCCCAGTTTCCAGCTTTTCCTGGTTGGAAAACTTTTAAATTATGCCAAGGGGAGCAAGGCAGAGGCAAAATATGAATGCAACCAAGATATAAACCAAGATACAGCAGAGCTCCAGGAACAACCTGGGATGATTGACAGCTGGTCCCAGGGAGCCACCTCAGGGCTCTGACATCAACCCAAGACCTTTCCAGGCCACTCTCCTGGATTGTGGTGTCGGTATTGTCTCTTAGCAACCATGAGCTCGCTGACCATGGAAGATGTGCAGCAGCGGGTGCAACTCTGGTGTTCAATGAGGGGACTGGGGAGAGACACTCTGGAGTGGAACACAATCACACACACTCTAATTTAACGTAAAACTCAATATTACTGAGAGTTGTGCATAACATCCTGCCTCTGAGGTGTGGCTGGTCGTTAACAAACACATGGGATGGTTCATAATGGGTTTTGAAATCCTTAAGAATTTTAACAGTCAGTATCTCATCTCATGAAAAGAAAACAGAATGAAGCAATTGAACTAAATGATCAGAAAAAGCCATGAATTGAAATATTTACCTTTTGTTACTGGTAACAAAAATGTAATGGATTGTTACATTACTTGCTAAAACCAGTCTCTTCATGGTACATAGAAGTTATTTTGACAAGACATCGTACAACATTTGGACTCCTAACTATTGATACGTTTCTCAATCCCATTTCATTTCTAGCAGAAGATTTAATGCTGCAAACATCTGCATTAAATGTTGAAAACCTCAGCAGGGCTGGCAGCATCTGTGGAACCGAAGAACTATTCATCTAACATCAACTCTGTTTCTCTCTGCACAGGATCTGCCAGACTTGCTGAGTTTTTTTCCAGCATTTTCTGTTTTTATTGCAGATTTCCAGCATCTGCAGTATTTTGCTGTTATTCCAAAATCGGAAAGTGGCATTTAGTACAACAGGTCTGCAAAATCTTTTCTTTTAAATTCATTCATGGGACGTGAATGTCGTTGGCTAGGCCAGCATTTATTGCCCCTAAGTGGTGGTGAGTTGCCTTCTTGAACCACTTTTCTGATGTGTCTGCTGCCCTTGTCCTTCTAGATGGTAGTGGTCCTGCTTTGGAAGGTGCTGTCTAAGGAGTAATGGTGAGTCCCTGCAGTGTATCTTGTAGATGGTACAGTTTGCTAGGTGGCACAGTAGCACGATGGGCAGCACGGTAGCACAGTGGTTAACACTGTTGTTTCACAGCGCCAAGGACCCAGGTTCGATTCCCCGCTGGGTCACTGTCTGTGCAGCCTGCACGTTTTCCCAGTGGCTGCGTGGGTTTCCTCCGGGTGCTCCGGTTTCCTCCCACAACTCCCGAAAGACGTGCTGTTAGGTGAATTGGACATTCTCAATTCTCCCTCAACGTACCCGAAAAGGCGGCGGAATGTGGCGACTAGGGGATTCTCACAGTAACTTCATTGCAGTGTTAATGTAAGCCTTCTTGTGACACGAATAAAGATTATTATTATATTGTTCATTTGCGGTAGAGGGAGTGGAATGTTTGTGGATGGGGTGGCAGTCAAACGGACTGTTTTGGTCTGGATGGAGTCAAACTTCTCAAGTGTTCTCAAGATGTGCAGGTTAGGTGGACTGGCCATGCTAAATTGTCCTTTAGTGTCCACCTGATGCGCAGGTTAACTGGGGTTAAGGGAATAGGGCAGCAGAGTGGGCCTTGGTAGGGTGATTTCTTTGGAGGGTTGGCGCAGACTCGATGGGCCGAATGTCCTTCTGCACTGTCGGGGTCTATGGTTCTTTGTCTGCGCTCATCGAGGCAAGAGGAGTGTATTCCATCACACACCTGACTTGTGCCTTGTACATGGTGGACAGGCTTTGGGGAGTCAGGATGCGAATTACTCGCTGCAGGATTCCTAGCTTCCAGCCTGCTCTTGTTGCCAAAGTAGTTGGTTAGTCCAGTTCAGTTTCTGGTCAATGGTAACCCCCAGGATGTTGCTAGTGGGGGACTTATAACCATAGAATTTCTACTGTGCAGGAAGTGGCCATTTGGCCAATCGATCTGCACCGAACGTCTGAAAGAGCACCCAGCTAGGCCCACTCCCCCATCCTATTCACGTCCCCAATGAACCTGCACATCTTTGGACACTGAGGGGTAATTTACCTGGCCAATCCGCCTAACTTGCACCTCTTTGGAC
Source organism: Scyliorhinus torazame (assembly GCF_047496885.1). Lineage (NCBI taxonomy): Eukaryota > Metazoa > Chordata > Chondrichthyes > Carcharhiniformes > Scyliorhinidae > Scyliorhinus > Scyliorhinus torazame. The sequence goes on along the minus strand of NC_092712.1, from coordinate 112,506,113 downwards.
TGTGGGAGGATACTGGAGTACCCGGAGGATACCCACTTGGTGATGGTTAGATTCTCTCTTGTTGGAGATGGTCATTGCCTGGCACTTCTGTAGCACAAATGTTACTTGTCACCTCAAGCCTGTAAATTGTCCAAGTCTTGCGGCATATGGATATGGACTGCCTCAGTATCTGAGGAGTCATGAATGGTACTGAACATTGTGCAGTCTTCAGCGAACATCCCCAATTGTGACCTTATGATGGATGGTAAGTCATTGATGAAGAAGCAGCTTAAGATGGTTGGGCTTAGGACAGTACCCTGAGGAACTCCCGCAGTGATGTCCTGGAACTGAGATGATTGTCCTCCAATAACCACAACCAGCTTCCTTTGTGTTGGGGATGACTCCATCCTGTGGAGAGTTCCCACCCCCCACCCCCATTTCCCATCGACTCTGGTTTTGTTAGGACTCCTTGATGTTACACACAGGCACACATTGCCTTGATGTCAAGGGCAGTCACTCGCACCTCGTTTGACCATGTTTGAACCAAAACTGTAATAAAGTCAGGAGCTAAGAAACCCTCATGGGCCTCTGGAAACAGAGCACGAGTGAGCAGATTACTGCTAAGCAAGTTCCACTTGGTCACACTGTTAATGACCTCTTCCATTACTTTTTGGATGATCGAGAGTGCAGTGATAGAGTGGTAATTGGCCGGGGTGGTATTGTCCTGCATTGCGTGTACAGGACATACCTGGGCATTTTTCCACATCCGGGTAGATTCAATTGTTGACCTTCAGCCATTTCTTGATGTCAGTGGGACTAATCGAATTGAATTAAGACTCGCATCGACGATGCGGAGAACCTCCAGTGGAGGCAGAGATGGATCATCCACTCGGCACTTCTGACTGATGGTAGTTGCAAATTCATCAGCCTCATCATTCACACTGATGTGCTGTGCTCCCCCATGATTGAGGATGGGGATATTTGTGAAGTCGTCTCCTCCAGTTAGTTATTGAATTGTCTACCACCATCATTCCAGAAGAAGAACACCATGAATGTTGTGTGCAATGGGGGACGTCATTTTCTTCCACAAGAGGCTTGTCTGGACTATGCCCTTGGTTCCTTGAACAAGTGCAGAGGAGATTTACCAGAATGTTGCCTGGTATGGAGGGAAGATCTTATGAGGAAAGGCTGAGGGACTTGAAGCTGTTTTCATTAGAGAGAAGAAGGTTAAGAGGTGACTTAATTGAGCCATACAAGATGATCAGAGGATTGGATAGGGTGGACAGTGAGAGCCTTTTTCCTCAGATGGTGATGTCTAGCACGAGGGGACATAGCTTTAAATTGAGGGGAGATAGATATAGGACAGATGTCAGAGGTAGGTTCTTTACTCAGAGAGTAGTAAGGGCGTGGAATGCCCTGCCTGCAACAGTAGTGGACTCGCCAACACTAAGGGCATTCAAATGGTCATTGGATAGATATATGGACGATAAGGGAATAGTGTAGATGGGCTTTAGAGTGGTTTCACAGGTCGGCGCAACATCGAGGGCCGAAGGGCCTGTACTGCGCTATAATGTTCTATGTTCTAAGTAAAGTTGGATTAAACTCCTAATAAACACTGTTGTCAAATATTTCAAATGTTATAATTTCACAATTGCTAGTTTAGAATACAAAGAGTGGCCTGTACATGTTTTTTTTAAATGTGACGGATTAGCTTCTTTAAATGAATGAAGAAAACCATACTTATTGCAGGCAATTTTGAACATGTAGTAAAACAAATTGTTGTAAGCCAGACAAATCAAAAAAGCTGGTTAGAGATCCTGCACCTTTTAGATTAGCACATTAGAATCCCTACCTGATTCGTGAGGACAGCATTTCTTCAGTGAAAACAAACAGAATGCAAGGTTATGGTGGCTTGGTGAGAAATGTCTTTATTGTGCAAGAAATGACCACTCCTGAAGTAATGTAGCTTTTAAGCTTTCCTAGCCTGTCTTGCCCACTTATGCGCTAACACAACACAGGGCAATTTTTCTACTTTGTTTAAAGCAGCGATGGCAAAATGTCAAACTGCTATTCAAAAAAAGAGGGTGTGTATAAACTAGGAACTAGAGGCCAGTTAGCCTGATACCAATCATTGGGAAATGCTAGAAACTATTCTTAAACAGGTGCTCACAAAATAATTAGACAATCATAATACAATTTGGCAGAGGCAACAATTCAGCAGAGACAAATTATGACTGAAACATTTCTTAGGTAACTAACAGGGTTGAGCCAGTTGATATTCTGTGCAGGATTCTCCGGCTGCGTCCGCCCGGTGACCGGAGAATCCTGTCAGAGGTCAATGGATTTCTCCATTGTAGGCAGCTCGCCCATGGCATTCTTAGGGCGGCGGGTCGGAAGAATCCTGGCCCCTATATTTCGATTTCCAAAGGAGATTCCAAAGTGTGCCACATAAAAGATTATTACACATAATAAAATAAGAGCTCATGGGGTTGGGGAGAATATTAACATGGATAGAGGATCATTAAGAGCAGCAAAAAAGGAATTAACAGAGCATTTTCAAGTTGGCAGGTGGTGATGAGTTGGGTGCCACAAGGGTCAGTGTTAGGGCCTCAGCTATTTAAAATACATATCAATGACTTGGCTAAAAGTACAGAGTAACGTACCTGAGTTTTCTGCTTATACAGAACTATTAATAAGCTGTGAGGAGGACACAAAAAGATTGCAAACTGATGAAGACAGGTTAAGTGAGTGGGCAATAAGGTGACAGATGGAGTATGTTGTGGGGAAATGTAAGGTTATTGTGTTGGAAAAAATGTAATTTTTTAAAATTGAGAGAGACTATTAAATGTTAATATTTGGAGATATTTAGGTATCCTTATATTAGAAAGACAAGAAAGTTAACATGCAGGTGCAGCAAGTAAATAGGAGTGCAAAAGGCGAGGCAATGGCGTAGTGGTATTGTCACAGGACTAGGAATCCGGGATGAGCAATAAATGCTGGCCCAGCCAGTGATGCCCACATCCCATGAACCAATAAAGGGAATAAAAATAAAGAAATCTTGCTATAGCTGTAAAGAGCTTTGGAGAAACCACATCTAAAGTAAAATATGTAGTTTAGGGTAGCTTAGCTAAGGAAGGAGTAAACTTGTCTTGACGACAATGCAGAGAAGGTTAACTTGATTGGTTCCTGGGATGTGAGGGTATCCTTACAATGGAAGTTGAGTAAATTGGACTTGTAGGGCGGGATTCTCCCGCAATTGGCGAAACGGCCCGACGCCAAGAACAAAAGAACAAAGAAAAGTACAGCACAGGAACAGGCCCTTCGGCCCTCCAAGTCCGTGCCGACCATGCTGCCCGACTAAACTACAATCTTCTGCACTTCCTGGGTCCGTATCCCTTTATTCCCATCCTATTCATGTATTTGTCAAGGTGCCCCTTAAATGTCACTATCGTCCCTGCTTCCACCACCTCCTCCAGCAGCGAGTTCCAGGCACCCACTACCCTCTGTGTAAAAAAACTTGCCTCGTACATCTCCTCTAAACCTTGCCCCTCGCACCTTAAACCTATGCCCCCTAGTAATTGACCCCTCAATCCTGGGGAAAAGCCACTGACTAACTCTGTCTATGCCCCTCATAATTTTGTCGACCTCTATCAGGTCGCCCCTCAACCTCCGTCTTTCCAGTGAGAACGGCGCAAACCACTCCGGCGTTGGGCCAACCGGAAGTTGCGGAATCCTTCGCACTTCCGGGGGATAGGCCGGTGGCGGAGGGGTGGGCGCCGCGCCAACGGGCCGGCGCGAGTTGGCACAGACGCAGAACCGCCACCGTGTTTCCTGCACAGGGGGGTTCTTCCGCGCCGGCCTCTATAGGGCTCCGGCATGGCTGGCGTGGAGGAAGGAGTGCCCTCATGGTACAGTGCCGCCCGCAGATCGGTGGGCCCTGACCGTGGGCCAGGCCACCGTGGGGGTCCCAGATCGCCCCGCGCCCCTCCGAGGACTTCAGTAGCCGGCCTACAAGCCAGGTCCCGCCGTGATGGACCATATCCATTTCACGCCGGCGGGACTGGCCAGGAACCGACGGCCGCTCGGCACATCGGGGCCCGGAGAATTGCCGGGGGGGTTGCTGCCAACGGCCCCCGACCAGCAAGCGGGATCCCCGCCCCCGCCTGAAAACCGGCGCCGGAGAATACGGCAGCTGCCGTTGGAGCGGCATGGCGGGATGCACGCTGCCCCCCCGGGAATTCTCCGACCCAGCGGGGGGGGTCGGGGAATCCCGCCCATAGTCTCTGAAGTTCAGAAGAATGTGACATAATGTCATTGAAACATAAAGAATTAAGGAGGCGTGACAGCCGGTGTGGAGAGGTTGCTTCCCTGGCTGGAAAGCCTAAAACTAGGAGGAATAGTCTTAGGATAAAGGGTTAATATTTTAGACTGAGATGAGGAGCTATTTCTTCACTCAAAGGATTGGGAATCTTTGGAATTCTCTACCCCAGAGGACTGTAGATGCTTGGTTGTTCAATATTTTGAAGGCAGAGACAGACAGATTTTTGGACTCTAATAGAATCAAGAAATATGATGATCAGGTGGGAAACTGGAATTAAAACTCAGCCGTGGTATAAAAAGCAGAACCTATTCGGCTTATGTTCTTGTGAAAAAAGGCAAGCAAATCATCTTTCACTGGTTACCTAATGCTCTGTTCCCATCATTCGATTTCCGCTCATGCACACGAACATCGATATTTTGATCTCAAAGGAAAACTGCAATATAGCTTCCATTTCTGGCTAAAAGCAAGAGCCTGAAAACTGCCCCATCAAGAGAAGATGGGTGTACTAAACTGAAAACAGTTCTTTAACCTCGCACACAAGATCACCAATTGATGATAACAAAAATGATTGGAGTGGAAGAAACATAAGCTCACAAAAGCCCAAAACCTTCAAAGGTTTGAAATTAATTTTCTCTCAAATATAGCTGTTGCTGATGTACGTGTCTGCCCCTATTGCCACTATATAGTAACTAAATAACTATTAAATTATAGATAAAAATCATCCAGTGTATATAAACTTTTCAAGCTCTTTTGTCATTTATGTTCAGCAATATTTTATTATTCATTCAATAACCCAGAAATAAATCCACCTGGAACTGAATACTATTCCATGAGCTTGGCCATGCAACAGAAGTGGCCTTGCTTTTGCATTTAACTTGCAAGTTGCCAGCTATTAGTGAATTTCTCAAGTTAGTGAAACAAATTCCAATCATGAACCTTTACACAATTTATTACTTTACTATAACCAAAATGACGAGGATACGTAAATAAGCACTGTGCTCGAGCTTCACTGTTACATTTTACCTAAAACTATTCACTTTAATTGAGACATTTCTGTATTCTTGACCATGTACTAAATTACAGTGAAAATGGAAAAATCCAAGTTAACGCCACATTATCATAAGCATATCTAAAGTTTCACACTGCTGCAGATGTTATATTCGGCACTTGTATCGTTAGTTACGCATATTAAAGCTGCTCTCTTCAACTGGAAGCCATTAATTGTTCAACTGAGGAAATTGGATTGAATTTATAATTATAAGGATATTTTCAATATTCATCTCACCATTGTGACTACAAAAACAAATGAAAAAGCAAACATTAACTTCTTGCCAAACATAAGCATATTATCCATTTTCCACTGAAGAAATAGCAACAAAAATGTACATCAGTGATGAAACCTGAGACTATGGACTGTAAAGAACCATAATCTATAAAAAGACTTACTTATTCCATGCGTGTCTAAGATTTTTAGAACTGTACTGTGGGAAACGATCTGCAAGGAAAAGAGATACATTAAGTGGTTTCCACAACAGGTTATTTAACTTAATCACAAACTTGAAAATTAGTGCAGAATTTAAGATTAGATCAGAAATACACACAAGAAGCCCACATCAGCAATGCTGTTCATTTGCAAAAGTATTTTAAAAGCTATATAATTGAACTATTTACACAAAAACAATCACCAGACTGGATGAGAGGACACTGGACATGAAACATCAGATTCTCCTCTGCATCTGCTTCATTCAGCATTTTTAATTATCTGAGGTACTTAACATCTCTCATTCTCTGTATAAATCTGGCTCATTTATCCTGCAGAGTTCGCATGAGCAGATGTAGTTGGATCATTAAATCAGGGCTGCACTTTAATGTTCCCACAACTTTTGCATTTGTTTATTTTTCTCTCAACTTTTACTGCGCAAAATCTGGCATTTTACAGAATGCAATTTATGTTCACTGTAACATCAGTTGATAGCTAACTATGTTAATGACCATGTAAAGGCTCTACTGTATAAAGACATAACATGCAACCCAAGTCTCTGGCATTACTCAATACCAAACTAGAGTACACAAACTAAACTACTGAATTGCATAAGCAGAGGGATAGAGCGTATATTCTAAGTATTGTTGTGTATCTATTTCATCTTTTCCACCTTGGTCAGACCCCCAATTGAACTAATTGGCGAAAATGTATTCACCCAATCATGAAAAGGATGCAAGGCTAAGTTTGACTAAGAAAGTTCCGATATTAGAATGGTTTCTTTCGAAAAGTAATACCGTTGAAGTTTTCAAAAATATGAATGACAAAGTGCAATAAATTTAATGAAGGTAAACCTTCACCCAACAATGGAACTTGATAGCAGAGCAGGTCACTGAAGTTGAATACACAGCGATTCAAGATGCAACTAGGCAGTGCCTGGACAGGACACATACTGAAGGGTAAAATGAGATGGCAGGCTAAATCAGCAAGAACTGACTTGTTAGACCTTCATTTGAAATCAACTCTCAGGGTATTAAGACTGGCCAGGCCCTATCCATAGTTGCCCTCAGATAATAATAATAATAATAGTTGCTTATTGTCACAAGTAGGCTTCAGTAAAGTTACTGTGAAAAGTCCCTGGTCACCACATTACGGCACCTGTTTGGGGAGGCCGGTACAGGAATTGAACCCGCGCTTCTGGCCTTGTTCTGCATGACAAGCCAGCTGTTTAGCCCACTGTGCGTAACTAGCCCCATAGATGTTGCTCGTGAGCTTTTTCTGTAGGTGCTACCATCCTGGATAGCCTAGGGCAGCACGGTAGCATTGTGGATAGCACAAATGCTTCACAGCTCCAGGGTCCCAGGTTCGATTCCGGCTTGGGTCACTGTCTGTGTGGAGTCTGCACATCCTCCCCGTGTGTGCGTGGGTTTCCTCCGGGTGCTCCGGCTTCCTCCCACAGTCCAAAGATGTGCGGGTTAGGTGGATTGGCCATGCTAAATTGCCCATAGTGTCCAAAATTGCCCTTAGTGTAGGGTGGGGTTACTGGGTTATGGGGATAGGGTGGAGGTGTGGACCTTGGGTAGGGTGCTCTTTCCAAGAGCCGGTGCAGACCCGATGGGCCGAATGGCCTCCATCTGCACTGTAAATTCTATGATAATTGAGGCGATGAGGCTCTCTTGATTGGTTAGGTATGAAACTCCAGGATAATGAGCAGCCATGATAAAGGCACAGAGATAGAGGTCCAAGTTAGGGTGATGGGTGACATAGAAATTGGTGGAACTCGGACTTCCGGGTGCGGCGATGACCAGCTGAGTCGCACGTTTCGGCAGCTCCCGGTGGAACGGACTTTTGGGCTCTTAATAAGAGCCCCAACGGCAATTTTAACGGCTAAAAGTACTGTGCGGTGAACCAGAAGGGAATCCCCCCTGGATATGGATGAAAAAAGGAGAGGAAGGTGGCCGGATTGCGGTGGATCCTTTAGAGCAGCGGCAAGGAAGGCAAGCAAAAACCAAGATGGCGTCGGAAGGTGGCAGTTTAATATGGGGCCCTGAACAACACGAGTTTTTGAAACGCTGCGTGGAAGAACTTAAAAAGGAAATGAAGAAGGAGCTGTTGGCCCCGATATTACAGGCGATCGAAGGGCTAAAGGAGGAGCAAAAGACCCAGGAGCGGGAGCTTCGGGTCGTGAAGGCAAAGGCTGCCGAGAATGAGGACGACATACAGGGCCTGGTGGTGAAGACGGAGATGCACGAGGCACACCATAAACGATGTGTGGAAAGGCTGGAGGCGCTGGAGAACAATGCGAGGAGGAACAACCTAAGGATTCTTGGTCTTCCTGAAGGTGCGGAGGGAGCGGACGTCGGGACATATGTGAGCACGATGCTGCACTCGTTAATGGGAGCGGAGGCCCCGGCGGGTCCGCTGGAGGTGGAGGGAGCATACCGAGTGATGGCGCGAGGACCGAGAGCAGGAGAAATTCCCAGAGCCATAGTGGTGAGATTCCTCCGTTTTAAGGATAGAGAGATGGTCCTTAGATGGGCAAAGAAAACTCGGAGCAGTAAGTGGGAGAACGCGGTGATCCGCGTATTCCAAGACTGGAGTGCGGAGGTGGCGAGAAGGAGGGCGAGCTTTAATCGGGCCAAGGCGGTGCTTCACAAAAAGAAGATAAAATTCGGAATGCTGCAACCGGCAAGACTGTGGGTCACATATCAAGGGAGGCACCACTACTTTGAGTCGGCGGATGAGGCGTGGACTTTTATCGTGGAAGAAAAATTGGAATGAGCGGGTTATTAAAAAAAGAACGTTTGAAACAAAGTGGTGGGGCGAGTATGGGGGGGCGAAGAGGGGGGTAAAAAGGGGGGAAAGAGGAGTTTTATGTTATTAATCCTGCGATGTGGTAACTTTTCTCTCTTCCACAGGAGGTGGTGGGGGGAGGAAAGGAGGTGGAGGAGATGGGGCGTTGGCCATTGGGGGTGGGGCCAAGGGGGAAGCGCGGGCTCGGTTCCCGCGCTATGATAATCATGGCGGGAATAGGGAAGCAGGAAGGAGGGGGCGTCGCACGGTGCGAGCCGAGGTCACGGGGGGAAGCCGAGGTCGGCCAGAGTTTGCTGACTTCTGGGAGCAACATGGGGGGTGTAACTACGCTAGTGGGGGATCTAGCGGGGGGGGGGGGGGGGGGTGGGAGGGGGGAATTATTGGGCTGCTGCTGCTGGGGAGAGGGGGGAGCTGGTATGGGGTGGGATGGGCGGGGGGGCACCGCTTGGGGGGGACACAGCTGCGTGGGAACCGGGTGAGGAGCTGGAAAAAGGGGATGGCTAATCGGCAAGGGGGGGGGGTAAAAAGCCCCCCAACCCGGCTGATCACGTGGAACGTGAGAGGGCTGAACGGGCCGATAAAGAGGGCACGGGTACTCGCACACCTTAAGAAACTTAAGGCAGACGTGGTTATGTTACAGGAAACGCACTTGAAACTGATAGACCAGGTGAGACTACGCAAAGGTTGGGTGGGGCAGGTGTTCCATTCGGGGCTAGATGCGAAAAACAGGGGGGTGGCTATATTAGTGGGGAAGCGGGTAATGTTTGAGGCAAAGACTATAGTGGCGGATAGCGGGGGCAGATACGTGATGGTGAGTGGCAAACTACAGGGGGAGACGGTGGTTTTGGTAAACGTATATGCCCCGAACTGGGATGATGCCAATTTTATGAGGCGTATGCTAGGACGCATCCCGGACCTAGAGGTGGGAAAGTTGGTAATGGGGGGAGATTTCAATACGGTGTTGGAACCAGGGCTGGACAGGTCGAGGTCCAGGACTGGAAGGAGGCCGGTAGCAGCCAAGGTGCTTAAAGATTTTATGGAGCAGATGGGAGGAGTAGACCCGTGGAGATTTAGCAGACCTAGGAGTAAGGAGTTTTTGTTTTTCTCCTATGTCCACAAAGTCTATTCGCAAATAGACTTTTTTGTTTTGGGAAGGGCGTTGATCCCGAAGGTGAGGGGAACGGAGTATACGGCTATAGCCATTTCGGATCACGCTCCACATTGGGTGGACTTGGAGATAGGGGAGGAAACAGAAGGGCGCCCACCCTGGAGAATGGACATGGGACTAATGGCAGATGAGGGGGTGTGTCTAAGGGTGAGGGGGTGCATTGAAAAGTACTTGGAACTCAATGATAATGGGGGGGTCCAGGTGGGAGTGGTCTGGGAGGCGCTGAAGGCAGTGGTTAGAGGGGAGCTGATATCAATAAGGGCACATAAAGGAAAGCAGGAGAGTAGGGAACGGGAGCGGTTGCTGCAAGAACTTCTGAGGGTGGACAGGCAATATGCGGAGGCACCGGAGGAGGGACTGTACAGGGAAAGGCAAAGGCTACGCGTAGAATTTGACTTGCTGACAACGGGTACTGCAGAGGCACAGTGGAGGAAGGCACAGGGTGTACAGTACGAATATGGGGAGAAGGCGAGCAGGTTGCTGGCCCACCAATTGAGGAAAAGGGGAGCAGCGAGGGAAATAGGGGGAGTGAGGGATGAGGAAGGAGAGATGGAGCGGGGAGCGGAGAGAGTGAACGGAGTGTTCAAGGCATTTTATAAAAAATTATATGAAGCTCAACCCCCGGATGGGAGGGAGAGAATGATGGGCTTTCTGGACCGGCTGGAATTTCCCAAGGTGGAGGAGCAGGAAAGGGTGGGACTGGGAGCACAGATTGAAATAGAGGAAGTAGTGAAAGGAATTAGGAGCATGCAGGCGGGGAAGGCTCCGGGACCGGATGGATTCCCAGTTGAATTTTACAGGAAATATGTGGACTTGCTCGCCCTGCTATTGATGAGGACCTTTAATGAGGCAAAGGAAAGGGGACAGCTGCCCCCGACTATGTCTGAGGCAACGATATCGCTTCTCCTAAAGAAGGAAAAGGACCCGCTGCAATGCGGGTCCTATAGACCTATTTCCCTCCTAAATGTAGACGCTAAGATTCTGGCCAAGGTGATGGCAATGAGGATAGAGGATTGTGTCCCGAGGGTGGTCCATGAGGACCAAACTGCGTTTGTGAAGGGGAGACAGCTGAATACGAATATACGGAGGCTGCTAGGGGTAATGATGATGCCCCCACCAGAGGGGGAAGCGGAGATAGTGGTGGCGATGGATGCCGAGAAAGCATTTGATAGAGTGGAGTGGGATTATCTGTGGGAGGTGCTGAGGAGATTTGGTTTTGGAGATGAGTATGTTGGATGGGTGCAGCTGTTGTATAGGACCCCAGTGGCGAGTGTGGTCACGAATGGACGGGGATCTGCATACTTTCGGCTCCATAGAGGGACAAGGCAGGGATGCCCTCTGTCCCCATTATTGTTTGCACTGGCGATTGAGCCCCTGGCAATAGCATTGAGGGGTTCCAAGAAGTGGAGGGGAGTACTTAGAGGAGGAGAAGAACACCGGGTATCTCTGTATGCGGATGATTTGCTGTTATATGTAGCGGACCCGGCGGAGGGGATGCCAGAGATAATGCGGACACTTCGGGAGTTTGGAGAATTCTCAGGATATAAACTGAACATGGGGAAAAGTGAGTTGTTTGTGGTGTATCCAGGGGAGCAGAGCAGAGAAATAGAGGACTTTCCGCTGAGGAAGGTAACAAGGGACTTTCGTTACTTGGGGATCCAGATAGCCAAGAATTGGGGTACATTGCATAGGTTAAATTTTGCGATTGGTGGAACAAATGGAGGAGGACTTCAAGAGATGGGACATGGTATCCCTGTCACTGGCAGGGAGGGTGCAGGCGAGTAAAATGGTAGTCCTCCCGAGATTCCTCTTTGTGTTTCAGTGCCTCCCGGTGGTGATCACGAAGGCTTTTTTCAAAAGGATCGAAAAGAGTATCATGAGTATTGTGTGGGCCGGGAAGACCCCGAGAGTGAGGAAGGGATTCTTACAGCGTAGTAGGGATAGGGGGGGGCTGGCACTACCGAGCCTAAGTGAGTACTACTGGGCCGCCAATATCTCAATGGTGAGTAAGTGGATGGGAGAAGAGGAGGGAGAGGCGTGGAAGAGATTGGAGAGGGCGTCCTGTAGGGGGACTAGCCTACAAGCTATGGTGACGGCCCCATTGCCGTTCACACCGAAGAAATACACCACAAGCCCGGTGGTGGTGCCGACTTTGAAAATTTGGGGACAGTGGAGACGGCATAGGGTAAAGACGGGAGCCTTGGTGGGGTCCCCAATAAGAAATAACCATAGGTTTGCCCCGGGGAGAATGGATGCGGGATTTGGAATATGGCAAAGAGCAGGAGTAACGCAACTGAAAGATCTGTTTGTGGATGGGAAGTTCGCAACTCTGGGAGCGCTGACCGAGAAATATGGGCTGCCCCAAGGGAATGCATTCCGGTATATGCAACTGAGGGCTTTTGCGAGGCAACAGGTGAGGGAATTCCCACAGCTCCCGACGCATGAGGTGCAGGACAGAGTGATCTCAAAGACATGGGTGGGGGACGGTAAGGTGTCAGATATATATAGGGAAATGAGGGACGAGGGGGAGATTATGGTAGATGAGCTGAAAGGGACATGGGAAGAAGAGCTGGGGGAGGAGATTGAGGAGGGGCTGTGGGCGGATGCCCTAAGTAGGGTAAACTCATCGTCCTCGTGTGCCAGGCTAAGCCTGATTCAATTTAAGGTGTTACACAGGGCGCATATGACTGGAGCACGGCTCAGTAAATTTTTTGGGATAGAGGATAGGTGTGCGAGATGCTCGAGAAGCCCAGCGAATCACACCCACATGTTCTGGTCATGTCCGGCACTACAGGGGTTCTGGGTGGGGGTGACAAAGGTGCTTTCGAAAGTAGTGGGGGTCCAGGTCGAACCAAGCTGGGGGTTGGCTATATTTGGGGTTGCACAAGAGCCGGGAGTGCAGGAGGCGAGAGAGGCCGATGTTTTGGCCTTTGCGTCCCTAGTATCCCGGCGCAGGATACTGTTGATGTGGAAGGAAGCCAAGCCCCCGGGGGTGGAGACCTGGATAAATGACATGGCAGGGTTTATAAAGCTGGAACGGATTAAGTTCGTCCTAAGGGGATCGGCTCAAGGGTTCACCAGGCGGTGGCAACCGTTCGTCGAATACCTCACAGAAAGATAGAGGGAATGGAAAAGAAGAAGGCAGCAGCAGCAGCCCAGGGGGGGTGGGGGGGGGGGGGTGGGAGGAACCAGAAGGACTCTCAGGGTTGTTAATATATATGTATAATATGTATAGGTCGTTGCTATAAATAATTGTATATTGGACTGTTAAATCATATTTTTGGAGAGTGTTTATCTGAGACAAGGCAGTTGCCATTTAGTTTTAGTTTTCGTTTTTGTTATATATTATTTATTCTTTGTTTATAAAACAGGTCATTGTTATTTATACTGTTATATTATTGTGTAAAGGATACACAATGTACTGTGATGGTTGACCAAAAATTTTCAATAAAATATTTTTTTTTTTTTAAAAAAGAAATTGGTGGAACTCTAATAACTCTAATGTCCTTGTTCTTCCGAGTAGCAGACCTCATCGGGCTGGGAGATGCTGTAAAAAGCAACGTTAGTAAATCGCTGTAGTGCAACTGGTAGTGTATTCTGCAATTACAGTGCAGCAGTGGTGGAGGAGGTGGATTTTGATTTCAGTGGCAGGGCGGCTGGTCAAGTGAACTGCTTTGCACTGGATATGTTAAACTTCTTAAAACTGCTACAACTGCACTGATGCAGGCGAGGAGGCAAGTAGTCCATTAAGCCCCTGCCTTGAGCATAGTAGATGGTGAAAAGTTTTGAAAGGACATAGGAGACAATTCGCTCAGCACAGAACACCCAACCACTGCCTTGCTAGCATGATGTTGATATGAGTCATCATGTCTGGCCTTCAGTCAATGGTGATCTCCATGTCAAAGGTGAGGGCTCCACTCAAGGTCAGGTGGTGGAGCAGGTAGTTGGGATTTTTCTTGTTTGGGATGGTCATAACCAAACATTTAGTGCAAATGTTAGTTATTGACCCAATACTTGATGTTGTTCAAGTTCTAGTACACGCCAGCATGGGCTATTTCATTATTAGAGGTAGTGTGAATACAGCAGAAATGTCAATTAACTGTCTCAACAAATGGCCCTAGCCTCCGCTTGAAGGCCCATTCAGTCCCCATCACCATTCCACCACTATCTGACAACATTTGTTCTCACCTTGAAAACATTTCTTTTAGTCCTGAACCAGAAAATTTCATTACGTGTCCTTCCAATTTCCACTCTTCCCTTGCATTTAATTGGTCCACCTTTGACTCTTTCCTTCCCTTCCTCAAGTTTGCTAGTTCCATTTCTAGAGACAGCCTATCACCCAATGTCTGCTATAGCTACTAGCATGACATCTCCTTCACCCCACTTCAAAAAAAGATTCTATCCCATTCTCTCAGTTTCTCCATCTCCGATGCATCTGTTCAGACAATGCCAACTTTCATACCAGTGCTTCCAATAGGTCTTCACACCATGGCACTGGCTCAATTTTCCAGCTGATATACTAGGTACCCAGGAGGGCATTGTGAAAACATGGTGGGCTCTGGTTCTGTTATACAACATGGCTATAACCAGTGACTAGGAATTGAGGCACCCTCGTGTCACCCCACACACATCAGCAGTGCCCATCTGTGAGAGCAAGAACTGCTGATATTTCCACCTAATGGTTCTCCATGCTCAGGAGCAAGTCTACCATCCTTAATTGAACAGGGTTCTCAGAGATGGCCACTGATTCAGCCATCTCCTCCAAAATTTCCCTCGAGGTCCCTCTACCGATATTTCTATTTTCATCACTTGACCCAGTCATGAACGTTCTGCCCATTGTCTCTGCTTATCTTTGTACATGCGCTGCCTCAGTTGCTGAATATTTACACCATCTTCTGCTTTTCTATCACATATCCAGTATTCTGTTTTTGCATTTGTACAGCCAAACATCTACTGAGCATGGTGGTTCCAAGTTTGTTTCCTCAAGCGATGCTACTGGTACAAAGTACATCACTAATAAATGTTTTACAAATTAAAACTTACTTGCTTATGCATATTTTAGATGAACTATTAATAATTTAGGAAATATTTGATGTATGTGGGAGGAATTTGGCTTTTTATTTATAATAGATTGACTCCATAGAGTCATAATGTTACACCACAGAAACAGGACATTCAGTTCAATCCATTAACTGTGAGCTGATATTTCACTCCCTAGGAGGCATCCTGTTCAATTCCACTCATTTGCTAGCTCCCCATATTCTTTTAATATTGAAGCAACAAACTAATTTTCTTTAAAGGTGTCATGGGCTCTGCTTGAACAAATAATTCATGGCAAAGAATTTCACACACTGGTGTAAAGAATGTTTTTCTAACTTCCACTTTAATTCCTTTATTGATTAACTTACATTTGAGTCTTATTAGGGTCTTGCCAACAAGTGAAAACAAGCTCTTGCTCTTACTCATCTTAGCTCTCATCATTGAACATCGTTTTAAACGTTTCCTATTGTTGTTTCCCTGTGGTTGCCTGTTTTACTTCTTTAAGTTCTATTCCAAGCCCCTGAAAATCAGCTTTCCCACCCCCCCAAACTATTAAACTAGTTTTCATCGCAGTTGCGTCCTTCGCTTTATCATCTTAAGGTGCAATATATTACAGCCACTGTTACCGAGATGTTCCCTACTTTTACTTCTCTTATCTCCTTTGATTCATTCCCTATTACTAGATCCAACAGTGAATCACCCTTTGCTAGGCTTTTATGTGCAGGCAGTCCCCGGACTTATGACACAATTAGTTCCTGAAAACTGTGTTATAAGTTGGGACCGGGTTTTCATCAGAACAATATAGAAATGGGGGATTGGTTCCTGCACCCTATTTCCATTAAATGGCGAAATGTTTGTGAGATCTTGCTTTAGTACAATTGCCTTATAATAGTATACTAATAATCTTTATTATTGTCTCAAGTAGGCTTACATTAACACTGCAATGAGGTTAATGTGAAAAGCCCCTAGTTGCCACATTCCGCCACCTGTTCGAGTACACTGAGGGAGAATTCAGAATGTCCAAATGATCTAACAGCACGTCTTTTCGGATTTGTGGGAGGAAACTGGAGCACCCGGAGGAAACCCATGCAGACACGGGGAGAATGTGCAGACTTCGCAGAGACAGTGACCCAAGCCGGGAATCGAACCTGGGACCTGGCGCCGTTAAGCAACAGTGCTAGTGCATTTTCCATGACGTAATAGTGTCTACACTTTAAAAGACGCTTTTATACAGTATCTAAAAAGCAATTTGCTCGTCCTGATGTTGTGGAAGATGAAATGTTATGGGACACAGCTGTTAAAGATCAACTGTTTGATGTCATGGTGCCGTTAAGTTGAAACTGGCATTGCAGAGCTGAAACAAGGTGTCAATTTCCAAGTGCCATTCATCATAACTTGAACATCGTAAAGTTGAGGACTGCCTGTACTTGGTTAGAAAGGAATCCTCTACACATTGGTGGAACTCCATTTCTTATACGCATTACCTGCCTTTTCTATCCAATTAACATCAGGGCTTTTGAAATCCACCTTGAATACTGTTCTTTTTTTTTACACTCAATTTCCTAATCTATCTGTAAATTCATTCTTCCACCTCCCTTCCACGATAAAGGGAAATACTGACTACACCTATTACACTTGAGTTGCTCTCTCCAAAGACAATACCTATTAGTGTGATTGATCCTTCATAATCTTTCACTTCAATCCACAGGAGTTCTACTTTTGTCTTGTTGATAGTGGTTTCTACGGCATCTGTATTATACCTAATTAGTACAGCTACATTACCGCCTGTTTTTCCCTCACTGCCCTTGACACCCTGCAGTGTTTAATTCACAGCCCTGATTTTTTTTTGTAGCCATTTCGCAAATCCTCAACGTCTCCCAATGCATGACTGCCTGAAGATCCCTGGTTTTATTATAGGTGTGCGCGCATTGGTGTGACGAATATCTGGTTCATGCCAATATTTTGGCAGTAATGTTTAGTTATGGGAAGATTACTGTTGTGGAGGTAAGGTAACTAAAATGCTGGGTTTTAGAGATGACCGGAACACCTAAAAGAAAATGGCAGTTCGGAAGGTAAGTTGTGACTATTTAACATAGCCAGAATAGAAAAGATGGAGCCTTAAAACAGGTGGACTTTACATAGCTGGAAATGTGACAGTCACACTGCTTGAAAAGAAGTGTGGTCCAGAACGATGCATTTTCTTTGAGAGTTAGCCAAGTTAGTTTCAAAATGTTCAGTGAATCCTGAAAGGCTATGTTGTCACAGAGATAAGTAGAATTTAAGAAGGTTCGTTGGTTTCAATCAATCTGTGTGTTTGCTGGGAATGGGTTCAGTTTGGGCCTTGTGTGGTTTACAGCTCACAGAAGTGTTGGGAGCTGTGAACAGGCTCCAGGTAGTTAGGGCTCAGAGAATTTCTGTGGAGCAGAGAGGGTGGTGAAAGATTCACTGGTTCTGCACCAGCAAATTAGGGCGCAGGGAAGCCCTGGAGCCATTTGTGGCTCAGTGCAACTGGGAGACAGGAATTAGGAGAAATCCAGTGGCAGTGCCAGCTCAGTAAAGCTAGCAGTCTGCAAAGGAGCTGGAATTATGCAGGTAATTAGAGGCAGAAACACAGCTTTGGGAATCTCATGGAACGCAGCGTCAGGAGACGAGACAACCATCAGGTGGTGAGCAGCTATTCAGGCAGCCTGAGTCAGTGCAGCTCTCAAGGAGATTCAGGTTAATATATAGTGTGGTGGGTTCGACCACAGTTTGCATGTTAATTCATATTGATCTCATGTTAATTCTGAATGGTAGAATACAAGATAAATATAGTAAGATTGTTTTACTTTGCTGACTTTAGATAGCTATTTTTCGGTTTAAAATTGTAAAATCTTGTGATCTTATTCTCTTAGTGGGTAACTTTAAATTGTGTCTGCTTTAACTGAAAGGCGACTGGTCCTAATCAGATTGTAACAAGACATTTTAACTCATTTTAATATGATTCCCTTCAATTTTATGTTTGACCTTGGCTATCTATCAAAATAATTATAGTGTCTCCTATCACTATCACATTTAGGGGTGCCGTGGTGCAGTAGTATTGTCACTGGACTAGTAATTCAGATACCCAGGGCAAGATCTGGGGACCCAGGTTCGAATCCCACCATGATGGTGAAATTTGAATTCAATTTTTTAAAATCTGGAATCGAAAGTCTATTGATTATAAAACCATTGATGAGTGTTGGAAAACCTGCCATGCTTACCTGGTCTGGCCTACATGTGACTCCAGATCCACAGCAACTCTCAAATGCCTTCTGAAACGGAGGGCAGTTAAGGACAGGTAATAAATGCTGGCCCAACCATCAACGCTCACTTCACATAAATGAACAAAAGAAAATAAAAATTCTATTCTGCTCTTCCCTCAGCTACATTTTAGCTGTCATCCCAACAGTCTCTCTCCTCATCCTCACAGGCAGCAAGTATGTGCCTGTTGAGCAGGACCAGCGTCTCCAGGACTTCGATCTCTACTCGCCTGCTCTTGAGCAGTCACGCTTTCCCTTTCCCGAACCTATGTTTTCTCTGAGGTCTGACCGTATTCGAGATAACACTCTCCAGAAAATCCTTCCCCTCCCTTATACGTCCAGGTCTCTCCAAGTCACAGTCCAGCTCAATAACTCGAGCCAGAGAGATTAAAGATGGAGACCACTCCTGCTAATTTTCTTGTCGAGGTAGTCCAGCCATCCTCAAACGCCCAGATTCTGCAGTCCAGGTGCACCTTTAACAATCTGCCAACCATCACACCATCTAGAACCTGACCAAACAAATGTGCATTTTCTTTTCCCTGCTCTTTCATTACCTCCTCCATTAAGTTGTACGTTTTAGGCTGGAAGGACATAGGAAATATAGTCTTATTAGCAAAATCACCTCCAACAAACTTATATCTACATTCAAAAGCCACATCAATTTGTCCAGTTTGGGTGCAAGCAAGTGTATGGAATGAGTAAATTTCAACTTAATGAGGAAGGATTAAAATTTACATCTGCAAAGTTTGCCATGGTTCTGGATTGAGGCTGACCACACTGAATAGAGACAACTTTTCTACAGGGGAAAAAAAAAATCTAATTCATTGGGCAAGTCAATTTGCTCCTCATAATGCCGGTTACTAAGTATTAGCAAAGGTCTGTGAGCAGATCATCTGCCAACTCTCTTGTTCAGAATTCCTCGTTTAGAATCAAGGATCTAGACAGAAGGGGAAACAATAATTTTACTGGAGTCAAAAGAAAAAACTATGAAGTTACAGCCAATTCTGGACGGTCTTATTAAGCAAAATAAAATACTGTGAAAATTATTGTTGCAACCTCAGCAACAGCTATGGTTCGCTTCACCCAGAGCTATTTGTCTGCCAATAGATTGCAGTGTAATGTGAAAGACTCTGTGGGGGTGTTGCACATGGTCATTGACTTTCAACTGGTAAAACCAATCCCCAGAAACAAACCTGTTTTATTGATGTAAATATACTTTGATGAAGTTAGGATTTTGCTATGTACTGCTGTGTTAGGTTACCACAGTAAATAATCTCCAGGAAGGTCAACAGGTTTCAAGCCAATAAGCCACTGATCCTCAGATGAAAGCACTTCATTACTACAAATATGTGAGAGCGACCTTAATTTTCCATAAGATTTTCATTGCTTTCAATTGAAGTTAATCAA